>NC_031995.1:48106964-48235944 GCF_001879085.1 Nicotiana attenuata
GCTACTTCGGGGATGATCAAATTCTCATTGCCCCGAGGATCAGGAGAAGACAACCTTTACATGTCCTTATGGCACGTTCGCTTTCTCGAGAATGCCATTCGGACTATGTAATGCCCCAGCGACCTTCCAAAGATGTATGATGGCAATTTTCACCGACATGGTGGAGGATATCTTGGAGGTATTCATGGACGACTTCAGCGTGGTGGGAGATTCATTTGAAGAATGTTTGGTGAACTTGGATAGGGTTTTGGCAAGATGGAAGAAACCAACCGTGTGCTCAACTGGGAGAAATGTCACTTTATGGTGCAAGAGGGAATTGTATTGGGTCACAAAATCTCAAGGCAAGGAATTGAAGTTGATAAGGCAAAAATAGAGGTTATCTCAAGGCTCCCTCCCCCTACTTCTGTCAAAGGGGTGAGGAGTTTTCTTGGTCATGCCGGGTTCTACCGGCGATTCATTAAAGATTTTTCAAAAATTGTGAACCCGCTTTGCAAGTTGTTAGAGAAGGATGTCAAGTTTATTTTTGATGAGAAGTGCATGGAGTCTTTTGAGCTATTGAAACACAAGTTGACAACAACTCCTATAATCACCGCACCTAATTGGGATTTGCCTTTTGAACTTATGTGCGATGCGAGTGATGTAGCGGTTGGGGCGGTGCTAGGCCAAAGGATCAACAAAATGTTCCATCCTGTGTATTATGCTAGCAAGACGATGAATGAGGCCCAGAGAAACTACACAGTGACAGAAAAGGAGCTATTGGCTATTGTGTTCGCGATGGAGAAATTTCGACCTTACCTTATGGGAGCAAAGGTGATCATACACACGGACCATGCAGCCCTCCGGTATTTGATGACTAAGAAGGATTCGAAAGCAAGATTGATGAGATGGGTGCTACTCCTTCAGGAATTTGATTTAGAGATTGTGGATAGAAAGGGAAGCGAGAATCAAGTTGCAGACCATTTGTCCCGATTAGAGGAAGATGGGAGACCAAGTGATGGTATTGAGATTAATGATAGGTTCCCTGACGAGCAGCTTCTTTCTGTTTCTATGTGTGAAATGCTATGGTTCGCGGACATCGCCAACTTCATTGTGACTGGAAACGTCCCGTGTGAGCTCTCTTCCAACCAAAGGAAGAAACTCAAGCGGGATAGTTTGGATTTCTATTGGGATGATCCGTATTTGTTTAGAATTTGCACGGATGGAGTGATAAGAAAATGTGTATCGGAAAGTGAACAAATGAGCATATTGGAGGCTTGTCACTCTTCTCCCTATGGTGGCCATCACGGGGGGGTGAGGACAGCCTCAAAAGTTTTGAGTTGCGGATTCTATTGGCCGACGTTGTTCAAGGGTGCTAGTGAATTGGTGAAGAGATGTGATGCATGTCAAAGAGCCGGCGGTATTGCCAAGAAGGATGAGATGCCCATCAATACAATTCTCGAGGTGGATATTTTTTATGTTTGGGGCATCGATTTCATGGGTCCGTTCGTGAGCTCCTGTGGTAATACTTACATTCTCGTGGCGGTGGACTATGTCTCAAAGTGGGTGGAAGCCGTGGCTCTACCCAACAATGAAGCCCGAAGTGTTGTAGCATTTTTGAAAAAGAGTATCTTTACGAGGTTTGGTACTCCTCGAGCCATTATTAGTGATGGGGGGTCCCATTTTTGCAACAAGGCTTTCGACTCATTGCTTGCTAAGTATGGAGTTAACCACAAAGTGACCACCCCCTATCATCCACAAGCTAGCAGACAAGTGGAAGTCTCAAATCGGGAGATAAAGAGTATTTTGTCCAAAACGGTGAATGCTAATAGGACCGATTGGTCGAAGAAATTGGATGATGCTCTTTGGGCTTATCGGACGGCTTACAAGACATTAATTGGTATGTCTCCATATCGGTTGGTGTTTGGTTAAGCTTGCCATCTTCCGGTGGAACTTGAGCACAAGGCTATGTGGGCATTGAGGAAGTTGAACTTGGAATGAGATGTTGCAGCCAATCTCCGAGTGGAGCAATTGAATGAGCTTGATGAGTTTAGATTTCATGCCTACTCCAGCTCGTCTTTGTACAAGGACAAGATGAAGTACCTATTAGACCATCCTCCATCCCGACCACTTCCACCAGTGAGCCCTTACCCCAGGTCCTTCTATTTCAGCTGACCCGGCAGTTCCTGTTTCAAAGACTCATCGGTTCACTGCCCACTAGCTCAGTCAGTCTTTAGCCGGTCTAAACAACTGGATGTCAGCAGCGACATCCAAGTTGTCCACTTTGGCTACTACAGTTGAGGCACATTCAGCACCAGCCATTGCTTAGATTCCTCCTTCCATTGAGGAGACATTGAAGAAGCTCCTGGCCAACCAGGAGAAGATTTTGGAGACCCAGGCCACCTTGACTACGGCAGTAGCCTCACATGGAAAGGCTTTGAAGGAGCTTGCAAAAGAACATAAGAAAATGAGAAATTCGAGGGCGTCTCAAGAGTCGATAAAGAAGATGCGAGCAGATGTGGACAAGCTTTTGGCAGATCAGATGCCATTAGACTTGCTATTAGGAGATCCAGCTCTAGATCCAGTAGCAGCACAGCCACAGTAGGAGGAGGAGCCTAGGCACCCAAGGAATAAGAGGAAGCTTCCTAGCACTGAGGGTGTTGTGATAGAGGTGGCACAGGTTCAGGAGGGTACCTCCACTGCTCCACCAGATGTTCAGCCGGTCCATGACCCGGCCCCTGTCCCAGCAGCAGAGCAGAAGCAGGCCGGGAACCAGTCTAAGGTTCCGGCCAGTACAGCGGACCAGGGGACCACTGATCAGCCCATGCAGCCGGATCAGGCTTGAGGAGCCATTCTATATCCTTTCTCTGTTTTTATGCTTATTTTGGTAGTTGGCATTGGGGACAATGCTAGCTCTTATTCGTGGGGGTGCGCCCTACTGTTTTGATACATTTGGATGATTGTATATATTTGACTTTTAGTTTATGTTTTAGATTTGATAGTTGGCCTGTATATAACTGCTAATTTTGGCTACTTCTCTACTTTATGTATATATTCATCCCCGTTGTATTTTCTACTCCACATTGTACATATTCATTTGGTTTTTCTATTTTTGTTAAAAATTTTCGTTTTTAGCTTGGTATTTAGGCTCGTAGCCTTTTGTTTTGGGTTTGGAGTTGTCAATAAGCCCTTGGTTTTCTTAATGCCACGGTTCTTTCACAGGGTAGAGTGTTCTGCGAACCGGGTGGCTCTTCCCAATGATGGATGGCATGACAACCTTCTTAAGGGTTTGAGTCCGTTTTTGATTTTTTTTTCTTTTGATTTTGCGCAGTTAAGGGTACCTCAAGCAAAGCTTCACTTGGGCCTAACACATTTGCCTTTGATCCCATGGTCAAAGACATAATGTTGTGCTTAGGATGGTGAAAGTTGTGGCCTTGAGACTCTTGTGTTGACGAAATAATAATCATGTGGTCTTGTTGAACCATTGTGCGCTTGAATCGTAACTAAGGTCGTTGTGGGCCCTCAACTCGATGTCATTAGCAATCCTTGAGGGTTTGTGGTGAGAATTAGAATTGTGAGTCCAAGTCCCAAGCCGATGGTCTAGAACTTGCCCCGAATGTTTCTTGAGGCGAAATCCAAGGTGAAATTTGACTTGACAAGTGATTATAGGCTCTCCTTGATCCAAATGCTAAGTTGAACAACTCCATAGCCTACCAATGAAATGATTCCCTAGTTAACCCTTTTGAGCCTTAAACTTCCTTCTTTCAAGAATTAAAACTACAAGCCTATACCCGGTTTTAATGAGACCCTATCTTGGCACCCACATCTTCCCTTGAGTAAATGACAAATGTCTAAGTTTGGGGGGAGAGGAAAGAAAGGAAACAATGTGGTAAAAGGTACAAAAGCAAAAGAAAAGAAAGGCAATGAAAAAGGAAGAAAAGACAAGACAAAAAGAAAGACCAAAGTGAATAAGGTCAAAAGGGGATTCAAAGAAAACAAAGGTGAAAAAGGGAGTGAAAAAAAAAAGCAAAAAAAGGAGAAATGTGTTGAATTGCATAAGAAAGAGTGACAGTGTGTCTCTCTAACACCCTTGAAAAAGAAGTAAATACTCAAATGAGTCAAGAAAAGTGTGCCAAAATGAATCAAAAGAAGTGCTTAAGGGAACATTGAACCCACTTGAACAAAAACATGTCCTGTCCTTGCCCAAAAGCCTTTACAATGACTCCACAAAAGCCCTATATGATCTTGAGTTGAACGGAACCTACATTAGTGGATACTTACATAAGGGGCAAGCATATGGTACCTAGAGCCGGATTTGTGACCTTCTTTTTGAGAGAATTGAGTGAAAATCCCATCAACCTCTGTTTGTGTGTCACTACTCTAAAAGGTGAGGTCCACTTAGGGAGAGTTGAGGATGTTTGAGTTTGGGTTCCACAATGACCAAGGTATTTGAGAAAAGCTCTTCGATGAAATGTGTCAACCCTTGATGCTCTTGTGGCACACTTGATCCATAGTTTTCAAAAGCCTAAAATCTGTTAATGATGCATTCTTATTGAAGGCAATTGTTAGTCCCAATTGATGCTTGTTGAGGTACTTTAGGATAGCTAGAAATTCTTGGATTGCTCTTTTGGGGTAGGTCTTATTTTGTTTGCTTGAGGACAAGCAAAGGTTTAAGTTTGGGGGAGTTGATAAGTTAGAATTGTAGCATGATTATACCCCTACTTGCTATTGCTTTTGTTATGAATTGCCACAAAATAACCCCAAAATCCTTACAAGTTGTGCTTGATTGCAGGTTTGAGCAACAAGATGACAAATGTCAAAGATCGGCTCAAAACGGAGTGAAACCTGCCAAGTGTCAAAGACCAATTGAAGTGGGTAACAAGAAGACCTAGCGCGGACCGCACTGATTTGCCACGCGGCCGCGCCAGGAGATTCAGAGACTGGGTCATTCAAAGGGCAATCTGCGCGGTCCGCGCTCCTTTTTACGCGGTCCGCATAGATGAGATTCAGAGAGATGGTGTTTTTGCCAAAGTACTGCCACGCGGCCGCGCGCCCTTTTTACGCGGTCCGCGCCCGTCCTGAAACGCTGTCGCGCTCCATTTATGCGCGGTCTTGTGGTCCCAACTTCAGAGAACAGAGTTCAAAGAGTCCAAGAGCCAACGGGGTCGCGCTCCCTTTTTGCGCGGTCCGCGCCTACCCCGCAGGGGCATTTTTGTCCAGATTTTCTAACTCGGTATAAATAGATCTTTTTGACATTTTTAGGTCAGGTTTTAACTACTGAACGAGAGCTGCGCTCGTGAGAAGTATTTTGTAGCCTAATTTGGCAATTTTACTCATGAATATCATAGATTTTAAGTAGTAATCAATTATTATGTTCATTTCATCATCTATTTCTATTGTTTCTTCTTTAATTATGTCTAGCCAAACCCATTAGCTAGGGTTGTGGCTCAACCCTAGTGTGGGTAGTTAATGGGTGTTGCATTCTAGGGTGAGATTGAGATTGGGTATTTGTTATTTGGGTTGATTTTGTGTTTCAATCTAGAATTTGTGGTTGCAAACATGAATTCAAGCTTAGCGGGTCTAACTCTTCTTGAGTGAGAGAGTCATATGACCCTAAAAGTTAACCCAACAAGGAATTGGGATGGACCCATGAGAATGGTAGTTCCAGTTAACGGGTTAAACCTCGAAAGAGTAATTACCCTACTTGAGCCCTAGTTGCCCGGTCTGATTGGCCTACCTAATTGGTCTCGAGAGAGTCAATTGGGCAAAATCGTTCTCTCTACCGAGAGGTGTGAGAATGAGTGCACTTGTGTAACGGCTATAACACTAAACCCAGATTTATCAATCTCCCCTTAGTAGCTTCTACCCGTTAGCTAGCCACCTAGGTAGTGTCACAACCCTAGTGCCTTTTTCCCATATCAAGCACAACTTAGCAATATTTCCTTAGCATAATTTAGCTTTAATTCTTAGGATACAAAAGTAGTTTTAAATATAAAAACCCTCAAAATTGTTAGGAGTGCAATTAGAAGTACAAACGCAATTCTAAACTTAACCGGCAATACAACTCCATTCCAAGCTCCCAATGGAAATTCGACCCCGATCCACTATTCGGGTATTAGTTATTGCTACCCACTCTTACTACCATTGTGTAGTGTTGAGAAGGCCGCGATCAAGCACCAGGTTACATAGGTCTCACGAGTCATGAGAAAACTTTGTAGAGTCTGGCGGATCTGTATGGAGACGTCTGTACTTATCTTCCGGAGGCTATGGAGTTAGGAACAGTTTCACTTCTATTCTTCTCGGTCGTGCGATTTAATTCTATCATTGTTGATTGAACTCTTCTATTCCGTTCTCTCGCAGATGGCTAGAACGCGTACTAATCATCAGCTGAGCAGCAGCCACAGCCCCCAGCAGCAGCTCCTACGAGGGGCAGCGGTCGAGGGAAAGGTCTGGCCAGAGGCCGAGGCAGGGGCATAGCCGAGCCCCGAGATCGAGCACCAGCACCAGCGGTGGAGCCTCAGGTAGAGTTTGATTAGGAGGTTCCAGCCCATATTGTGCCTGTCGGACCAGCTTAGGTCCCAGAGGGGTTCATCGCCACCCCAGTACTTCTGGATTCTTTGGTCCGTCAAGTGGGCCTTATGGAGAGTGTTGCTCAGACCGGCACATTTCTTCTGGAACGAGCCGTCTCTCAGGCTGAGGGGAGGAGTCTAGACTCTTGCTACTCACACTCAGGAGAAGATGGCTCCCTGGTTTTAGACTCCAACAGCCCAACCAGCCGGGGCTGTTCCGCCAGGTGTTGCAGCACAGACTGGTGGTGGATCAGCTATGTCTTCTGAGGCTTTGTGGAGGTTGGATAGGTTTAAAAAGCTTTTCCTAGTTTACTTCAGTGGTGCATCTTCAGAGGTTCCCTGAGACTATTTGGACAGCTGTCACGAGGTGTTACGGAACATGGGGATAGTGGAGACCAATGGGGTCGACTTTGCTGCATTCCATTTTCGGGTTCCGCCAAGAAATGGTGGAGGGATTATATGTTGACCATAGCAGCTAGGTACAACTCTTGCTTGGGACCAGTTCTATCAGTTATTTCTTGAGAAGTTCCTTCCTATCACTCAGATATAGGACTATCGGAGGTTGTTCGAGCGTCTGCAGCAGAGTTTTATAACTGTCACTCAGTACGAGACTCGATTTGTAGATCTGGACCGTCATGCTAGTCTTATTTCCTGCCGAGAGAGAGAGAGAGGGTGAGGAGGTTTATTGAGGGACTTGCTCAGCCGATCAGATTGCATATGGCTAAGCAGACTGGTAGTGAGATTTCTTTTCAGGCAGCTACCAGTGTTTCCAGGCAAGTCGAGATGGTTCTATCCCAGGAACTAGGTCAGGGATCTCACAAGAGACCTCGTCATTCAGGTGGTTTTAGTGGTGCCTCGTTTGGAGGCAGGGGTACTTTTGGTAGGGGTCATTCTCCCCAACCATATCATTAAGCGCTTCGGACATCCCACAGTGCTTCAAGGAGTCGTGGTCATTATCCTCATTCTGGACATCCAGCCTACGGTGCACCGCCAACTCCTATCATTGCACCTCCTATTCAGAGTTATTACCGTGGTCAGCCATCCCGTTTGGGTAAGTCTAAGTTTCAGCAAGCACGGTACCAGGATGGATGTTTTGAGTGTGGTTGTTATGGGCATATTAGGAGGACTTGTCTGAGATTGTTGGGAGGCATGCCATAGAAGAGTTCTCGTGCTATAATTCCGGCACCAGTTGCATCACCGCCCGCCCAGCCAACCAAAGGTAGGGGTCAGGGAGCTAGAGGTACAGGTCCGACCACTAGAGCTGGAGGTCTGGCCGCTAGAGGTGGAAGTCAGGCTGTTAGAGGTGGAGACCAGGCCTCTAAAGGTGGAGGCTAGCCAGTAGGAGGTCGTCTTCACAAACAACACAGGGGCACCCCAGGGAGATGGGGTGTCCAGCTTATTTGGCTTATATCCGTGATTCTAGTGTGGAGGTTCCTTCTATGGATTATGTACCCATAGTTCGTGAGTTTCCTAAGGTGTTTCCTGCAGATCTGGCGGGAATGCCACCCGACAGAGATATTGATGTCTGTATTGATTTGGCTCCATGCACTAGCCCATTTTTATTCCTCCATACTGCATGGCCCCGCCATAGTTGAAAGGATTGAAGGAGCAGTTGCAAGACTTGCTTGATAAGGGCTTTATTAGACCTAGTGTATCTCCCTGGGGTTCCCCTGTGTTATTTGCTTGATAAGGGCTTTATTAGACCTAGTGTATCTCCCTCGGGCCTTTTGAGATTCTTGATCGAGTGGGAGAGGTGGCTTACAGACTTGTGTTGCCACTTGGTTTATTAGCGGTTCATCCAGTGTTCCATGTGTCCATGCTTCAGAAGTATCACGGCGATCCATCTCACGTGTTAGACTTTAGCACTGTCTAGTTGGACAAGGATTTGACCTACGAGGAAGAGCTGGTAGCTATTCTACACCGGAAGGTTCGTCGGTTGAGATCGAAAGGTATCCTTCAGTTCGAGTGTAGTGGAGAGGTTAGCCTGTTAAGGTAGCTACCTGGGAGTCCGAGTCCGATATGCGGAGTAGAGATCCCCACCTTTTTCCCAGCTCTGGTATTTTTTTGTATGTCTGTTCGAGGACGAATGAATGTTTTAGAGGTGGAGAATGTGATGACCCGATAGGTCATCTTATGAATTAAAACCAAATTATATGTTCCAACACCTTTAAAACCTTATTTTATCCCTCCTCCATTTGCGTGCATAGTCCGGCGTATTTCTGGAAAGCTTTTGTGTTGAAATATGATAAAATGGGGATTTTTATTAAAAACTTCATTTGAGTTGACTTCGGTCAACATATTTGGTAAACATACTTTTGTTTTGACAGTCCCGGTGGGTCCGTATCAAAATATGGGACCTTGGCATATGCCCGGGATCAGAATCGGAGGTCCCTAGCTCGAGTTATGAATTTTTGATGAAAATTGTATGTCTGAAAGTTTAGTGGTTTTTAAGGAATTGTTAATGTTTGATCTTATTGGTATCGAGTTTGTATTTTGGTTCCGGAGCTCGTTAAAGGTTCATTATAATATTTAAGACATATCTATGAAATTTTGTGAGAAACGGAGTTGGTTTGACGTGATTCGGACGTCCGGTTGAGAAAATAGAAATTTCAAAGTGTTATTGAGAATTTCATTTGATTTGGTGTTACGTTCGTGGTTTTAATTGTTATTTTTATTATTTGATCGTACGAGCAAGTTCGTATGATCTTTTTAGAATTGTGTGCATGTTTGGTTAGGAGCCCCGAGGGCTCGGGTGAGTTTCGGATAGGCTACAGAGTGATTTGAACTTGAAAAAGATTGGTCGTATGTCGGATATTGTTGCAGGCCTCTAATCTCACATTTGTAAGATCAGGCATCGCAATTGCGACCTCTGAGGGGTTTGCATTTGCGAGCTTCTCATCGCAAAAGTGAAGAGAAGTTGGGCCAGCAATGTTCGCATTTGACAAATAACCTTCGCATTTGTGAAGGGAGTCTGGGAAGGGCAGTGATCGCAAATGCGATCATTGAGTCGCAATTACGAAGATCAAGGTTCGCATTTGCGAACAAATATTCGCATTTGCGAAGGCAGCAGAAGTGTGAAGGACTTCGCATTTTCGATGGTCCCTTAGCATTTGCGAGCTTCGCAATTGCGAAGCTCAAGTTGCAAATGCGACATCTGCAGCTGTGTAAAACCTAACTTAGACGGGATTTTTGCTCATCTCTTCAAAAATTTCAAAACAATAAACCCTCTAGGCGATTTTTCAAAGATCATTTCTTCCCAAAATCATAGGTAAGTGATTCTTAACTAGTTTCTTTCAATCCTTCACTTCACTTTTCAAGATATCAACCTAAGAATCTATGATTTTCATGGGGGAATTAGGGATTTTTTGGTAGAAACAAGGGATTTGATAAATTTGGAATTTAGACCTCAAATTGAGGTCAGATTCCAAAACTAATTGTATATCCGGGCTCGGTGGCGAATGGGTAATCGGTTTTTGGTCCAAATTTCGGGTTTGGACCAAGCAGGCCCGGGTGTTGACATTTCTTCACTTTTTCAATAATGGCCTAAATTGAATTCTTATCAATTATGGGTGATTCCTATGGTTTATTTTGAAACGTTTGGTTTGTAATTTCCTAGATATTCTTGGTTCGGAGGCGTGTTTGAAAGGCAAAGCTGTGATTGATCTTTGAGTCGTCTTTGGAGCGAGGTAAGTGTTGTGTCTAATCTTGACTTGAGGGAATTAGGAACCCTCCGACTTTGTGTTATATGAATTCCATGCGAGCGATGTATATGAAATGTGACGAGTGCTTATACGCCGCCGAATTATCTGTTTTTCCCTTATTTACTGCTTTACCTTAACTTTTTCTTTCCCTGTCTTAATTGTTATCTTCTCTAGATGCTTTCCATGCTTAAATGCTATGTGTTAATTAATATCTTCTTCTGTTAACCATGTTAGCTCACTTCATAGCTCCCCAATCCCCGCTATTTGCTTAATTTGACTTGTTTGTACCTTTTAATTGTAAATTGCTGGTTTGGTCTCACTGTGTAGTATTATTCGTGTAGATTCTATATTGAGCAAGGTTCCTTTTCTTGGTTAAGTTTGGTATTTATTTATCGTAAAGGCCTTGTGATTTAGCCTGTTGATTTGACTGTGTACATTGACAGTTCGGTACTGATATGGTGGGATCAGGCTGCACGCCGCAGCAGGTGTAATAAGGAAGAATTAATATGGTGGAATAAGGGTGAATATGTATTGTCACGATCCAAACCCCGGTCGTGATGGCGCCCAACACATTGCTAGGCAAGCCCAACCATTTTCACAACCTTAGCCAATTAATCTAGATAGATAAATAAATATTCACTACTAAAATACCAATTTAGTGTGGAATTTCTGAAATAACCTCTAACATTCGAAAACCCTAAAATGAAAACAAGGTACTAATCAACCCACAGAATCTGGTGTCACGAACATGAGCCTCTAGAAGCAGATTATTCACCTATTACAAGTCCGAATAGGAAAATAATACGAATAAAATAATTAAAGATAGAAGGGAGAGATCAAGGATGTGAACGCCATGCAGCTACCTGGACACTCCCAGATAATTGTTGCTCAGCTAAAAGCCCTCACTCACCCTTTGGTGTACCTGGATCTGCACACAAGGTGCAGGGAGTATTGTGAGTACTTCCAACTCAGAAAGTAATAAATATAAATAAGGTTTGAGGATAAGAAATCCTAAATAAATATAAAGTAAAGCTAAAAATACCATTAAACAGCAATACAGTTATATTATACATCACAAGAGATGAAGAAATAAATGACAATTGAATATGCAATGCAACACATAAACTGGTACCTCCAGTACCCCGCTGCGGCCGTGCAGCCCGCTCCATTTATTTAACGTTGACGGCGCTCACTGGGGGTGTGCAGACTCCGGGAGGGCCCCCTTACGGCCCAAGCGCAATAATAAGTCATCCCGTGGCATCAAACAGGCCCTTGGCCTCATATCAATATCATTATAATACTGCTGCGGCGTGCAGCCCGATCCCATACTCAGTCCAAAAATAACACAATAGTGTAAAAATATTCAGCCCAACTTCATTTAAAAATATTAACTTAATTTCTAATTTAAGAAAATGGCTGAGATTTCAAACACAGTATTAAATACCAGGACTGAGTTTAATATTTATAAATATGGTAAGAAACCATTAAAATAGTCCCTGAAGGATTCAAGTAGTTGGCACGAAGCCCAATTATGACAATTAATCCATTTCTATAAGGATATTACAAATCTACAATCAAATAGGTATCAATTTTATTAAGTGGGACGGACCAAGTCACAATCCCTGACGGTGCTCTACCCCACGCCCGTTATCCGGCGTGCAAGTCACCTCACATAGCACTACGTTGTGCAAATTCGGGGTTTAAAACCCTCAACACAGCATTTACATCTATTACTAACCTCAAGCCGGCCATAGTCCTACCTTGCTATGCCCTTGACTTTCGAATTCACCTCATCATGCGTCGAATCTGACCAAAACCACAACGAATACGACACAATATGCTAAGGGAATATAACCCAATCGAAAAGACTCGGAAAACATCAAAAATCACGAAGTTGGCAAAACCCGAGCCCCAGGCCCACTTCTCGAAAAATTATAAAATTCACATCACCGGATTCCTTATCTCGCCACGAGTCCATGCATATAAAGAACACCAAAATCGGAGTCCAAATGACCCCTCGAATTCCCATTTTTGTTCTCTTAGGTTTCAAGCTCTAAACCACCATTTTTGACCTTAATTCCTTGAGTTTTCAGCCTAATTTCATGTATTTGCATGATAAAATTGTATTCTAAGTCCAAGAATGCTTACCTGATCGAAGTCCTTGAATTTCCTCTTCAAAATCGCTCAAGAACACCCCAAGTCCGAAGTTAAAAATATGTTTTCTGTAAGATTTCCCGAAGAGATTAAAACCCACTTCCGATCAGTTATTTCCGCTTCTGCGGTCCTTTGTCTCTTCTGCGACTACCGCATCTGCGGTCATTTTTCCGCTTCTGCGGAATCTTCTAAAAATCCAAAACCGCTTCTGCGGTCTCTCTTCCGCAGATGCGGCTTCGCAGATGCGGCTTCCCTTACCGCTTCTGCGAAAACAGCACCAGGCCCAAAAGTCGCTTCTGCGATCCTCCCTTCGCCTCTGCTTGACCGCTTCTGCGGTCCATTTCCGCAGAAGCGAAAATACCAGATACCAGATATGAACCTGCAATCTCCAACATCAATTTTCATCCCGTTAACCATCCGAAATCACCCCGAGGCCCCCAGGACCTTAACCAAAGGTACCAACACATCTTAAAATATTATTCAAACTTGCTCCAATCATCAAAACACCTCAAACAATGCTAAAACCATCATTTTTCATCGAATTCAAGCCTAAGTTCTTCCAAAACTTCCAAAACACGCATTCGATCAAAAACCCAACCAAAACACCTCCGAATGACCTGAAATTTTGCACACACATCTCAAATCACCTAACGAAGCTACTGAAACTCTCGGAATTCCATTCCGACCCCCGGATGAAAATCTCACCTATCGACCGGAATTCGCCAAAATCTGACTTTGCCAATTCAAGCTTAATTCTACTCTGGACCTCCAAAATCACATTTGATCACACTCCTAAGTCACAAATCATCCCCCGAAGCTAAACGAATCATCGGAATTCAAATCCGATCCCTCTAACACAAAAGTCAACATCCGGTTGACTTTTCCAACTTAAGCCTTCTTAAAAGAGACTAAGTGTCTCATTCCTTATCAAAACCATTCCAAACCAACTCTAACACATCAAATACTGATAATGAAACATGAAGAAGCATAACATGGGGGAAACGGGGAGGTAACTCACGTGACGACGGGTCGGGTCGTCACATTCTCCCCAACTTAAACAAACGCTCGTCCTCGAGCGGGCCAAGAAACATACCTGAAGTCTCAAATAGGTGAGGATATCTGCTCCGCATCTCCTGTTCGGTCTCCCAGGTAGCCTCCTCCACGGGCCGACCTCTCCACTGCACTTTCACTGATGCAACATCCTTTGATCTCAACTTTCGAACCTGACGATCCAAAATGGCTGCTGGCTCTACCTCATAAGTCAAGTCTCCCTCCAGCTGAACTGTACTGAAATCTAAAACATGGGACGGGTCCCCAATGTACTTCCGGAGCATAGACACATGAAAAACTGGATGCACGCCCGACAAGCTAGGTGGCAAGGCAAGCTCATAAGCCACATCCCGATCCATCCTAAGTACCCTCAAAAGGCCCAATGAACCGCGGACTTAGCTTCCCTTTCTTTCCGAATCTCATAAACACCCTTTGTGGGTGAAACCTTCAGTAAGTAACTTTCTCACCACAATCATATACGAGTTACATCTCGGGCCTTCCTGTCTGCATAACTCTTCTGTCTCGACTGGTGCCTGTAACGGAGTCTCTCCTGAATCACCTTCACCTTCTCCAATGCATCCTGTACCAAATCTATCCCCCAACAATCTAGCCTCCCGGGCTCGAACCAACCAACTGAGATCTACACGCCTCCCATACAAGGCCTCATACGGTGCCATCTGAATGCTGACTGATAGCTATTGTTGTAGGCAAACTTCTGCAAGCGGTAGAAACCGGTCCCATGACCCTCCAAAATCAATAACACAGGCACGAACATATCCTCCAATATCTGAATGGTGCGCTCGGACTGCCGTCGTCGTTGAGGGTGAAAAGTTGTGCTCAACTGCACCTGAGTACCCAACTCTCGGAACCGCCTGCTAAAACTGAGAGGTGAACTGAGTGCCCACAATCTGATGTGATGGAAACTGGGTCACCATGAAATCAGAACTATCTCCCGAATATAGATCTCTTCCAGCCGCTTTTGAAGAATAAGTAGTACAAACCGGAATGAAGTGCGCGGACTTGGTCAGCCTGTCTACAATCACCCAAATAGCATCAAATTTCCTTCAGATTCGTGAAGTCCGGGTAACAAAATCCATAGTGATCTCTCCCCACTCCCACTCAGAATAAACCATCTGCTGATGTAAGCCACCCGGTCTCTGATGCTCATATTTCACTTGCTGAACAATTAAGACACCAGGCTACATACTCCACAATATCTCTTCATCCTACGCCATACGCACAATAGTGCTGTCTGAGATTCCTGATACATCGTTCGCAGCACCCGATGAATGGAATAGCCGCGAACTATGGGCCCTCCTCAATCATTAACTCCCGAAGCCCATCCACGTTGGGCACGCAATCCGGCCCTGCATCCTTAACACAGCCATCATCTCCAATGGTCCACAATCCCCTGGCATCATCAAATGCTGAACCCTGTCCTTAAGGAACAAGCAAATGCGGATCCATCAATACTGACACTCCTGATGCGGTATAGATACAAGGAAGACCGAGAAACCACACAAGCCAACACTCGACTGGGCTCTGAAATATCTAATCTCACAAATCGGTTGGCCAAGGCCTGAACATCAACTGCAAATGGCCTCTCCTCAACTGGAATGTATGCCAAGCTCCCCATACTCACTGACTTCCGGCTCAAAGCATCGGCCACTACATTGGCCTTTGTCCGGGTGATATGGAATAGTAATGTCATAATCCTTGAGTAACTGCCAACCATCTACGCTGCCTCAATTAAGAATCCTTTTGCTTGAACAAATGCTGAAGACTGCGATGATCAGTGAATACCTCACAGGATAACGCCATACAAGTAATGCCTCCAAATCTTCAGTGCATGGACTATAGCCGCTAGCTCCAGATCAAGGACGGGGTAAGTTCTGCTCATCTGGGGCTTCAACTGACGAGAAGCATACGCAAATAACTCTACCCTCCTGCATCAAAACCAAAACCAATTCCCAACTCTCCGAAGCATCGCAATATGCCGTAATAGAGATCCTAAAGCTGATGGCAAGACTAACACTGGAGCTGTGGTCAAAGCTGTCTTGAGCTTCTGAAAGCTCTCCTCACACTCGTCCGACCATACAAATGCGACACCCTTCTGAGTCAACTTGGTCAAGGGCGATGCAATAGAGGAAAATCCCTGCACAAAACGGCGATAGTAACCTGCCAACCCTAGGAAGCTGCGAATCTCTGTGGCTGAGGTCGGTCTAGGACAACTCTGCACCGCCTCTATCTTCTTTGGGTCAACCTGAATACCTCACTGGACACCACATGTCCCAAGAAAGCCACTGAACCAAGCCAGAACTCACATTTGGAGAACTTTGCATAAAGCCTCTCCTCCCTTAATCTCTGCAATACAACTCTCAAATGTTGCGCGTGCTCCTCCTGACTGCGCGAGTATACCAGTATGTCATCAATGAATACTATGATAAATGAATCCAGGTAAGGCCGGAACACACTGTTCATCAGGTGCATGAAAGCTGCTGGGGCATTGGTCAGCCCGAAAGACATGACAAGAAATTCATAGTGACCATATCTAGTCCTGAAAGCAGTCTTATGAATATCTGAGTCCCTGATTTTTAACTGGTGGTAACCCGAACGGAGATCAATTTTTGAGAACACCCTTGCTCCCTGAAGCTGGTCAAATAAATCATCAATGCGAGGTAAGGGGTACTTGTTTTTAATTGTTACCTTGTTCAACTGCCTATAATCGATGCACATTCTCATCGTGCCATCCTTCTTCTTCACAAATAGAACTGGTGCACCCCAAGGTGACACACTAGGCCGAATGAACCCCTTATCCAGGAGCTCCTGAAGCTACTCCTTCAATTCTTTCAACTCCGTTGGTGCCATGCGATATGGTGGAATAGAAATGGGCTGAGTGCCCGGCACCAGGTCAATGCCAAAATCAATGTCCCTGTCCGGCGGCATACCCGGCAGGTCTGTAGGAAACACATCGGGAAACTCCCTCACAACGGGAACCGACTCAATGCTAGGAGTCTCAACTCCCACATCTCTCACAAACGCCAAATAGGAAAGACAACCCTTTCCAACCATACGCTGGGCCTTCAAGAAAGAAATAACTCTGCTAGGAATATAGTCAGTCACACCACGCCACTCGATCCGCGGTACACCCGGCATAGCCAAAGTGACTGTCTTAGCATAACAGTCTAGAATAGCATGACACGGAGATAACCAGTCCATGCCCAGGATAATATCGAAATCTACCATATTCAGTAGCAATAAATCAACTCGGGTCTCCAGACCCCCAATAGTCACCAAACACGACCGGTATACATGGTCCACAATAATAGTGTCGCCCACCGGGGTAGACACATGAACAGGTAAGGCAAGACACCCTCGGGTCGTACCCAAATGATGAGCAAAGTATGAAGATACATATGAATAGGTAGAACCGGGATCAAATAATACTGAGGCGTCTCTGTGACAGACTGAAATAATACCTGTAATGACAGCGTCTGAAGCAATGGCATCTGTCCTGCCCGGCATCGCGTAGAAACGAGCCTGGCCACTGCCTGATCGGTCTCCACCTCTGGGGCGGCCCCTGGCTGCCTGATCTCCACCCTTAGCTGATTGGGCGGGTGGTGAAGTGACTGGAGCAGAAGTCGAGGGCTGACCCCTCTGCTGATGCTGTTTGCCACGAAGGCGAGGGCACTGCCTCCTAAAATGACCCAACTCTCCGCACTCATAGCAGCTGCCCGGTACTGAAGATGGGGACTGATGAAAACCTCTCGCACCAGAGTGACTAGCAGGTGCACTCGGCGCAGAAGAACCCTGAACTGATGGGGCATGAGATGAACTCTGAGCTGGGAGAGCGCTGAGTGAAGTCTGACCCTGCTGGGGCCCATGATAACCACGGCCTGAAGATCCCCCACGATATTCTGGACGAGTTGACTGAGCAGGCCTGAAAGAGCGACCTCTACCCTGCTGGAACTGACCCCTCGAAGGAGCACCACTGTAACTGCCCGATCCACGAGGCCTCTTAGCCTCCCTCTCCTCTCGCTCTCTACGGCGAACTGACTCAATCTCACGAGCAATGTCTACCACCTCCTTAAACGTAGCACCCAGTACTCTCTCTAGTCATTAGAATACAGAGATGGTAGTTAAGACCATCCACAAACCTCCTAATCCTCTCGCGATCTGTTGGAACCATCCAAGTAGCATGACGAGCCAGCTGGGAAAACCTCACCTCATACTGAGTCACTGTCATGTCTCCCTGTGTCAACCACTCAAACTGCCTACGCAACTCTTCCCTGCGGGACTGAGGTAAATACTTCTCCAGAAAAAGAGCTGAGAACTGCTGCCAAGTCAGAGGTGCTGCACTGGCAGGCCTACACCTCTCAAAGTCCTCCCACCAAGTAAGAGCATCCCCCGTGAACTTAAAAGTAGTAAATGCCACACCACTCGACTAGAGGATCCCTGCCGTACGGAGCATACGCTGGCTTCTGTCAAGAAAACTCTGGGCATCCTCGCCCTCAGCGCCACCGAATGTCGGAGGCTGGAGTCTACCAAACCTCTCGGGACGACGCTGCTCATCGTCTGGCATAGCTGGAACCACGAAACTCTGAGCTGGTGCAACCTGCTGAGCTGGAGGTGCCTCCGGTGTCTGTAGCCCCTGCACTCCCTGCGCAGGTGTGCGGGCATCGGGGGTCTGATTGCCTCCCCCGGTTTGTGAAGTAGCTGTTGCTGCTGTGGTGGCTGAAACTGCTTGAGCCAAATCAGTACAGACCGTCAAGATCTGTGCCAAGGTCTCCTGCAGACCCGGAATCACAATAGGCACAGCTGGTGCCTGAGCAGGTGCTGCTGGAGCCTGATCCTGAGCTGGGGCAATCATAGGATTAGCAGGTACTGTCCCGGCTACTCTACCCCTGCCACGACCACGACCGCGACCACGGCCTTTGGCGGCCTCAGTAGGTGGCACTGGTGGTCGTCCGTCACGTTCGGTAGCTCGTGTTCTCACCATCTGTGAGAGAATAGAATAACAAAGATTTAGTTCACAGTTCAACAAAACCGCACGACAAGAGTTTCAAGAATATGGACTATTTCCTAAAGGTTCCGCAGCCTCTCGAGGATAAGTACAGACGTCTCCGTAGCGATCCGCGAGACTCTACTAAACCGGCTCATGATTTGCGAGACCAAGTAACCTAGGCTCTGATACCACCTTGTCACGACCCAAACCCCGGTCGTGATGGCGCCCAACACATTGCTAGGCAAGCCCAACAATTTTCACAACCTTAGCCAATTAATCTAGATAGATAAATAAATATTCACTACTGAAATACCAATTTAGTGCGGAATTTCTGAAATAACCTCTAACATTCGAAAACCCCAAAATGAAAACAAGGTACTAATCAACCCACAGAATCTGGTGTCACGAACATGAGCCTCTAGAAGCAGATTATTCACCTATTACAAGTCCGACTAGGAAAATAATACGAATAAAATAATAAAATATAGAAGGGAGAGATCAAGGCTGCGAACGCCATGCAGCTACCTCGACACTCCCAGATAATTGCTGCTCAGCTAACAAGCCCTCACTCACCCTTTGGTGTACCTGGATGTGCACACAAGGTGCAGGGAGTATTGTGAGTACTTCCGACTCAGAAAGTAATAAATATAAATAAGGTATGAGGATAAGAAATCCTAAATAAACACAAAGTAAAGCTAAAAATACCATTAAACAGCAATACAATTATATTATACATCACAACAGATGAAGAAATAATTGACCATTGAATATGCAATGCAACACATAAACCGGTACCTCCAGTACCCCGCTGCGGCCGTGCAGCCCGCTCCATTTATTTAATGTCGACGGCGCTCACTGGGGGTGTGTAGACTCCGGGAGGGGCCCCTTATGGCCCGAGCGCAATAATAAGCCATCTCGTGGCATCAAACAGGCCCTTGGCCTCATATCAGTATCATTATAATACTGCTGCGGCGTGCAGCCCGATCCTATACTCAGTCCAAAAATCACACAATAGTGTAAAAATATTCAGCCCAACTTCATTTAAAAATATTAACTTAATTTCTAATTTAAGAAAATGGCTGAGATTTCAAACACAGTATTAAATACTAGGACTGAGTTTAATATTTATAAATATGGTAAGAAACCATTAAAATAATCCCTGAAGGATTCAAGTAGTTGGCACGAAGCCCAATTATGACAATTAATCCATTTTTATAAGGATATTACAAATCTACAATCAAATAGGAATCAATTTTATTAAGCGGGACGGACCAAGTCACATTCCCTGACGGTGCTCTACCCCACGCCCGTTATCCGGCGTGCAAGTCACCTCACATAGCACTACGTTGTGTGAATTCAGGGTTTCAAACCCTCAACACAGCATTTACATCTATTACTAACCTCAAGCCGGCCAAAGTCCTAGCTTGCTATGCCCTAGACTTTCGAATTCACCTCTTCGTGCGTCGAATCTGACCAAAACCACAACGAATACGTCACAATATGCCAAGGGAATATAACCCAATCGAAAAGACTCGAAAAACATCAAAAATCACGAAGTTGGCAAAACCCGAGCCCCGGGCCCACTTCTCAAAAAATAATAAAATTCACATCACCGGATTTCTTATCTCGCCACGAGTCCATGCATATAAAGAACACCAAAATCGGAGTCCAAATGACCCCTCAAATTCCCATTTTTGTTCTCTTAGGTTTCAAGCCCTAAACCAGCATTTTTGACCTTAATTCCTTGAGTTTTCAGCCTAATTTCATGTATTTGCATGATAAAATTGTATTCTAAGTCCAAGAATGCTTACCTGATCGAAGTCCTTGAATTTCCTCTTCAAAATCGCTCAAGAACACCCCAAGTCCGAAGTTAAAAATATGTTTTCTGTAAAATTTCGCGAAGGGATTAAAACCCACTTCTGATCAGTTATTTCCGCTTCTCCGGTCCTTTGTCGCTTCTGCGACTACCGCATCTGCGGTCATTTTTCCGCTTCTGCGGAATCTTCTAAAAATCCAAAACCGCTTCTGCGGTCTCTCTTCCGCATCTGCGGCTTTGCAGATGCGGCTTCCCTAACCGCTTCTGCGAAAACAGCACCAAGCCCAAAAGTCGCTTCTGCGATCCTCCCTTCGCCTCTACCTGACCGCTTCTGCGGTCCATTTCCGCAGAAGCGAAAATACCAGATACCGGATATGAACCTGCAATCTCCAACTTCAATTTTCATCCCGTTAACCATCCGAAATCACCCCGAGGCCCCCAGGACCTCAACCAAAGGTACCAACACATCTTGAAACATTATTCAAACTTGCTCCTATCATCAAAACACATCAAACAACGTTAAAACCATCATTTTTCATCGAATTCAAGCCTAAGTTCTTCCAAAACTTCCAAAACACGCATTCGATCAAAAACCCAACCAAAACACCCCCGAATGACCTGAAATTTTGCACACACATCCCAAATCACCTAACGAAGCTACTGAAACTCTTGGAATTCCATTCTGACCCCCGGATCAAAATCTCACCTATCGACCGGAATTCGCCAAAATCTTCACTTTGCCAATTCAAGCCTAATTCTACCCTGGACCTCCAAAATCACTTTTGATCACACTCCTAAGTCACAAATCATCCCCCGGAGCTAACCGAATCATTAGAATTCAAATCTGAGCCCTCTAACACAAAAGTCAACATCCGGTTGACTTTTTCAACTTAAGCCTTCTTAAAAGAGACTAAGTGTCTCATTCCTTATCAAAACCATTCCAAACCAACTCTAACACATCAAATACTGATAATGAAACATGAAGAAGCATAACATGGGGGAAACGGGGCGGTAACTCACGTGACGACGGGTCGGGTCGTCACATGTATATACTGTAGGGTCGGGTTGCACGCCGCAACAGGTGAAATAAGGGTGGATTCATATGGTGAAATAAGGGTGAATTACAATATTGATATTGATATATGGTGAGATCGGATTGCACACCGCAACATATATATATATATATACTGTTTACTTGTAAAACAGTACAATTGAATTTATATGTGGTTCATAGACAAGTGGATAATTTGATCCCAAATAACAGACGAATTAGATAGAAATATAAGACTTAGCTTTAAAATCGAAATAAATAGCAGATATCTTTATTTCGGGCATAGGGCTACCGAGAGTGATAAGAACAGTGCAAATAAGCAAGAAAGTAAAATGTTATTTGAGCTTTTGATGAAGTATAGTATTTGCTTGTCAGAAAATTCGTGTCCTTACAATGATGGAAGAGCTCACTATTTATAGTTACACCTAGGAAACTAGGTCCTAGGATCAAGCCCCTCTTAAATGACAATTATGAGGGCCATTGAAGAATATGTAATGGTGGGCAGTGAATGTGTAATGACTCGACTGGTCATTTAGAGCATCTGCACTTCGCTCGATAGTTTGAGGTATTGAGTATCTCCGCAGGATGTATTATGACTTACGTAAATCGTCGGTGTTGGTTTAAAGTTATCCGGAATCAATTTGGAAGAATGAGCTTCGAGATTTAAGCTCTAGGTTAGAAGAGTTGACCAAGTTTGACTTTTTAGCATTAGAACTCGGAATGGAGTTTCGTCGGTTCCGTTAGCACCGTTGGGTGATTTTGAACTTAGGAGCACGGCCGGGTTGTAATTTGAAGGTCCATAGTCGAATTAGTCTTGAAATGGCAAAAGTTCGATTTTTGGGAAATTTGACCTGGAGTGGACTTTTTGATATCGGGGTCGGATTCCGATTCCGGAAGTTGGAGTAGGTCCGTAATATCAAATGTGACTTGTGTCCAAAATTTGAGGTCAATTGAAGTTTATTTGATATGGTTTGGACGCTTGGTTTCGATTCTAGGAGTTCATGAAGTTTACTTTATTCTTCATGCGTTTTAGCGTCTGATTCATGCTTTTAGGGGTTATTTTGATGATTTGATCGTGCGAGCGATTTCTTGTTGTGTTTCTAGGACTGGGTGCATGGTTGTTTTGGAGCCTCTGGGGCTCGGTTAAGTTTCGGAATGATTTTTCATGGTTTTTGAGTGTTGGTACTGGTGTCAACGCATTTGCGATGTTTTTGTTACAAATGTGACTATCGCAATTGCGAAGCAGCCTCGCATTTGTGAAGCTGGGCTGCTGATGCAGACTTCGCATTGGCGAAGTTATTTCTTGCATTTGCGAGTGTAGGCTGTTCACATTTGCAATACCTGGGTCACAAATGCGACCTTAGCAGGAAATCTGCTGGTTCGCTTTTGAGACGCATTAGCGGGTTCGCATTTGCGAATCCCATATCGCAAATACGACATCTGCAGCCCGCATATAGCTGAAAATTCCGAGACTTAGCTTCATTTTGTTATATTTTGAACCCTAGCTTCGATGAGAGGCGATTTTGTGAAGGGATTTTCATACCAAATCATTGGGTATGACCTCTAATAAATTCTCAATTATATTTCATGATTATACATAAGATTTAACATCAAGTTCACGAGAATCTAGGGAAAAAATTGGGGATTTTGTCAAAGTTTTGAAAAAGGAAAATAATTTGAGATTGGAATTGGACTCGGATTTGGAAACAAAACACATATTTGGACTCGTGAGGCTACGGGTAGTCAAGACCTACCCTAGGACCCGGGCGAGCCCGGAGGTTGACTTTTGTTGATTTTTTAAAGTTGTATTAAAATTATAGATTTATTAATTGAAATTATTTTCTCTTGCATTGTGTGATGTATTTGAGTCGTCTTTGGCTAGATTGAGCCGAGCGGAGGTGAATTAGTAAAGGGAAAAGCGAAATTGAGTATTGAGTTAGCCGAATTGAGGTAAGTGTATTGCCTAACTTTGTTGAAGGAATTTTTCTTGCTATTTGATATTGTTTTCTACATGCGGGGGTGATACATATATGAGGTGGCTAGAATATATGCATGTGTCTGGGTTAACCATGGTCGGGGGTAAATTATGTAATAAATTGTGTCTTGTAGAATTGCGTGACCTTCTTGCTTCATGCCTTACTTGACTCCTAGATACTAAGAACATAGTATAAAATGATAGAAACCAAGACTTAGCTTATTATAACTTGATCGAATTTGATGGAATTCTGAGAATACATTTATGTGTCTAATTCGGTCATCACTATGCGTAATCATTAATACATTGCTACGGCCGATATTCTTGATATACTAGATTTTATACTCTTGTAGTAGATCATTCGTGAGATTTGTTGAAACACTTGAATAATACGGTTCTTGATGGTTTATTAAACTATTATTGGCTTGGAATGTTGTGATTGAGATTCGTTTGGTTTCGTTTAAACACTATCATTAATGTTATTTATGCTTCCTACATTGTTTGCCATTGATATACATATTCTTGGTAAGGAAGAGTGTAATGCACAAAGGGTGATGTCGTGCCATGTTATGAGAGTGTAAAGCACGAAGGGTGATGTCGTGCCATGATATGTGAGTTTAAAGCACGAAGGGTGATGCCCTGCCATATCATTTGAGAGTAAAAGCACGAAGGATGATGTCGCGCCATGTTATGAGAGTGTAAAGCACGAAAGGTGATGTCGTGCCATGTTATGTGAGTGTAAAGCACGAAGGGTGATGCCGTGCCATTTTATTTATGTTGTCATGCTTTTATATTATCGTGAGTTCATGGCACGATGGGTGTTTCCGTGCAGGAGAGGATGAGGGATATGCATTATGTTGTGATATCTGTTCCCCGTGTATACGTCCATGCCTTTACCTTGAGCTGTTATTGTCGTAATTATAGACTGATGTGACTTGTCGTTATTGTCTTGTCTTTGATCTCTATCTCAATTGTTGTTGTGTTGTTCATACCTTCAACTTGCTTAACTTGCAATTACCTTGCCTATTTCCAGTTTTATAATTACATTCATGTCGTATCTATTATGTTGCACTTTAGTACAAGCCCTCTACCATGCTAGTCATCCATGCCTTTACTTGTTAACTTGTAAAAATCATGTGTTCCCTTCTTATTTGTTATGCCTATATGCCTCCACAATGCTAGTTAGTTGAAGTTGATATTCCATGTCTTCCAATTGCTGTCATTACTCATATGCTTTTTCCCTAGTCTATTACTGTTGCCCACATGTATATCCTCATTTATTATTGCTACTTGCGTATTTCCTACTTTGTAATTCCTGTTACCGGTATTTCGGTCATCCGGTTGGTACTGTTATACGTATATTGGGTGAGGATGAGATAAAAGCACGAAGGGTATTGCCGTGTAATTGACTTGATATCTGAGTGCATTCCTCATGCTATGAAAGTTATGGAGTGACTGTCGTGGTTTATTGGTTTTGTTCTAATGGAAAGATTGGTCGAGATATTGCAAGTTGCTAAATTGTGATCTCTGCTAGCACTCAGTTGTTGTTTTACATATTCGTGTCATGTATTCCTTTCTGTTATATCGTAGTATAGTTCTATAGCTGTTTTATGGTGCAGGTTTTATCAGTGAGTATCTTTTAACTAAAAAGCCCCGTCACTACTTCGACGAGGTTAGACAAAATACTTACTGGGTACATAGGGTCGGTTTTACTCATACTACACTTCTGCACCTTGCGTGCAGATTTTTGTGGCGGAGCCGCTGGTGATGTCGGCAGCTGACCTTGAAGATGTTCGTGCATTCTAGATATAGCTTCCACTTGTCCTTGGTAGCTTTAGATTTTGCTAATCTGTTTATTTAACTTTCAAACAGATCGTGTAATTATTTGTATCAGCTTTGTAAATTCCAAGTCTTAGAAGCTCATGATTCGTACTACCAGTTCTGGGGTTAATTTGTAAATGTTCAGATAATTCTTCACTATTTTCCTATAATCTCATTTGGTTTGTATTGACTGTTAGTTGGCTTACCTAGCGGATCGAGTTAGGTGTTATCAAGACTAGTGGTTTTTGGATCGTGACAAGTTGGTATCAGAGCTCTAGGTTCATAAGTTCTATGAGTCCGTCACGACCCTAAATTCCCACCCTCGGGATCGTGATGGCGAGTAACGTTTCACTTGCTAGGAAAGCCAATGTTTGAATAATTTATCCTTTTTAACAATTTAAATTTAAGTAATGTAGAAGAACTGATTTAACTACAATAATCTAAATATAAATGCGGAAGCTAAAACCGTAAAACATCAGCTACAAATCCCTGAACCCAGTGTCACAAGTGCATGAGCTACTAGAATAGTACATACAAAGGTCTGAAATAATGTAAAGCCGTCTGAAAAGAAGATTCACAGCTAAATAAAAAATGGAAAGTGGACTTCATGAGCTGTGGGCACTGCAGTTGTACCTCAAGTCTCCACGGGCTGTCAAAGCCGACCCCATGTACTGGTATATGCCGAGCCTAACCTCGATGAGGTAGTGACGAGGCTAAGGCGGGTCACCTACACTACAACCTGTACGTAGTATATATTAATGACATAAAATGGGAATACTGAACAGAATTAAATAGCCAACTAAAAATAGTAACCAGAGCCTCAAGAATAAACCAGTGTCGCTCAGAATTACCAATCTTCAACAATTCAAATAAAAATATCGAAAACCAGCGTAGCTTAAGAAATGGAGACAAATAGGTTGTTACGGCGCGCGACCCGATCCCACAAGACAACACATAATCCTCCCTTATTCCAGCGAAATTTCATCAACAACAGAGATAATGTATACAAATATGTTACGGGGCTCAACCTGATCTAACCATATATCATATCAGTATCACAGTTCACCCTTATTTTGCCATATCAATCCTCCTTTATTCCAGCTGTTGCAGCGTGCAACCCGATCCCATCTTATAAAACATATTCACCCTTATTCCACCATATCAATCCACCCTTATTACACCTGATGCGGCGTGCAACCCTATCCCATCATATCAGTACCAAATACTCAGAACACAACCAAATCAATAGTTCAACCACAAAGCCTTTATGATCAATATATACTAAACTGAACCAAAAGGCACTTGTATATTAAATAAATCTACACGAGTAATACTACACAACGAGACCAATCCAGCAATTGACAATTAGAATGTAATGACCTGATCGGTCGTTTTGAGCTCTAGCGCGTCGTTCGGTTGTTTGAGGCCATGATCAGCTCCATTAAGGTATTATGACTTGTACGCGTCGTCGGAACTGGAATTTTTGAAGTTCAGAGTTTATTTTGAAAGAGAACTCTAATTTTGGAAGCTTAAAGTATGAAGACACCGACTGAGGGTTGATTTTGAGTTAACGACCTCGGAGTCGGGATTTGAGGGTTTCAATAGGTTCGTATGATGATTTTGGACTTGGGTGTATGTCCGGATCGGGTTTTGGAAGACCTGGGGGCAATTTGGCGCCTATTGTGGAAGTTAGCATTTTGGAACAATTTCATAGATTTGGGTTGGAGTGCATTTCAATGTTATCGATGTCTGTTTGGGATTCCGATTCTGGGAATAGCGCCATACGGTGATTCTGGTATTAGGAGTGTGCCCGGAAGCGGATTCGGAGGTCTGTAGGTCATTTTGGAGTCATTTGTCTTAAGTTAGTCATTTGAAGGTTTTTGAGAAGTTTGACCAGAAGCAGACTTTTTGATAGATTCCAGAAGTTGCTGTAGGTCCGTAATGTCGAATATGACTTGTGTGCAAAATTTGAGGTCAATCGGACGAGATTTGATAGGTTTCAGCATCGAATGTTGAAGTTTGAATTTCTAAAGTTCATTAAGCTTGGATTGGGTTGTGATTCATTATTTCGATGTTTTTTATGGGATTTGGAGGCTCGACTAGGTTCGTAATGTGTTTTGGGATGTGTTGGTATAATTAGATGAGGTCACCGGGGCTTCAGGTGGATTCCGGTGATTAACGGATTGAATTTGGAGTTACAACAAGAATTGAGCAGCTGCCTTCTGGTGTAACCGCACCTGCGAGACTTAGGCTGCAGGTGTGGGGCCGCAGAAGAAACCCTATGAGTGGAAGAAGCGATTTTGGCAGGGAGTGCAGGGACCGCATATGCGGTCATCTCGCTGCAGAAGCGAGACCACACATGCGGAAGGGAAAGCGCAGAAGCGGAAATGGGCTGGAAGCCCTGGACCGTAGAAGCGGTATTTTGTTCGTAGTTGCGGCACCGCAAAAGCGATCAGGTGACCGCATGTGCGAAGAATCGCTGGGCAGTGTGTTTATTTAAAAGACGGGTTTTGGCTCATTTAATCTCAAATCTTTCATGGGAGCCAATTTTTGGTGCAACTTGGGAGTGCCATTTTCATCACCAAGCATGAGGTAAGTGGTTTATACTAGTTTTGAGTTAAATACATGATTATATATGGATTTGAACATATAAATTAGTAGAGATTGTGGAGTTTTGGTAGAAAACCTAAAATTTGATATTTTTGGATTTTGACAACGAAATTTGGCATGGAATTGGAAACAAATTATATATTTGAGTTCATGGGGTTATGGGTAAAGTTTATCTTTGAAAAATTTCGGAATCCAGGCACGTGGGAATGAGGGTGATTTTATCGATTTTCCGAGCGCAGTTGGGAATTTGTTGTAAATTGAATTGTTATGAGTATTCGAGCGTATATTAATGGGTTTGCATAATTATTGGCTAGTTTCGGAGCGTTGCGCATCGGTTTGAGTCGTTGGAAGGTCTTGGAAGCCGGTTATGGAACTCCGGAGCGAGATAAGTCTCCTTTCTAACCTTGTAAGAGGGAATTAACTCCATAGGTGAACTAAATTATTATGTGCTTCTACTTGTGGGGCCTACGTACGCACGAGGTGACGAGAGTCCGTACGTAGCTATTAGTTATGCCTTTGTCCGGGTAGTTTTAGGCTCACATCATACCTTGTTGATATTGTTATTTATTGATGCTCATTGTTGCCTTCAGAGGGAGCGAGATTGAGTTTGCTTATTAAATATTTTGAAAGGAGTTGAAATTGAAGAATTTAATATTTAAAAAGTTTCATTTGAACTTCATAATTTCGAAATGAATTGAGGAATATTATAATAGCTTAAGAAATCTATGTGTATCCGCGTCGCATGTATGTTTCGCGAGCGAGGTAATTTCCATAAAAAGCTACAAGCTGAATTTCCCTCATTTTGAAAAGACATAAGAAAGAGATATGATTTTAATGTTAGATTTATATTTGACTGCGCCGCAGGTATGATTCGCGAGCGGGGTAATTTCTTAAATTTATATTTGACCGCGTCGCATGTATGACTCGCGAGCAGGGACCGCATCGCATGTATGATTCGCGAACGGGGAAATAGATGCATCTATGCTTCGCACCGTTCGACCCTCGGCAGTGCACAGTTTACATCTATGTTGGATCGGGCCGAACGTCCTCAGTGGAAATTATTTTTGATAATATAATTGGAAGCCCTTTATAATTTGTATAAATTCATCGTTCAGAGATCATTTGTTTTAAACGAAGGATGTCTTTTGGGGTTCCTTAATAATGATGAAAGAATTGTTAAGCTCTCTTCTTGTTCTGAGTTTTGTTGTTGTCTCTATATATCATGTTAAATTAGAACCTCATATTATGATATTAATGGACCACTAGTAAGTGTCAAAGTCGACCCCTTGTCACTACTTCTTCGAGGTTAGACTGGATACTTACTTGGTACGCGTTGTTTTCGCACTCATACTACACTTGCTGTGCATTTTTGTTGCACATGCACATGCATGTCTAGTGGCCTAGTGGGTGCGGCGGCATGGTTGATACGGAGACTTAGGTGAGCTACATCTCTCGAGACGACCCGCAGCCAGCAGAGCCTCCTTCAGAGTATTGGTATTTCCCATTCTGTCCAGATTGTATTCCGGACAGTGATTGTATTATATTTTATTCCTTAGTAAATGCTCATGCACTTGTGACACCGGGTTTTGGGATGATTATAGGTTATTCAGTATTGAAATTGTTAAAACATTATTATTTATTTTGTAAAGTCCATCTTTTACTATTAGATTGAAGAAAAATCATGATTTCAAAAATACTAAAACAAAAACTAAATTGATTATTTAGTGTTGGCTTGCCTGAAAGTTGTATCCGGCGCCATCACGACCTTTAATGCATTTTGGGTCGTGACAACAAGGTACGAGTAAATCAATTTAAGCAAATAGCATGGAGTCATGAAACTATGGAAAGACTGCCATTGTGAACATGAGAAGATATTGACAAACAAGTAGCAATTAAGCATATAAAGCATATAGAGCATATAACAGTTAAGATAGGAAAGGAAATAATTAAGGAAAAGCGGTAAATCAGGTAAAATAGATAATTCGGCAGCGTATAAGTGCTCGTCACATCGCATATATGCCGCTCACATTAGAATCACATAGCACATAGTATGAGGGTTCCTAATTCCCTCAAGTCAAGGTTAGACACAATACTTACCTCGCTCCAAAGACCACTCAAAGCTCACCCACGTCTTTGCCTTTCAAACTAGCCTCCGAACCAACAGTATCTACCAAATTACCAACCAAACGATTCAAAATAAGCCTTAGGAATCACCCACGATTGCATTCAATTTAAGTCATTATTAAAAAGTCAAGAAAAGTCAACTCCCGGGCTCGCTTGGTCCAAACTTGAAAATCGGACCAAAATTCAATTACCTATCCCGCCCCGAGCCCGGTTATGTAATTTGTTTTTGAATTCGACCCCAATTTGAGGTCTAAATCCTAATTTCTCAAAAATTCCTAATTCTAGCCAAACGCCCATATTTCCACCATGAAAACACTAGATTTTAGGTTAAAAAACTTGTGAAGTATGATGAATGACTGAAAGAAAATGGGTTAGAATCACTTACCAATGATTTGGGGAAGAAAGAGTCTCGGAAAAATCGCCCCTAGGATTTTCTTGTTTTGAAAATTTGAAGAATGAGAACTTTCCTTCGCAAATGCGAAGAGTGCCTGAACCTGCCGCCTTCGCAAATACGAATAATTGTTCATAAATGCGGCCTGTGATGATTGCAATTGGGATCCATAACTTCGCAATTGCGAAGGTCCCCCTCCATGCCCACTGCTCGCAAATGCGATGGCCTCTTCGCAAATGCGGAGTCTGCAGATCAGGTGCAACAACTGATGTGTTTTCTAAGTTCAAACACTCCGTAGCCTATCCGAAATTCACCCGAGCCCTCGGGGCTCCAAACCAAACATGCACACAAGTCCTTAAACATCATACCAACTTCCTCGCGTGATCAAATCGCCAAAATAACACCTAGAACTACGACATGAACACCAAATCAAATGAAATTTTCAACAAAAGTTTAAAACTTCTACTTTCACAACCAGACGTCCAGATCATGTCAAACTAACTCCGTTTCTCACCGAATTTCACAAACAATCATAAATATTATAATGGACCTGTACCGAGCTTCGGAACCAAAATACGGACCCGGTATCAACAAGACAAAACATCAAATAATTCTTAAAAGCTATTACACTTTCAGACTTTCAATTTTTAACAAAATTTTGTATCTCGATCTAGGGACCTCAAAAGTCAATTCCGGGAATACGCCCAGGTCCTAAATTACGATACGGACCCAGCGGGACTATCGAAATACGGATCCGGAACCGTTTGCTCAAGAGGTTGACCAAAGTGAACTCAATTTAACTTGGAGTAGGTCCGTAATGTCAATTTTGGATATAGGTGTAGCATTTCAATTTCAGAAATTGGAGTAGGTCCGTAATGTCAAATGTGACTTGTGTGCAAAATTTTATGTCAATTGGAGTTGATTTGATATGGTTCGGATGCTTGGTTGCGATTCTAGAAATTCTTGAAGTTTACTTTGATCTTCATGCGTTTCGGCGTCTGATTCGTGCTTTTAGAGGTTATTTTGATGACTTCATCGCACGAGCGAGTCTGTGTTGTGTTTCTGGACCTCGGTGCATGGTTGGTTTGGAGCCTCGGGTACTTGGGTGAGTTTTGAATTGGTTTCAGAATGATTTTTCACGATTTTTGAGTGTTGGTACTGGTATAATTGCATTTGCGATGTTTTTGTCGCAAATGCGACTATCGCAATTGCAAAGCAGCATCGCATTTGCGAAGTTGGGCTGCTGAGGCAGACTTCACATTTGCGAAGGTATTTTTCGAATTTGCGAGTGTAGGTTGTTCGCATTTGCGATACCTTGGTCGCAAATGCAACCTCAGCAGGAAATCTTCTAGTTTGCTTTTGCGATGAGTTGTTTGCATTTGCGGGGTTCACAAATGTCGCAAATGCGACATCTACAACCTGCATATAGCTGAGAATTCCGAGACTTAGCTTCATTTTGTTATATTTTGAACCCTAGCATCGATGAGAGGTGATTTTGTGAAGGGATTTTCGTACCAAATCATTGGGCAAGTACCTCTAATCAATTCACAATTATATTTCATGATTATACATAAGATTTAACATCAAATTCATGAGATCTAGGGAAACAATTGGGGATTTTGTCAAAGTTTTGAAAAATGAAAATTTGGGATTTGACAGTCGAATAGGACTCAGATTTGGAAACAAAACACGTATTTGGACTCGTGAGGCTATGGGTAGTCAAGACCTACCCTTGGACAGGGTTTTGACCGGGAAAGATGGTTAACTTTTATTGACTTTTTAGAAATTGTAGAAAAATCACAACTTTATTAATTAAAATTATTTTCTCTTGCATTGTGTGATGTATTTAAGTCATCTTTCGCTAGATTGAGCTGAGCTGAGATGAATTTGTAAAGGAAAAAACATAAATTGAGTATTGAGTTAGTTGAATTGAGGTAAGTGTCTTCCCTAACTTTGTTGAGGGAAATTTTCCTACTATTTGACATTGTTTTCTACATGCGGGGGTGATACATATATGACGTGACGAGCATATATACATGTGCTAGGATTAACCATGATCAGGGGTAAGTTATGTCATAAATTGTGTCTTGTAGAATTACGTGACCTTCTTGCTTCATGCCTTTCTTGACTCCTAGATACTAAGAACATAGTTTTAAATGTTAGAAACCAAGACTTAGCTTATTATAACTTGATCAAATTTGATGGAATTCTGAGAATACATTGATGTGTCTAATTCGGTCATCACTATGCGTAATCATTAATACATTTCTATGGCCGATATTCTTAAGATATTAGATTCTATACTCTTGTTGTAGATCATTCATGAGATTTGATTAAACACTTGAATAATACGAACTTGAGGGTTTATTGAACTATTGTTGGATTCGAAAGTTGTGATTGGGATTCGTTTGGAATATTCATTTAAACACTCTCATTGATATTATTTATGCCTTCTACATTGTTTTCCATTAATATACATATGCTTGATAAGGAAAAGTGTAATGCACGAAGGTTGATCTTGTGCCATGTTATGAGAGTGTAAAGCACGAAGGGTGATGTCGTGCCATGTTATATGAGTGTAAAGCACGAAGGGTGATGCTGTGCCATATCATTTGAGAGTAAAAGCACGAAGGGTGATGTCGTGCCATGTTTTGAGAGTGTAAAGCACGAAGGGTAATACCGTGCCATGTTATGTGAGTGTAAAGCACGAAGGATGATGCCATGCCATTTCATTTATATTGTCATGCTTTTATATTATCATGAGTTCATGGCACGATAGGTGTTCCATGCAGGCGAGGATGAGGGACATGCATTATGTTGTGATATTTGTTCCCCGTGTATACATTCATGCCTTTACCTTGAGCTGATATTTTCGTAATTATAGACCTGACGTGACTTGTTGTTATTGTCCTGTCTTTGATCTCTATCTTAATTGTTGTTGTTTTGTTCATACCTTCTACTTGCTTAACTTGCAAATACCATGCCTATTTCCTGTTGTTATAATTACACTCATGTCGTATCTATTCTGTTGCACTTTAGTACAAGCCCTCTACCATGCCAGTCATTCATGCATCTACTTGTTAACTTGTAAAGATCATGTGTTCCATTATCATTTGTTATGCCTATATCTAGTCCTCCACCATGCTAGTTAGTTGAAGTTGATTTTCCCTGTCTTCCAATTGAAGTCATTACTCATATGCCTTCTACCTTGTCTATTACTGTCGCCCATATGTATATCCTCGTTCATTATTGCTACTGGCATATTTCCTACTTTTAATTCCTGTTATCGGTATTCTGCCGTGTAATTGACTTGATATCTGAGTACATTCCTCATGCTATGAAAGTTATGGAGTTACTGTCGTGGTTTATTTGTTTTCGTTCTAAGGGAAAGATTGGTCGAGGTATTCGAAGTTGCTAAATTGTGATCTCTGCTAGCACTCAGTTATTGTTTTGTATATTCATTCATGTATTCCTTTCTGTTATATCATAGTAAAGTTCTATTGCTGGTTTACGATACAGGTATATCAGGGAGTATCTTTGAACTAAAAAGCCTCGTCACTACTTCGACGAGGTTAGACACGATACCTATTGGGTACATAGGGTCAGTTGTACTCATACTAAAATTCTGAACCTTGCATGCAGATTTTTGGAGCGGAGCCGTTGGTGATGTCCGGAGTTGACCCTAAAGATGTTCGTGCATTCTAGATATAGATGCCACTTGTCCTTGATAGCTTTAGATTTTGTTAATCTGTTTATGTAAATTTCAAACAGATTGTGCAATTATTTGTATCAGCTTTTTAAGTTCCAAGTCTTAGAAGCTCATGATTCGTACAACCAGTTCTTCGGTTAATTTGTAAATGTTCAGATAATTCTTCACTATTTTCCTATAATCTCATTTGGTTTGTATTCAGTGTAAGTTGGCTTACCTAGCAGATCGAGTTAGGTGCTATCACGACTAGTGGTTTTTGGGTCGTGACAGAATGTCATGTTCTCTGAAATGGATCATGCACTTAATGTTGTAGAATATTCTTCATTGAATACTACCAGGCGGCTTGCATTTATTATAACTTTATGAATACCATTCTTTCCGAAGACAAGTGAGGCCATTGCCCTCGGGTTCAACTACCTCTTGTCTTTGATTCCACGTGCCGCTTTCTCATACGATCATTAAATAGAAATATATTTTATCCCATACAGATATTCCCCCTGCTTTTTAGTGGCATAACGTTGTGTCACCGAAAAGTTGGTAGAGATATCTTTCTTGGCGGTAAATTCTCTGACCCCCTCTGAAAAGTTTCTGACGGTTTATTAGACGCACGTCTCTCTGCATTTAATGCCCTGAACATGCGTCACCCCATGATTCAGCATCACTTTTGCCGTTTATCGAGGTAATTATAGCCACAATTTAGCCATACATTTCTTTGCGTACACACATCAAACTCCTTCATTTACACTTCGTAATCTATCAAACTTTCTCAAACCCTCTTTACTCAACTTCGTACTTTATCTTCAATCCTTCTTTTATCTTCTTCTTGAGAGAAAACTTCCCTCCCTTTCCGATAAAAAATGGCTTCTTCTTCCATAAACCCTAGTTCCTCAAAAAACAAAGGTAGAGGCGATGAGGACACTCCTCCTACGGTGAGCACCATCATCCCAAGAAGTCTTATCACAACCAAGGACTTCGAAGAGAAGTTCTGTACACCAAATCCTCGCACTTGGGCCGTTGGCAGATACCCTTCTTCAATCCGTCCTTCCAGCATTCCTGATGTGAAGGAAGACTCCCATTACCAAGATCTTGACATTATCGCTCTTGATCTGGGGGAGTGGGCAACCTTACCCAAGAAGGATTTTACGTATTTTTATATTTTTTGTTGATACCCAATTATTCCCTCATATTTGAATATATATATGTATACATTTAAAATAGTGCATATGCATCATCATTAATGTATAGGCATACACAAATATTTATTATAATTTTTTATAATTTTTAAGGACTTTAAACCAATTTATTCCTGTATTTTTATTTTATAAAAAATCTAATAATTATCCTCCGAATTATTTTTATGATGATTTAATCATCTAAATTTATCATGTATACCAACATGAGGTTTTAAATATTTTCAGTGCACTTTTATAATAACATTTGCATTTTAGGGCTAGTTGCACATTTTTGCAAAAATAGCCCATATTAATGTATAGTTACATTGTTTATGCAGAAATGACCTTTTATATTTTTATAATATTAAGTAATTATTTTTAATCATTTAGTGCACAAATGATATTTTTGGTATTTATTAATTACTTTTATAAATTATTTATTCATTAAGTATTGGGTATTTAAAAACTAGCCTAAATTCTACCTATTTTCGGACCAAACCCCAGCCCAATCACCTAATACACTAGCCCAAAATACCCCAGCCCAAACCAAATAACCCCAACCAAATCAACTTAACCTACCCGACCAAAAAACCCCTTTAAATCATGGTTGTTGATCTCTGAGATCAACGACCCATATTACTCCTACCCTTTTAATTATACCCAAATCCCCTAACCATAAATCATTCTTCACCATCCACTGCCTTTGGATTCTCTCATCTCTATGCCTAAACCTTAGCCGTCTCCCCCCAATTTTTCTCTCCTAATCCCACCGGACCTGGGATTACATACCTGTTTCTTCCATATTCTACTTTTCCCTAGTACTGGAACCTTCTATATACCGCTTACCTAAACATGGCAAGCGGATCTTATAAACTTCGAACCAAAGCTGGTTCAATTCCTTGACCTTTTTTGTCTATGTTCATTCTTGTTCTTTTATGGTATGAATCTCTATGTATCTTTGTGATTCTTACTTACCCTAAGAATTAGGGTTTCAAATCTCTTTTAGATCTAACTAAATCTGGTTTGATTCTCTGATTTAAATGTATTTCTGTCTATGTTCATCTTATTCTATGCAACATTTGATTTTTACCTTTTATTTATTTTAGATTTCAGCCGATTTATGTACTTTACCTAAAATTAGGGTTTTTAAATTTTCTCTTTTCCATACTAATTTCGATTGCTTTCCTTTCTACTATTTGACTGATGATTTTCCATGTATATGTGTTCGATTTCTACACTATATAAACCCCTCCCCATTCCCCTTTGAAACAGTTCTCAAAATCATTAAGAAGAATTACTAAAAATTAAAGTTGTGTGTTCTTTGCTCTTTAACAATCTTGTTCTGCACTTTGGTTCCAGGCCGGCTGAAAGCCACAGACAGAAATTATGGGTTCTTGCTCTTTTGTTGATATTCATAACACTATGGGCTTCCTTTTTATCTTGTTTCATTTAACTGGTGAGTTACCAAACCTTTGTCATTTCATTCTGATTTACCTGTCATTAATATGTGTTTTCACTTCTGAATATTTTTGTTCAATGTGTCATTTCGATTTTAGGCTTTGCTAATCTAAATATCATTACGTTGGTAGTTTGAGATATGTTTAGACTTGAGTTGATTAATTTCTTTTAATTCTGCCTAGCCTATGTGTTATTGATAGCCACCCCTCCACTATTTAAAATTGCTACTTGAACATGCTCTCATATCCCCTTTCTATGGATTAGCTGACTAAGTATGAATGTATTCATCAAGTATGTAACAAGTTCGTTTCTAAATTGGCTATGATGTAACCTATTTTGATCCTTTTTTGATTCCCCAAAAATGGCCCTAATTAGTTCTCAGCCTATTAGGTTCTGTTGCCAATTGATATGATTCCTTCTTGTGACACTAGCCTTCTGCACTTAGCATAATCTGAACTTTCTTTTTCTTCTTACTATAAGTCTATCTTGCAACTTGTCTTGTTAATATATGCATTATGTGTTGAACTTATTAAGTCTTTTGTTAAACCCACTCATGTTCTGTTACATGTTTTTTATGTGCTCAATTTGATTATGTCCTTCAGTTTCGTCCCTTAACCTCATTCTATTCCTTTACTATTTGGTCTCTTTGAATTCTTATTTCTTAGCCGGCTGAAGCCAAGGCTACTTAGATCCTTTGACCTCCCTGGTGTGAACACTGCTCAAGATCCAATTGAGACCCTTGTGAACTCTGACACATTAGGACTTGGTCCCTAGTTACACTTTGAATCTCTCCTATTAGCCTCCCTTGTGTGAGCACTGCCCTGGGTTCTTGAAGCCCTCAGGAACTCTGACACACTAGGGTCTTGGTTCTATATGCTCAACTATGTTTTCTACCTACTTGGTGAATTAATTGATTTCTGGCTGCTCTATGTCAATGGAGATGTAATTCCTGGGCTATTGTGAACCATGGGAATGAAGGCCTGGCCTGGCCGGGTGTATCAATAGGCCCACTGTAGGCTCCCTATAGTTATTTATCTTTGTAATTTATTCCTATTCATTTTGCGTCTGTAATAATTGTTGTAATAACATTTGGGGTATTAGTAAAATCGGGAAAGGGGTTTTATCTTAATATTTCAATTAAAATGGGTAGAGATCCTGCCTATAGGTGCTTTACTGTGCTCAAACGTGTTATTATGTTCAATTATTATAGAAATTGTGCCTGTAGGTATTCTATTTGTCATGACTCAAAATCCACTAGTCGTGATGGCACCTAACCCAACCCACTAGGTAAGTCAACTATTAATTATCCAATTTCAATTAAATTTAATAAGACAATTAAATGAAAGTAATTTACGGAATTTTATACATTTCTCAAGGACTGGTAGTACAAATCATGAGCTTCTACGAATGGAGTTTACAAAGCAACAATGAAACAAATACACAGTCTGTTTGAAATGTACATAAACAGAGTCATATAAGCTAAGGCTACCCCGAACAAAGGAGGCAGCTACAACAGGGACGCTGGTACATCTTCAAGTCCCGCAACCATCGAGCACAACAACAGCAGCAATCGATATATGCACGCAATGTGCAGAAGTGTAGTATAAGTACAACCGACCCCATGTACTGAGTAAGTAACAGACCTAACCTTAGGTTGAAAGCAGTGACGAACTAACACAGGATCGAGTCCAACGCCAATATTTCCACAACAGTTCATAACAACATAATACAAGTAAAAAAAAGATATCTCAAAGTAAAATACTCAGCTCGTTCACACTTCCGGAAAATGGTCATGCTTTTCAAATATCTCAGTGAAAGAAAATCCCAGATTTCTTGCCGAAAATGCCAAAAGTACGAGTAAGTTTGAAAACTGTAATTTTTCCAAATATCCTTTCCACAATAAATAAAATGTCTCATTTTCTTTCCAAATAACAAGTACATACCCACATATAAATGTGTATAATAAATAATAAATGACGTGATACTATCTAGCATGGGGAAAATGCATCTCTATGCATGTATGGCATGTATGCAAGTAAATGCCATGCATTTCAGAGATGATACATGTACTCACACTCTCAGAGTAGCCAATCTTATTGCCTCACACCCTCTCCTACTAAGCACAATACTCAGCACACTAAATCACTCAACAATGTGTAATAACCGCTGCGGCGTGCAGCCCGATCCATATATATATATATATATATATATATATATATATATATATATATATATATATATATATATATAATAGTAGTCGACTGCACTCACTGGGTGTACAGACTCCGGAGGGGCTCCTTCAGCCCAAGCGCTGTATCGCTGCGGCGTGCAGCCCGACCCAATATTGCAGCGGCGTGCAGCCCGATCCATATACATATATAATTAATATATCGCCGCGGCTGCAGCCCGATCCATATACATAAATATAATGAATATATCGTTGTGGCGTGCAGCCCGATCCATAAAGCATAATAGATATAATATGTTGCGGCGTGCAGCCCAATCCAAAAATGTCACTCTCACTCAGGCCTCGGCCTTACCCAGTCATGAATCTCTCCAGTCTCACTCACGGGCACACAATGTCATGAATCTAGCCCGACAACAATGATATGATGAATCAATAACGACAAACTGAGATTGAGATATGATATAATGCATGAATATGACTGAGTACAAAAATATCAATGGAAATCAATGAGATGACAGCCAGAAATAACCACTATGGGTACAAATAATCTCAGCATGAAGCCTAAACATGATATTTAGCATGATTGACAGCTCAATTACTTTACCATATGGTTAAAACATAAATATCCACAAAATAGGGCCACTATAGAGGGCCATGGGAACAATAGAGTCCCAATTCACAGGGTGCACGCCCACACGCCCGTCACCTAGAATGTACGTCACCTCAAACCAATCATATAACACGTAGTTCGGGGTTTCATAACCTCAGCACTAAGCTAAGAAGAGTTACCTAACTCCAACGAGCCAATACCAATGTCGAGCAGGCCAGGCGATGCTGCAAAACTGCCATCCCACGCTTTCCGACCTCCGAACGGCTCGAAACTAACCAAAAACAACTCAAATACATCAAACAATGCTAAAGGAACCAATACCCATCGGAAAAGGTCGAATCTTTAATCAAAATCCCAAAATCGACCAAAAAGTACAACCCGGGCCCGCACCTCGGAACCCGACAAAACTCACAAAATCCATCAACTCATTCAATTACGAGTTTAACCATACTAGTCTCACTCAAATCCGACTCTGAATCCGTGTTCAAAACTAAAAAATTCATATTAAGAAACTTTAGGCCAAAACCCGCCAATTTCTTCTCTAAAATTCATCAACCAAAAGCTAAAATCGAAGATAGATTCATGAAATATAACCAAAACCGAGTAGAGAAGACTTAACCCAATTCATATGCGTAAAAGCGCCTCGAAAAATTGCCCAATTTTGAGCTCACCAACTCATAATATGTCAAAAGCACAAAACTCCTCGTTTTAACACTGTTCTGCCTCGTTTCTTGCGCCAAAAGAACTCTCTAAATTCAGCTTTTATACCCTCCAATTGATTCCTTGAGAAATTCTAGTCAAGTTAGGCTCTTCAATCACTCCATTTGACCTTATATTGAAGGAGATATGTTGGTTTCAATATTGAAAATAGTGTACGATTTTTAAATACGCAGCAATGGCAATTTCGTAATTAATCGGAAATATCTGGGAACTCAATTCTTAGTAAAATGACCATAAAATCCTCATACGATGTCCAACTTTGACGATTCTTTTTGGCTATGGCTCCATAATTACGAATACAGATCTAATGCTTCAATAAACAGAAAATCGGAGCTCATTTGTTCAATGTGGTACATTTATGCTTGAAGAAACGACGTCGAAACATTAAGAAAAACAAGCGCAACACAACGCAAACCTATCCGAAACTCACCTGAGCCCCTCAAGACCCCGTCTAAACATACCAAAAAGTTCTATATCATAATACGGACCTACTCGAGGCCTCAAAACACACATAACAATATCGAAACGATGAAATGCTTCTCAAATCAAACTTAATGAACTTTCGGACTTCGACTTCCAAAAACTCACGCCGAAACATATCAAATCAACTTAAAATGAATCCAAATTTTGCACATAAGTCCTAATACATCATACGGAGCTACTCGTGCCCCCAAACTACCGAGCGAAGTGCAAATGCTCAAAACGAACGGTCGGGTCGTTGCATTCTCCCCCACTTGAACATACGTTCGTCCTCGAACATGCCCAGAGTTGTTTCAAAAGCCATCAAATCGCCGTGTAACCTCACTATGCATATACCCAGGGGTGATCCCACGTCACCCTATCCCATATAGATCTGATAACACAACATGACTGAAATTTCTTAATCCAACCTAGCCCATAAGCCTTTGAATCCAATTGCCACATCCAAAATTTTCTATAAGACCAGAATCTCGCATTTACACACTGTATATGTTTGAACAAGATGTATCAAGCCAAAGCCATAACTCAAATGAGATCACATGATATACCATATAACTCAAACACTCATAGCGATATCTTCTAATCACAGTAGCTGCTCAAATAACCCAATACTGGTAATAAACCCTTATCAGACAGAGCCTCGTTCTAACACCTTCATATACTGCCAACGATGAAAGAAACACATATAAACTCATAGCCATTCGTCAGACAAACAAGTTGTGGAACTCCCTCTCCTTTGATAGGAACTATAGCAAATTTCTAAGCCGATCAGCATCAATATCCTTCCAAATATACCGCAGTTTGATCCGATAGCACCCATTCTGGTAGGATGGCCTCATCCCATCTAACATAATCACTCTAGTGACATGACACATTAATACAGTATAAAGCCGAACTCGTGCAATCCGTGCATCAATAAGCAACATTCCAAATGTAATCAATCATGGAAAATGACTCAGCCGAAGGAACTATCTCACAAGCTCAACATGTACCGCCACAAAGCAATGCTAAGAACCTATCACACACCGTATAACCAAAACACACGAATCTAACACAAAGGATCAGGTCTTAACATAACTCTGCAACAATGCGTGACCCATCCAAATGTTGGTTCATATTATGTACCTCGAGCCACCCTGCTCAAAATCAATAACCACACAAAATTCGACATCAAGCACCCAAAGTGCATTACCATAACCATAGAGAGCAAATAACACAATACCACAATCAGCAAAGAACATAGCCAACGTGCAATCAATCATGCAATACCCAAATACTCATCTTGCTCAAATTCTTCTATAAAGCTCAAATAAAACCACACCATATGTGCATATAAGCAACGAATCACAACTTCTCGTGGCATAGAAGAGTAACTCATAGATCATTTCAGAACACGAATAAGCTCAACAACAACAAAATGGCACATCCCTCAGCAATAGCAGTATGGAGCCAACAAATCCGACTCGGTGTAGAATACACATCCTAATTGGGCCTACCAATGGACCCCCAAATCAACTCTGGTCACCCACAAATAGATAAATAATCCTCCGAAAGTCCACAATGACTGAATCATAACACATACTATCACCTGGCTAGCTTCGGTCACACTTCACAGTCTACAACCATGTAACAATCTGCTCCTGAGAGCTCCCGGTCTCTAAATCCATAGAACACATGAATCACCATATCTGATCCCAACTCCCTCGCCTAAATGTCTAACACATCTCTCATATACGATCATCCCGCGAGGAATACTTCTATAATTCTGTGCTATAAAGCAAAACTTGAATACCAGTAGTCGATCAACTAGGAGAGTGCCGCAATACCAATGAAGTATCTATAAATAAAAAAACATCCCCCCTTATGAAATGGATACTCTCATCAAGCCATACCAAATAGTAATGTTATTTACCTAGTCATCTGGAACTATCCATGTTGCCTAAGGACTCATGATCTTCCCTTTAAAACTGAACCGTGATCTTACACATGCAAATCTCAATCCTACACAACACACCGCATATATTATGCCATCATACGAGAAATACGAGAACTTCGTAATCCACTCCGAGTCACAAGCAACTACTCACTCAATTAGCCAAGAACTTTCCATTTGATTTCATCCGGAGAAAATCACTATACATCACATGCTCCTCACGCCAGTAGAAAATATACATCTCAAACCGTGGTACAAACCACCGGAAACTCTCCGAAACCGATTTGCGCATAACCAAACCATCAAAACTGAATCTCTCTAACTCAACCAAGCCACGCAGGCCACCAAAACCCAAGAGTACCGCCACAAAACACATGTAGAAACTCACTACCTCATAAGGACCAAAAGAGCCAATCGCATCCATTACTATGACGATCCAACCTACCCGAGCTGTCCTATTTATCCTAGTTCCTTCTGAATTACCTTCAAATAGATACTTCTCCTTTCCATAATACCACAATCCTCAACCAAGACTCACCACAATAGACCCTAGCATAAACCACACCGCCCTAAGGCTCATAAGCCGCTGAATGCTCTCTTAATCACCCCAAAAGTACCACAACCGAGATACCCACTCTGAAGAGACCTTCTGCGAATCTAAAGCCATTACTTTCGCCTTCCTGATACTGATATGTAGAATCCATAATGATATACAAATGCCAAAAGTCCTTACATCCTCCAATATGAATCTCAGTTTCTAGCCAAATACACATCCTAAAGATTCCCAATTGACACACTCAAATTTTGAATTTATTTGAACCATTCTCAAGAGTCTTCCACTCTGCTAAAATCTTAATTAGACTGACTAATCAGACCGAATGACCGATGCCCATTAGCACTCCAACACCCAAGGAAGTAACTCCACCTTAATGAAACCAAATAAATTCCTGCTCCATACACATTACATCCTTCATCAATAACAACTCAAATTGTTAAGTGATTCTCATATACTCATAAAGTTTACCCAGAATTTCCTTTACTCAAGTCATCATAGTATTTAACCCTCTGCATAACATAACTTATTCACAAATATACCTCAAATCGAAACCAATACAACACATAACCGTGAAATCAACTTATCAATAGCGGACTCCCCCACTTGGCTCAAAGACATAGATCAAAACACACCATTACTCCAAATGCCCATACTTTATTACAGCCATAATATCACAGTGAGATTCAACTAAATCCTTCATAAGTTCATGAAACACAAACCATATAATACCTCATATCATTTGCAATTCTCGTATTCATCCTCGTAACAATCAAGCCCACTCTCATAAGCAATCTAAAATCAAATTGAAATACATATTTCACTGGTAAAAGAGAACTCCCAATAAATAATCGTAGGGATCACACAAACCTTAGGATACTCCGTAGGAGATAGCCCACCTGCTTTGCCTCAAACCGACATCTCTCTATTCCCTTCCACGGTTATAAATATTACGCAATCACTTAATCTTCCTGAGTCTGAACTCATATCACGACATGAAATCTACTTCACTCCTCAACTAATCAACATGATAAGACCCTTCAACACACCCATAACTCGGGACTATGCATTAAATCAAGACGGAAATCAAGCACCAAATAGTTCTTTCTACACTCAAAGCAGACACTTCTCGTCATATTCAACCATATGAACACATCTCGCAGTCACATCATACTCATCATGTAGCCATCTAGCCATAAATTCTATGAAAAGGGACATTGCCGGACATATAAATCCAAAAGCACGTGCTCACACAATCAACACCATTGTGCTCAAACCACAGTCAAAACCCGGCCTCAAGTCCTCCAGACTGGCCCATCATTAGCATACCAAAATTACATCTCACACCTCTTCCATGGAATCACAAGTCGTCGATGTACAGCTGATACCGAGCGCTCACATGCACATACGAATGCGTAGAAGGAATTCAAAGAGTTACGCTTCAAGCTGAATCAATGCCGCACGATAAGGAAAGAAAGATGGGAAGTACATCCTAAATGTCCTGCAGCCTCTCGAAGATAGATTTGGACGCCATCATACCGATCCGCAAGACTCTACTAGATACTTGCTCATGACTTGTAGAAACTATGAACCTAGGGCTCTGATGCTAACTGTCACGACCCAAAATTCACTGGCCGTGATGGCACCTAACCCAACCTGCTAGGTAAGACAACTATTAATTATCCAATTTCAATTAAATTTAATTAGACAATTAAATGAATATAATTTACGGAATTTTATACATTTTCCAAGGACTGGTAGTACAAATCATGAGCTTCAACGAATGGAGTCCACAAAGAAATAATGAAACAAATACACAGTCTGTTTGAAAAGTACATAAACAGTGTTGAATAAGCTAAGGCTACCTCGAACAAATGAGGCAGCTACAACAGGGGCACCGGTACATCTTGAAGTCCCGCAACCATCAAGCACAACAACATCAACAACTGACATCTGCATGCAATGTGCAGAAGTGTAGTATCAGTACAACCGACCCCATGTACTGAGTAAGTAACAGACTTAACCTTAGGTTGAAAGCAGTGACGAGCTAACATAGGATCAGGTCCAATGCGAATATTCCACAACAGTTCATAACAACATACTACAAGTAAAAAAAAAGATATCTCAAAAATAAAATACTCAACTCATTCACAGTTCAAGAAAAGTCATCATTTTAAAATATCTCCGTGAAAGAAAATCCCAGATCTCTTACCGAAAATGCCAAAAGTACGAGTAAGTTTGAAAACTGTAATTTTTCCAAATATCCTTTCCACAAAAAATAAAATGTCTCATTTTCTTTCCAAATAACAAATACATACCCACATATCAATGTGTATAATAAGTAATGAATGATGTGATACTATCTAGCATGAGAAAAATGCATCTTTATGCCTATATGGCTTGTATGCAAGTAAATGCCATGTATTTCAGAGATGATACATGTACTCACACTCTCAGAGTAGCCAATCTCATTGCCCCGCATCCTCACTTACTAAGCTCAATACTCGGCACACTAAATCACTCAGCATTGCATAATAACCGTCACAGCATGCAACCCGATCCATATATATATATAGTCGACTGCACTCACTGGGGGTGTACAGACACCAGAGGGGCACCTTCAGCCCAAGCGCTATATCACTGCGGTGTGAAGCCCTATCCATATACATATATAATCAATATATCACTGCAGAGTGCAGCCCGATCCATATAAATAAATATAATCAATACATCACTATGGCGTGCAGCCCGATCCCATAAAGTATAATAGATATAATATGTTGTGTCGTGGAGCCTGATCCAAAAATGTCACTCTCACTCAGGCCCTCGGCCTTACCCAGTCATAAATCTCATGTATCAATAACAACAACTGAGATCGAGTTATGATATGAATGCATGAATATGACTGAGTACAAAAATATCAATGGAAATCAGTGAGATGACAGCCAGAAATAACCACTATGGTTACAAATAATATCAGCATGAAGCCTAATCATGATATTTAGCATGATTGACAGCTCAATTACTCTACCACATGGTGAAAACACAAATATCCACAAAATAGGGCCACTATTGAGGGCCATGGGAACAACAGAGTCCCACTTCACAAGGTGCACGCCCACACGCCCGTCAGCTGATGTTTAGCTTAAAGCATATATATTTCTATGTATATCGCCTCATATTTTACTTTTTTCGTGAAGTAAGGATGTTAAATGCTATGATTTATAGTAATTTGAAGTGTTTTTTGTGTAGGAATGATTAGGAGCAATTGGGGGCGAAACGCGTAAAATTTGAGCCAAAACGAACAAAACCAAAAAAAATTGGGCATTTGGGCGCCACAGGCAGCGCCTGGCGCCACCTGTGGCACTGGATACAGAATGGAAATTAGAGGCAGTGCCCTGGTGGGCGCCTGGAGCTACCCAGGGTGTCGGTGACGTGATTTTGTCCTATTTTACCCCGGACACGGTTTATTCGGCCCTAGACCTACCCAACACGTATAAAAGAAAGAGTAAGCCTATTTTTGAAGGGGGAGATGCCTCTTTGGAGGAAAAACACACACGTGATCGTGAGGAAGCAGAGAATTCTCAGTTTTCTTCATCTCTTTCTAGTATTTTCGGTTGATTCAACAATTATGAAATTGTTTGATTACATCTTGAGTGGCTAAACACCCATTGTTCTGGGGTTGTGATTTAGCCATGAATATTGTTGTTTGATATTAGCTTGACCTCGATTATAATTCACTAATATATGGTTGGTTCTTCAATTCTGTGTTTAATTGCTTAATTGTCTGGCCAGCAGTTAGGTTCTATTTACTATCTATGCTATGCTTGGGAAAGCCATGTTTAGTTAGAGAAGAATTAAAGAGAGCATGATCTTAACCCTTAGGGGGGAGGATTTGTGGTTAGGATAGGAATACACCTAGTCACCGTGCTTAATTAAATATCCTAATCTTAATGTGTTCTTAATAGATTGATTTCATAGGAATATAGGCGTTAATCTATTTTGAATTGGCGAGTAGTACTTCGGGAGAAGGCTATGAGAGCAATTATCGATCAATTAGCAACCATGAGTGAATTGTATGAGAGGGAGAGTTAACTAGAACACAATACGAATGGTGAATCGATCACAACCCTGGAATACTTGTCTCTACTAAATACACAACAATCAACTCATTACTTGATAATTTAGTTATTATTTAGAATCGTAGTATAATATAATCATACTATTGGACTTTGACTTTAGCTGGATTGAATACAATTTTAGTGATTTAGTGAGTAGTTTATACAAGTCTTTGTGGGTTCGACACTCAACTTATCATTATATTACTTGTCGAACACGTATACTTGCGTGTGCGTTTGGGAGCAACAAGTTTTTTGCGTCGTTGCTGGGGACTTGAATATTAATTACTATCTAGTTTTTGCTTTAATTGTTTATTCCGTCCAGTCTAACGTTACTTGATTGTTGCTCGGATCTCAGGAACTTTGATTGAATACGAAGGTTCAGAAGCCAGGACCAACTTCAAGGCTTTGACCCTGAACCTGAGAGAACATTTCACAGGAGGTTGAGGGAAGCAAGGGACACAAATAATATTCAGGCACTTGTTTAATTTCCTGGGAACATGGCAGAGGAGCAACACATGGCTGTTCAGGAGGTGGCAATGCCCAGTATTGCCAATGTCACCTCTAGCATTGTGAAACCCAGAATCACTGGGCACTTTGAGCTGAAACAAAGCATGATCCAGCTACTTCATGCGAATGGGCAGTTTATGGGTCTTCCACACGAGGATCCACAACAGCATATCCTGAACTTCTTGGAGATTAGTGACACTTATATCACTAACGGAGTCACTCCAGACTATGTGAGGCTCAAACTTTTTCCATTCTCACTGTTGGGCAAAGCAAAGCGATGGCTGAAGGCAGAACCAGCTAATTCTATTGCCTCATGAAATGATTTGGCAAGGAAATTTCTGACTAGGTTCTTCCCTTCAGGCAAAACTGCAAAGATCAGAAGTGAGATAGTTGCCTTCAAACAGAAAGCGGGGGAGTCTTTATACTCATCTTGGGAGAGGTGGGATAATCAGAGATTGTCCTCATCAAAATCAGACAAGAGAAGTATTGGCTCACACTTTCATAGAAGGTCTACATCCTGAAACAAAGATTGTGGTAGATGTTGCAGCTGGAGGTCAAGTGTTGTAGAAAAGCTTTGACGAGATATATGCATTATTGAACAAATTCTCCAAAAGCAATCCGGATTGGCAAGGAGAGATGGGCAGACACACAGTGCAAAAGTCTGCAGGAGTTCTTGAGTTAGATGTCGTCTCAGCATTATCAGCGCAGATTTCTACACTAACCAACCAAGTCAATCAGATGACCTTGATTATCAACAAGCAAAAAGCACAACCGGTACAACATGTTCAAGTGTTTTGTGAAATATGTGGAGAGGGTCACACGAGCGACATATGCCCCGCTAACCCAGAGTCTGTCTGTTTTGTGGGTAATTAAAATAGGGGCCAAACAAACCAATATGGAAACACTTACAATCCCAACTGGAAACCCAAACTTCTCTTGGGGTGGAAACCAAGGTACTCAGAATCAATACAGGCCTCAAGCACCTCAATAGCAATACAGACCACCTCAGGTTGAACAACAAGCGAGTCCAACAAGTCACCTTGAAGACATGTTGAGAAAAGTGATGGCTGAACAACAAGCCCTCTCTCAAAAAGTGATGGCTGAACAGCAAGCCCTCTCTCAGAAATTTATGGCTGAGCAGCAAGCCCAAGCCGCAACAATGAGAAATTTGGAGTGCCAAATGGGACAGCTTGCCAGTGCTCAAAACACTAGACTAGTTGGAGCTCTTCCAAGTGACACTGAAGCTAATCCTAAGGCCTCCCTTAATGCCGTGTCGTTGAGGAATGGGAGACGCCACTTTGGAGGAAAAACACACACGGGATCGTGAGGAAGCAGAGAATTCTCAGTTTTCTTCATCTTTTTCTAGTATTCAATTGATTCAACAATTATGCAATTGTTTTATTACATCATGAGTGGCTAAACACCCATTGTTCTGGGGTTGTGATTTAGCCATGAACATTGTTGTTTGATATTAGCTTGACCTCGATTATAATTCACCAATATATGGTTGTTTCTTCAATTCTGTGTTTAATTGCATAATTGTCTGGCTAGCAGTTAGGTTCTATTTACTATCTATGCTATGCTTGGGAAAGCCGTGTTTAGGTTAGAGAAGAATTAAAGAAAGCATGATCTTAACCCTTAGGGGGCGGATTTGTGGTTAGGATGGGAATATACCTAGTCACCGTGCTTAATTAAATATTGTAATCTTAATGCGTTCTTAATAGATTGATTTCATAGGAATATAGGCGTTAATCTATTATGAATAGGCGAGTAGTACTTCGGGAGAAGACTATGAGAGAAATTATCGATTAATTACCAACCATGAGTGAATTGTATGAGAGGGAGAGTTAACTAGAACACAATACGAATGGTGAATCGATGACAACACTGGAATACTTGTCTCTACTGAATACACAACAATCAACTCGTTACTTGATAATTTGGTTATTATTTAGAATCGTAGTATAATATAATCATATTATTGACTTTGATTTTAGCTGGATTGAATAACAATTTTAGTGATTTAGTGAGTAGTTTATACAAGTCTCTGTGGGTTCGACACTCAACTTATCATTATATTACTTGTCAACCACGTATACTTGCATGTGCGTTTGGGAGCAACATCACCTCAAACCAATCACATAACACGTAGTTCGGGGTTTCATACCCTCAGCACTAAGCTTAGAAGAGTTACTTGCCTCGAACGAGCCAATACCAATGCTGAGCAGGCCAAGCAATGCTCCAAAAATGCCATCCCACGCGTTCTGGCCTCTGAACAGCTCGAAACTAACCAAAGAAACTCAAATACATCAAACAATACTAAAGGAACCAATGCCAATCGAAAAAGGTCGAATCTTTAATCAAAAGCCCAAATTCGGTCATGAAGCCCAACCCGGGCCCGTACCTTAGAAACCGACAAAACTCACAAAATCCATCAACCCATTCAATTACGAGTTCAACCAAATTAGTTTAAATCAAATCCGACTGTGAATCGGCGTTAAAAACTCAAAAATTCATATTATGAAACTTTAGGCCAAAACCCCCAATTTCTTCTTTAAAATTCATCAACCAAATGCTAAAATTGAAGATAGATTCATGAAATATAACCAAAATCGAGTAGAGAACACTTACCCCAATTCATATGCTGAAAAGTGCCTCGAAATATTGCCCAATTTCGAGCTCATCAACTCAAAATATGTTAAATGCACAAAAATCCTCGTTTTAACACTGTTCTGCCTCGTTTTTTGTGCCAAAAGATCTCTAAATTGACTTTTGATACCTCCAATGGATTCCTTGTGAAATTCTAGTTAATTTAGACTCTTGAATCACTCCATTTGACCTTATATTGAAAGAGATATGTTGGTTTCAATATTTGGAAATAGTGCAGCTTATTAAATACACAGCAGTGGTAATTTCGTAATTAATCTGAAATATCTGGCTTCTTAGTAAAATAACCATAAAATCCTCATACGATGTCCAAATTTGACGATTCTTTTTTCTATGGCTCCATAATTACGATACGGATCTAATGCTTCAATAAAATAGAAATCGGAGCTCATTTGTTCAATGTGGTACCATTTGTGCTTGAAGAAACGACGTCGAAACATAAGAAAAACGTGCGCAACACAACCCACACCTAATCGAAACTCACCTGAGCCCCTCAGGACCCCGTCTAAACATACCAACAAGTTTTATATCATAATACGGACCTACTCGAGGCCTCAAAACACACATAACAATATCGAAACAATGAAATGCTTCTCAATTCAAACTTAATGAACTTTCGAACTTTCGACTACCAAAAACTCACGCCGAAACATATCAAGTCAACTTAGAATGAATCCAAAATTTGCACATAAGTCATAAATACATCATAAGGAGCTACTCGTACCCCCAAACTACCGAGCGAAGTGCAAATGCTCATAACGATCGGTCGAGTCGTTACACTATTTTTCTAAAAAATGTGTCGTTATGCTCAAACATGTTCGATTATTATGTTTTAGTAATCCTGCCTATAGGTTCTTCATTTGGTTCAAATGTGTTTTGATTTTACCTGTAATAAACCATGCCTATAGGATATTAATATCTTAGTGTGCACATGCATTAGGCTGTACAGGACCCTATTAATTTCCATGATGCCTAACTTATTACTTAGACACCATGCCTATAGGATTACGTTGATTCACAAATACCTGTTCTTTTCAATGTTTACGTAGATATCATGCCTATAAGAGCAAAATCAAATGACATTTCTGTTATTTCCATTAACTGTCACCCGCCTAGAAAGCTTGCCTATAAGGATAAAATGTTAATAAAATCAGTATAATTGTCAATTGCTAGAAATCCTACCTATAGGGTGTTCTAATAATACTACTAACCTTATGTCTTCAAACAACTTTACTACCTACCTAATACGTCAAAATTACAGCGTTACCTTTATAACGCTTGAATCCAGAATCATTTAGCAATCATGTCTATAGGATCAATAACTTATACCCTATAGTCTCAATGATGAGCATGTAATATCAGATTCCCTAAATTGTGCACATGTTTAGAAATCACGTCTATAAAATTACATTTTACATCTGAACTGATGCACGTATTAAAATCTAGAATCACGTAGAGATCAATCCTTTAGGATTCAATAATTTTAAATTGTTTAAAATCTTCAACTGTCAAATGCCCAATGTGTTTGTGTGCCTTCGTTGTCAAAGTGTGGAGGCTAACTTGAGCCTTTAACTGTTTTTATATGAAGTCCAACCTGTTTTGCATGACGATTAATTTTATCATTTTGAGAAGCCTAAGTTGAAGTCTAGAACCACCTAAATAGAGGTCCAAAGCCTTCTGGACCATTGGCATGGGACGGGTAGTGCACGCATAGGGTGCGATTTAGAATCAACTAGTGCGATTTAGGTAAGTACTTAAAGATAGTAATCGGGTAGCAGGAGATGATAGTCTGTGCCCCCTGAATAATATGAGTAACACCCCATCTTGAGTAAGTTATGAAGTATTATTTATGTTGCACGGGGTGATCCTTTAGGCTAAAAAATTTAGGACCCCCCACCTTATCTTTCAATCAATTATTTGTATTTAATAATGAACTTCCCCAAATTCCTTGTTTTCTTATCTTTGATCACATAGACTAATTCTTATAATTGAGCTCGGTCGGGACCCACAGTTGTGGACCTCGAATAGTGCCTAACACCTTTCCTTCGAGGTAATTTCGAGCCCTTACCCGATCTTTGGTAACGCAAACTAGTCAAACAGAGTTATCTACAAAATAGGTGCCCTAATGTACCTCAAACCCGTTAGGTGGTGACTCTCTCTTTTAGCACCATTCCTTAAAAGAGTTGTCACGTGTCGAAACCTGATTTCGCGAGAAAAAGGGGCGCGACACGTATCCCTTCAATTTGGAGTCATTCTCTTTGAGTGGAGAGCTCGACTCTGTCATCATGGAGTTTTGCATCCGTTACCATGTATGGCTGGCGCACGTAAGTCCTTCTGCATGGAGGAAAATTGCTTGTCTTCGACGTCTGTGCAAGGAGACGGGAGAGGAGCTAAACCTAGCTCGATTGATGAACATTTATTCCCCCAAGATCTTCCGCAAGGGAATTATAAGTTTCAGCAAGCGTGGACATCATGCTCTGATATGTAGCATGGATGATGATAACGACTGTGTGTGGATGGAACGTCTCATTGCCGTTGCTACTAGTGACATCATTCCGACCATGGATACCATGCTCATATTGTTATTTACCCTTCTTCTTTCACTTATTTTAGCAACTCGGTGGGTACCACCTAGGGGTGAAGGCTTGGACCAGTGGGTTCAGAAAATTTTGGATGTTACTACGCCCGAGAACTGCACGTGTGTTGGCCCAAGATCAGTTGAAGTTTTGAAGAATGACAAACAAACTCAGTAAAGGACCAGGTTCATCTAAGGAGACACAGTTGTTATGGCCCATACGCATGAAGTGCACGTGAAGAAGATAAGTCCTAGAGATCAAGCAGCAATATCCTGATGAATATCTTCTGAACTGATCAAAAAGATCGCATATAGGATAAGGAGTTGAAGTCTCCTTATGAAAAGAGAATTACATCCGGATCAAGAATATGGATTAGGAGTTAGAGTTGTTCTTGGACTCGAATTGTCAAAGGATCCACAATTCGAGTTCTTATCAAACTCTGATTTCTAACTCTATAAATATAACGATTGTTCTCTTTTACAGGTAAATGCACATAAGCAGAAGTTAAGCATATTTGAGAGCAAAAAGATCAAGTCTGATTTGCAAGCAACATATGCGAGATACAAGTGTGCACGTCTGAAGCTACATGAACTAAGATAGAAGAACCAGTTTCATCATTGTGTTTATTCTAAGTCTAGTTCAATTGTAGTAGGTTTTCATATTGTACCTTTTAGCTTTATCTAGAAGCAATTGTAATAGGTATATTGAGTATTCAAGTTAGAGTTAACTTGAAAGTGTCGCAACAGTTGAGGCTGTGTGCTACACTGGGATTAGAGTTAATCCTTAGGTTTACAAAGAGTTTTGTAAATGCAGTTTTTGGCTCAGTGATTTTAGTGGAGTTTGGGAAAATCCTACTGAGTAGTAGGTCGTGGTTTTTTTCACCTTTTGAGCCAGGTGTTTTCCACGTAAAAATCTCTGTGCACTTTATTTTCAGTATTTATTATTCCGCAAACTGTTGTAGTTAGAACACTTAGAAGAACCAGGTTCTTCTAACGCGAAAATTAGGTACCACACAAATCACCCCCCCTCTTGTGTGGTATTGACGTTTAAAACATCAATTGGTATCAGAGCGGGTTATCCTTGAAGAGGTTAACACCTTAGGAACAGATCAACATGAGTGCACCACCTGGGAACTAGGAAGGGCAATCCACTGCCAGGCCTCCTCTCTTCAATGGCCTCTACTACTCCTGGTGGAAAAATAGAATGAGGGACCATATAATGGGCGAAGACTATGAGCTTTGGGATATAATCACTGATGGTCCTTTAGCCACAACCAAGAAGAATGCTGAAGGAGTGGATGTTCCAAAGACAAGAGTAGATTGTACTGCTGAAGATCTAAGGAAATGGGAGAAAAATGCAAAGCCAAGAAATGGTTAGTGTGTGGACTTGGTCCTGATGAGTACAGCAGGATTCAAGGTTGTACTACTGCCAAGGAGATTTGGGACACTTTACAAGTGGCTCATGAAGGAACACCTCAGGTGAAGAGGTCAAGAGGAACACTGCTGTATTATCAATATGAGAATTTTACTATGAAGGATGGAGAAACTATCCAAGAAATGTATACCAGGTTCACTACACTGACAAATGAACTTGAGTCTCTTGGAAGGATTATCCTGGAAGAAGACAAGGTGGAGAAGATTCTAACTAGAGTTCTGCCAATCTCCTGGGAAAGCAAAATCACTGCCATTCAGGAATCCAAGAACATTGCTACTTTAAAGTTGGATGAACTGATTGGAAATCTCACTGCCTATGAATTGAGAAGGCAAACAATGAAGATGGATGCTCCAAAGAAAGAAAGAAGTCTGGCTCTCAGAATTTCAGAAGGATCAGATCTTGAAGATGATGAAATGGCTATGATAACCAGAGATTTCAAGAAATATCTTATGAGAGGAAAGGGTGCTTCAAAAGGAACAACATTCAGCAAACCTAGGGCTCCTGAGAAACAAACCAATGAGGGGTGTTACAAGTGTGGGAAGACTGATCACCACATCAGAAACTGCCCTCAATGGGAGATTGAATGGAAGAAAGAAAGAGCTGAAAGAAGAAACAGGAAGAAGGAACAGGTTCAACCAAAAAGAAACAAAGGTTCAACTAAGGCTATGGTTGCTGCTTGGGGAGAAACATCAGATGAGGACTCTGAAGATGAAGCTGAGGAGGATCAAGCTCTAATGGCCATCGGAGAATCAGAAGATGAACAGGAGGTAAGTATTCTACACCTTAAAGAAAAGATTAAGTTCTTGTCTAAAGAAAAACTGGCTGATCTGCTGATGGACTTCATAGATGAGTCTGAAATAATAAACAGTGAGAAGGATGTTCTGTCTAAGGAATGTGTTATCCTAGAAGAAAAATGTAAAAGGTTAGAGTCTAGGGCTGATGAGAGTGACAACACAAATACTGAGTTGAAGAACCAGGTTCATCAACTTGAAAATAAGATTCTAGAACTTAGATCTGAAAATATTAAACTGAAATTAGGGACAGGAAAGAAAAGGGCTGATCAATCATTTCTCACCCTAGAAGAAAATCTAGGAAAAATGAAAGATGAACTGTACAAGAAAGATGAACTGATTAAAGTCCTAAAAGATGATTTAGGAAAGGTAAAGCATGAACTAGACAAAACATGCAAATAGAACAAGGCTTCTGATGCACTCTCCTGGCTGCAAGAACATCATAGTAGCAACAAGACAGGACTTGGATTTGGGACACAAGCTCCAAAATGGGATCCCAAAAACAAGTATCTCACACTTCCTGAGAATAAGATCTGCACACACTGTGGTAATACTGGCCATTACAAAAATGAATGTAATGCAAGAGAAAAGGCCAGTCAAAAGAACAAAGCCTTTGTTCAAGAAAAGCACAAACTGCCTGGTTGGGCAAAGAAAAATTTAATTCATCCTTTTGCCCATAGAAAGGGACCCAAACCAGTTTGGGTTCCTAAGACTAACCCATGATTTCTTTTTGCAGGACCAAGTGAAGGGAAGTAGCCAAATATGGTACATGGATAGTGGCTGCTCAAAACATATGACTGGTAATAAGAACCAGTTCCTTTCACTTGAGAACCTAAAAGGAGGTAATGTCTCCTTTGGAAATGGAAAGAAAGGTGAGATCATTGGTGTTGGAAAGGTAGGAAAGACAGACTCTCATTCCATTGAGAATGTCTATTTGATAGATGGCTTAAAATATAGCCTGATAAGTGTGTCACAACTGTGTGACAGAGGTAACCTGGTGGCTTTCACTTCCACAAAATGTTTCGTGATTAGCCTTACTACTGACAAGATTGTTTTACAGGGAAGGATAGTTAACAATATTTACATTGTAGATCTGTCAACTCTCTCTGAAAATGAACTAACTTGCTTGAGTGTGTTAATTAATGATTCCCTCCTTTGGCACAAAAGACTTGGCCATGCCAGTCTAAATCAATTGAACAAATTAGTCTCCAAGGACTTGGTGATAGGGTTACCTAATATCAAGTTCAAGGAAGACAAAGTTTGTGAGGCATGTGCAAGGGGGAAGCAGGTAAGGTCATCCTTCAAACCTAAGAAAATGGTAAGTTCGTCCAAGACGTTGGAACTGGTTCATATGGATCTTTGTGGTCCAATGAGAACCATGAGCAGAGGTGGTAAAAGATATGTAATGGTGCTTGTTGATGATTATTCTAGATTTACCTGGGTATTGTTTCTAACTTCTAAAGATGAAGCATTTGAAATGTTCACTGCTTTTATTAGAAAAACCCAGAAACAATTAGGAAATCAACTTGCATCCATTAGATCTGATCATGGAACTGAATTTGAAAATGCACAATTTGCTAAATTTTGTGATGAAAATGGAATAGATCATAATTTTTCTGCCCCTAGGACTCCTCAGCAAAATGGGCTAGTTGAAAGGAAGAACAGGACCCTTGAGGATATGGCAAGGACCATGCTACTTTCCAGTAAACTACCTCATAGCTTCTGGGCAGAGGCTATAAACACTGCTTGTTATATAATAAATAGATGCATGACTAGACCTCATGTAGAGAAAACTCCCTATGAGTTACTTAAAGGGAGAAAACCAAACATATCCCATCTTAGGGCTTTTGGTTGTAAGTGCTATGTGCACAATAATGGCAAAGACTCCCTAGGTAAGTTTGATCCCAGAAGTGATGAGGGAGTATTCTTGGGATATTCTTCACATAGCAAAGCATACAAAGTGTTTAATAAAAGAACTCTATGTGTTGAAGAGAGTGTACATGTTGTGTTTGATGAATCTAACACTCTTTGTGAGCAGGCACATGAAGATGAAGCCATTGGACTGGTGAGACAATTGAATGAAGCAACAGCACAAGTAAAAGTGGCATCAAAGGAAGGAACAGGTGATGGAACAGGTCCTCTCACCCAGGGCAACCTGACAGGGGGAACCAATCTGAAGGAACCTGTACCTGAACCTGTTCCTCTGCAGCATACTATGAAGGAGAATCTAGCAGGAACCAGATGGTGGGGAAATCATACAAGTACCTGAGTTCTCACCCCATTGAGAACATCATCAATGATCCAACATCTGGGGTCAAGACAAGATCACAACTGAAGAACCTGTGTGCATTTGATGCTTTTCTATCCCTCATTGAACCTAAAAATGTGAGTGAAGCTCTACAAGATGTAGATTGGGTCAATGCTATGCAAGATGAGCTCAATCAGTTTGAAAGAAGCCAAGTTTGGCACTTGGTTCCAAAACCAAAAGACAGGTCAGTCATTGGGACAAAATGGGTCTTCAGGAACAAACTAGATGAAGATGGAACAGTTACAAGAAATAAGGCAAGGTTGGTGGTTCAAGGCTATAGTCAAGAGGAAGGCATTGATTATGATGAGACTTTTGCTCCAGTGGCTAGACTTGAAGCAATTAGACTCCTCATAGCCTTTGCAGCACATATGGAATTCACTCTTCATCAAATGAATGTAAAAAGTGCCTTCCTAAATGGCTATCTCAAAGAAGAAGTGTTTGTGAGATAACCTCCAGGACTCGAAAGTAAAGAATGTCCTGATCATGTATACAAGCTAGATAAAGCTCTCTATGGTCTCAAGCAGGCCCCAAGAGCTTGGTATGAAAGATTGTCAAAATTCCTTCTGGAGCATGGGTACAAAAAAGGTAAAATTGACAGCACTTTTTTCCTAAGGGAAAAAGGTAAAGATCTTCTTGTTGTACAAATATATGTTGATGATATAATATTTGGGGCCACTAAAGATAGGTTGAGTAAGGACTTTGCAAAATTAATGGGAAGTGAGTTTGAAATGAGTATGATGGGCGAACTAAATTTCTTCCTAGGCTTGCAGATCAAACAAAGTCCAAATGGAACCATGATTCATCAGCAAAAATATACAAAGGAACTAATCAAGAAGTTTAAAATGGAGGACTCTAAAGAAATAGATACACCTATTGCAACTGCCACTAAATTAGATGCTGATGAACCTGGTTCATCAGTTGATCAAAAGTTGTATAGGGGTATGATTGGTTCACTCTTGTATCTTACTGCCAGCAGACCTGACATTGTTTTCAGTGTAGGACTTTGTGCTCGTTTTCAAGCTAATCCTAAAGAGTCTCACTTGACTGCTGTCAAGAGGATATTGAGATATCTGAAGGGGACTACTGAATTGTGCCTATGGTACCCTAAAGGTAGTAATTTCGATCTAGTAGGTTATGCTGATGCTGACTATGCAGGTTTCCTAGTGGATAGAAAAAGCACATCAGGTATGGCTCACTTTCTTGGTTCATGTCTTGTATCATGGGCTACCAAGAAACAAAATTCAGTAGCCCTATCTACTGCTGAAGCTGAGTATGTGGCTGCAGCTTCTTGTTGTGCTCAACTACTATGGATCAAACAACAATTAGTAGACTTTGGTATAGAAGTGGGATGCATACCAATATTCTGTGATAACACTAGTGCTATAAGTATGACAAAGAACCTTGTTCATCATAAAAGGACCAAGCACATAGATGTTAGACACCACTTCTTAAGAGATAACTATGAGAAAGGGTTAATCTCCATAGAATTTTGTGCTACTGATAAACAAATAGCTGACATCTTCACTAAAGCACCGAGTAGAGAAAACTTTGAAAGGAACAGGTTGGAATTAGGGATGATTAAGATCACCTAAAAGGTCCAGTTCAGAATGCACAATGAAAAAAAAATGATGAAAAAGATGAAATTTTTTTTTTTGGTTAGGAGTTCTTAATTCAATGTAAATATCTAGACTAATTCTTACTCAGTCTCATACTTTGATTAGTATACTCCTGTGACATGTGTTTATATGAATCCTTAATCTCTTACAAAGTTTTTCTATTCTGACATTTGAGGCATGATCAAGGGAAGTTTTACTTGAAGAACCTGGTTCATCAGTATATGCTCATAAGAAAGTTCAGGTATGTTTCTATACTTTGCACAATTATAAAGATAAAATTATCAACCATGAGCAGAAGTCCTAATTACACCAAACTTTCATAAATTCTATCCGTTGAGCATTGAACCAGTTTCATTATCCTAGGAGTCTAACTAAAACGGGATTTTTTCCTAAAAACTAGCGTCACTCATTTATCTCTAAAGAGACCGGAACTCTAATTTGATTAGACTTCTTATTGACCTCTGAAAAAAGCTGCCGTTACAGGCTTAATCATTATCCCTCTTTAAATACACTCCAAACCCTCTCTCATCACTCATAACCGTCATTTCACTTCTCTAATCCTTCTGATAAACCCTTTTCTTCTCCAAAAATCCCCAAAATATTTCCAGAAATTATCCGCCATGACTAATCCTCAAGACAATCCTGGAACTCCCCCACCTATTTCCTCTAATACCTCATCATCAACACCTCCAGTTGAAAGTCCAAAACCCAGATTTCGCAGGCAAAAGATGTTAGCCAGAAAAACTGTAGCATCCGGCCCTCTCAGAAAAGCCTTGAACGAGAAATTAAAGGCTAGTCAAAGAAAAGAGGCTTCATCTGAAGAATCCCACTCAAGCTCTGAATCTGAAAAGTTCATCTCTGCTAGTGAAGGAGAAGAACCTGGGTCATCTGACAATGACAAGAGTCAAGAAAACCCAAGAGAGGTAAACACCTGTTATGTATTTTCTGATATAGCTGAGAAGGTAGATAATAGGTTTGTGCTTGTGGGTGCTGTGAAAAATGTTGAAGGGGCTGAGACTAGTAGGAGGAGAAAGAAAAAGAAATGGGAGGTTCTTGCTATATGTGGTGGTGGAGAAGAAGGTGGCTTGAAGTCAGGGGGAAGCGGATCAGGAGAAGCTGCTGAGGGACTTGTTAAGATGAGTGAGCAACAAGAAGAACTTGGTTCTTCTATGGAGGAGACTTTAGCAGATATTCTAAAGAAAGTAGGGGCCAGTTATGACCCAAAGAAGCGCAAGTCGTCTTCACAAAAGACCCCAGCTGCTGACAAACCATCAAAGAAAAGCAAAGTAACATCTCCCAAGACTGCTGCTACTTCTGTACCTAGGGGAAGAACTACAAAGAGTAAAGTAAGGCAAACTGAAGCAGAACTACAGGAAGCATTAGAGAAGAGTAATAAAAAGAAGAAGAAAAAGGAAAGGAAAAGGTAGTAGAAAGTTCTGAGGCTGCTGTAGAAGAGGAGGAGGAGATGGACCTGGTCCATCAAGAGAGAGGCACAACTGAAGAAGTGGTTCCCACTGTCAAACCAAAAAGAACCAAGACTCCTGCAAAGAAGTCTTCAAAGTCTGTGCCTGCTGAACCTTCTTTGGTTGAAAGAACAAGGTCTGCTGTAAAGGGAAAACAAGTGAAAATTACTGAGGAAGAAGATGAGGAGTGGAGTGAAGAAGAAGAAAAGGAGGACTCTGAACAAGAGCAAGATCACTTTGTTATTTTTAGCAGGAGGAAGATATTGAAGGGAAGGCTGCTGAAAGACCTGGAGGAGCCAGGCATGGTTAGGCTGGTAGATGCTTTAGCTGCACAAGGCTGGAAGGACATGGTCCTTCAGATGGATGGGAGACTAGCCAGAAGAGAGTTGATTGAATTTATGGCGAATTGCTCTGTGGAAAATGGGCGAGTAACCAGTATAGTGAAAGGTGTGAAGGTGGAGTTTGATGCACCAGAGCTGGGCAGGATTCTAGACATCCCAAGTGAGGGCTATGATGATTACACTAGGCAAAGTTGGCCTTGTCTAGATGATCTGCCCACAGCACTCCAAATTACCAGGAACTTCTATGACACAAAGGATGCTGAAGAGGTGCCTGAAGCACGATTTGTTCAAAAGAGTGAAATGAAGCCAGAGCATAAAGTGCTCTTTGAGTTTGTGAACAAATGTCTGTTGCCTAGACAAGAGAGGAGGCACACTGCAAATTATATGGACCTGGTTCTCATGGAGTGTCTTGTGAGGGGTAAACAAATCAATTGGCCTGCTTTCATAGTCAAATTGCTGGAAAGAGTCATAAATGGTTCAAAGGCTCATGCTACTCCTTATGGATTCATTTTGACAACTGTACTGGACAGGCTGAACGTCCCTTTGAAGAAGTGGGAAAATGCCTCCAGTAAGGAGAACTTTGGAATCAAGACTCTCCAGGTCTGTGATTATCTGCTAAGTGTTGCCCCTGTTGAACTGGTTCATCCGTAAAAACTCCAGTGAATAGCAAAGTTAGAGCTTTGATGCAAGAATGTGGGACCAAAGATGCTGAGATTGCTAGGCTTCAGGCTCGAGTAGCTGAATTGGAAGAAGAAAGGAATGGGCTGAAGGCAGAACTTGCAAAAGAAAAGGAAAAGAATGAAGGGATGCTACAAACAATGCTCAACCTACTCCAATCCCAACCCTCCAGTTCTTCTAAGCCTTAGCCATCTTTGTCCTAGTTCCGAACCATTTCAATTACCCCCAGTGACCCAGATTAGGGATTTTTCTTGTTTTTGCTCATGGTTGGTAGTTTTTGTTCTTTCTTTTTGTGGACTGTACTGTAGAAGCAATGCCTTATCAATGACAATTTGCATTTCTCTTGTTTTGTGATGATTCTGCTCTTAATAGTTATTTTTGTCAAGTTGATTTTTGATTATCTAAAGCATGCTTTCACTTGCAGTTGCCCCAGTGGCCATGAGTAATGATTAATATTCTGGGATTCACATAATTATGCAACTTTTCGATGATGCCAAAAGGGGGAAGATATTGTGCTTTAAAAGAAATTGTGTCTATTTTCTGAACAGTGATGTTTATGACCTAATTAAATCTGGCCCTTAATGATAAGTAAGTGATGATATTTTAACTGAGTTCCACAGTTTCTATAATCAGTAAAAGCACAGAGTTTGTCATTATCAAAAGGGGGAATTTGTTGGCCCAAGATCAGTTGAAGTTTTGAAGAATGACAAACGGACTCAGTAAAGGACCAGGTTCATCTAAGGAGACACAGTTGTTATGGCCCATACACATGAAGTGCACGTGAAGAAGATAAGTCCTTGAGATCAAGCAGCAATATCTTGATGAATATCTTCTGAACTGATCGAAAAGATTGCATATAGGATAAGGAGTTGAAGTCTCCTTATGAAAAGAGAATTACATCCGGATCAAGAATATGGATTAGGAGTTAGAGTTGTTCTTGGACTCGAATTGTCAAAGGATCCACAATTCGAGTTCTTATCAAACTCTGATTACTAACTCTATAAATATAACGATTGTTCTCTTTTACAGGTAAATGCACATAAGCAGAAGTTAAGCATATTTGAGAGCAAAAAGAACAAGTCTGATTTGCAAGCAACATATGCGAGATACAAGTGTGCACGTCTGAAGCTACATGAACTAAGATAGAAGAACCAGTTTCATCATTGTGTTTATTCTAAGTCTAGTTCAATTGTAGTAGGTTTTCATATTGTACCTTTTAGCTTTATCTAGAAGCAATTGTAATAGGTATATTGAGTATTCAAGTTAGAGTTAACTTGAAAGTGTCGCAACAGTTGAGGCTGTGTGCTACACTGTGATTAGAGTTAATCCTTAGGTTTACAAAGAGTTTGTAAATGCAGTTTTTGGCTCAGTGATTTTAGTGGAGTTTGGGAAAATCCTACTGAGTAGTAGGTCGTGGTTTTTTTTCACCTTTTGAGCCAGGTGTTTTCCACGTAAAAATCTCTATGCACTTTATTTTCAGTATTTATTATTCCGCAAACTGCTGTAGTTAGAACACTTAGAAGAACCAGGTTCTTCTAACGCGAAAATTAGGTACCACACAAATCACCCCCCTTCTTGTGTGGTATTGACGTTTAAAACATCAACGTGGAAAAAACTGGCCCTTAACTATGGGTGGAAGGCTAAAAATCATGGTAGGTTAAACTCAACTTGATGTCTTCCTCTCGTATAAGGAAGCCGATTGACCCATTTTTCCTTTATTGAATTCAGGTCTACTCCAGGGCTCAGTTGTCGTTCCCCGGGAGGACGTTTTGGCTAATCTTGTTGATACGGTGAGGCATTTACTCGAACAGGCGCCTCCGGGCCTGCTTCATCAAATCAATGGAATGCTCAAGTTGAGTTAGTTACACCAACCGTGGACGATGCCTTGGCCTTTTGGGGGAGTTTGATATGGTAGAAAATGCCAACTCCCGTTTTTGAGTCCCAGTCATTGTACCCGATATCGTGAGGCTAAGTAACGGGTCCCTGTCGTCTTCGGTTAATAATGAACCAACAACCAGCACTACACTTTCCGCAATCACTTCTCATCCTTCAAAACTACCAGCTCCATCTCCTTCTCCACCAACTCTGTTTCTGCCACCAACAACTGCTATATCATCTCCACCGGTCGTAGTTGCCCAAAATGATGACGTTCCTCTTCCCCAGTCCCAGTTCATGGGAACCTGGGGCAAATTTATACTGCCACTTCAGAAGATCCTCAAAGGAAGAGGATTATTACTCTCTCGGTTTCTACTGGATGTCATATGTTATCTCGACCGGTGGAACTTGCTAACTATCTGAAGCCTTTGGCTTTAGAAAAAGATAGCAATAAACTGCAAACTCTCTCGGCAAAGTGTTTGCTGAATAATGCCATGGACAACGCAGCGGCGGTATAATCTTCATTTTCTTGATTGTTTCTTCTATCTTTGTTATGGCAGGTTTTTGAGTTAGCATTTTTGTTTTGCAGGCCAACTTCTTTTCTTTTGATGGCCTTCAGAGGCTGATCCGTGATAAGGAGGAACCTACCTCCGAGCGGGGTCAATTGTTAGCCGAGCGAGATCAAACCACCGCTCGTCTCTAAGAACTGGAAGCCTGGGTTGCTGAGGTTATGGAGTTGGAGGCTCGGTTGCAGCAAAGTGAGCAAGATATAGTGACCCTTGGCCAAGAGACCGCCTAGTTAAGGGTGTAATTTGAAGAAGCTAAGGCCCAATTGGTTGAGGTTCAAAATGCCATTCTTTCTACATCCGATCGTGAGGCAGCTTCCACAGAAAGATTGAATAACCTGGAGGCAGTTTTACACTGCAAAACTCAAGAAATTGATGTTGCTGAGGAGAAGTATGCCCGGTTGGAGGCCTAAGAAGGTCATGGAACATAACAAGGTTTTTAGTTCAACTGTTATTGACCTTGATGTCAGCCTCCAAGCCACTAGATCCACGCAGGATAATATTTCTGCCGAGGTTGACCAACTTAAAGAAGAACTTCAGTGCCGAGTGGCTTCCCTCATTGTTGAGAAAACACATTCTATGTATAGCATGAGGACAAAATCCTTGGAAGAAGCTAAAGCGGGTGTCATTGACATTGATGTCGAAATCGCAAGGCCCGTTAGCTAGAGTTAGCTGGAAAAAAGGTCTATCGGCCCAATTCGATGCTACCGATTCTTCTGGTTCCAGTTCTGAGTTCATGGGAACTGAAGAGGAACCGCAAGGCGACGATATTGAAGTCCAAAATATCGAACCAACGGTGGATCTGCCCAATTCTCTTGGGGCGTAGGTGTTTTTCTTCCTTCGGGTTCTGGAGATACAGCAACTTAGTTTTTTTCTTTCCTTTTCAAACTTTTGTACTTGTGTTGTTTGGTACACTTATTGTAAATAATAACACTTTTCTGTATAAGTTATTCTTTCTGCGTACTTTTCTTTAAATATTTGCGCAAGTTTACTTTTTGCATCTAATTGTGCTAGGCTTTGGGTGTATTTTTCTCCAAAATCATTTGGATTTCGAGCATAAGTTCTTCCGAAGTCGACCCTTTAACGTGGTGATTTTCATAAGCGAGGGTTTGCGCATATTTGCTTTTTATGTCTGATTGTGCAAGGCTTTGGGTGTATTTTTCCTGAAAGCGTTTGGATTTCGAGCATAAATTCTTCCAAAATCAACCCTTTAATGTGAGGGTTTAATATGAGAGGGCCCTTTTATGTTTATGGTTCTCTTGAAGAGGACATCTCCTGTTCATTACGGCACTAGCATTGGAAGTACTTGTCTACCTTTCAAATAATAAATTGATTCATTGTTCAGATAAGAAACAAGATAGAAATAAAAGGACTTTACTTTATTCCTTCTGTATCAAAAGTACATAAGCATTCATTGTGCTAAAAAGAAATTACCATTTTTTGTGCCTAACTTGTACAACTTGTTTCTACGGGTCTGGCCGCGCAGTCCCCGGCCCTGATGATACAACTATGTTTCCGATTTTGTATTCCGGTCGAAGTGGCAGACGTTGTTGCCGTATCCTCATATCATTTCCCCCAGTGTTCGAATGCAAAGAGTGCAAATGTGAACAATGGATGTTTTACACCTTCGAGGATTCCACTGGTGAATTGCTAGATAATCTTCAATTCAGTAACAAACTTCAATTCCCCTTAGGAATTTATGCTATCAAGCCAAAGATTCTCTAAAAATCCCCCATTGGCTTGCACTTAAGAACGGTCAGGTAATCTCTGTTCGATAGACAAACTTAACTTCCTAGTAGGATCTTTGCTATCGAGCAAAAGACTAACTAATCGCTCCGTAGTGGTTATTTTCTTGTGTGTCTTGTCATTTAAAGTTCTTATTTGTTATTGCTGAAGCTTTCTTCATAGTATGCTTTCCGTTGTTGCCTCGTTAAAAACCTTACTAGAAAAACTCAACTAGGACAAAAACTGGACGAAGGGAAAAAGAGTGCAGCACATACATTCGGTGTAGCTGATGTTCATCAACAATAGTATCTCTTGAGGTTGCTTGGCAGATTTTCTCCATCTTGATTCTCTAACATTGTAGACAATAAATTTGTGTCAAGAAAATAAAATCAAGACCGAAAATATTGCAACAATCGTAGTATTTTATTTCGAATATTTGAGTGTTACAATCTCTATGAATCCTCTAATTCTTCTTTTCAATAGTAAATAAATTCAAGGGTCTTTGAGCTTGATCTTGAATCTATGTTTGTTGCCACGAACGATGATCTAGTTCTTGAGCTTGAGCTTGATTTCTTGAACTTGACCTTGATTCGTTCATCGTTCTTGAGCTTGAACTTGATTTGTTCTTCGTTCTTGAGCTTGAATTTGATTGCTTGAAGCTTGAAACTTGTAGAGAAATTTGCGGTGTTTGATCCACGAGCTCTCTCTTGCTTCTTGTTATAACTTCTGGTGTCTTTTCTGAGTTATGAAGACCCCTAGTTATAGTTGTGGAAGGGAGGAGCTGTGATAGGATCAAACTCTTTCCGACCAATCAAATTGAAGTGTGACATGGCTGTATTTGATTGGCCAGAACATGTCACTCGCAGACGTGGCGCGGTTTCATTGGCCTTTTAATGTAACTTGGCATGCCTTGTCATTTTGACCATGGCATGATCCTATTGGCTCTTCCGTTTGACTTGGCGCGCCACATCATTTGACACGTGGCACCAAACTGGGCCTCTAGGAAGATGACATATTGGGCTTAGTGAAGTGGGCTCATCACTTTAGCCCAATTAAATGGGCTAGCCCAATGGATTAAGGCTTATTTATTTTACCCATATATGTTGGACTTATATAACTAATCCAGTTATATTAGCCCAATAAATTTATTTGAACTGATATATCTTGAATTTAAAATATAATCCAAATTATTTTACGGATTTAATTCCAATAAATTTTAAATGCCTACAAACGTGTATGACCCTTTTTCGGTGACAGTTGAAACCTGATAGGGGCCTTCGCATGTTGGACCTAGCTTCCCCGCGCTGAGTTCCTGGGTGTTTTGAGTCACTTTCCTTAAAACCAAGTCTCCTACTTTGAAATAGCGAAGGTTGGCTCTTCGATTATAATATCTCTCTATTCTCTATTTTTTGGGCTGCCATCCTTATATGCGCCAAGCCCCTGCGTTCGTCGAGCATCTCCAAATTGACTAACATTCCTTCATACTTTGCTTCTTCGCTTGACCGAAAGTACCTTAAGGTAGGCTAACCTACTTCCACCGGGATTAAGGCTTCTGCCCCGCACACAAGATAAAAAAGAGTCTCCCCCGTGCTCGATTTGGCTATTGTTCGGTACGCCTATAGTACACCTGGCAGCTCTTCGGTCCATTTTCCTTTAGCTGCTTCCAATCTCTCTTTAAGATTTTGTATAATCACCTTGTTTGTTGATTCTGCATGGCCGATTGCGCTCAGATGATAGGATGATGATGTGACCCTCTTGATTTTCAAGTCTTCGAGGAACTTTGTGAACTTTCCTCTTATAAATTATGGTTCGTTGTCGTAGGTGTCGACGCCCCCTTTTTCCTCGCGGAATCGGGTTCACGAGATTTGGGAAGACAACTCTTTTCCCACTTTGGGAATTGGGTTTTTTGAGAGTTTGGAGAGTCGCCACCTAATGATTATAGTGCATTAGGACACTTTTAGAAGAATTAAAGATGCAGACCAGAGTTTTTGGTAAGGGCTTGAAATTATCTCGAGGGGAAGGTGTTAGGCACCCCTCAAGATCCACTAGTGTGGTTCCCGGCCATGCTACCATTGTGACTTTAGATGTAAAAAATAAACAAGTACAAGAAGCACAAAAGGTTAAAAGAAGTGCTGAATTTTAAAGGAGCAATTTTGTAAAAAACGTGCAAGTGGAGAAAAAGTCAAGTACTCAGTGCAAATAATCCGAAAAGATCATGCGAGAAGCAGGAATTGAAAATGCAATAGCTTTAAAGATTCAGAAAGTTTTATTAAACTAATAAATAAGGAGAAAGGGGTCCTGCGATTGCGGTCGTCAAAACGAATCAAAACTGACTGACCTAAGGTTTCAAATTTTGTGCATTTTAGCATTAATCAATCATATTATAAACCCACTAGGTTGTTAATCACTATTTAGAATGAAATTAGCCCTAATCTAATTAACATTACCTACAAGTAGTTTAAGAGAAAACAGATGAAGAATAAAAAAGAAAAGAACTAAACTTATCAAATTAGAAGAAAAGAAGAACAAAATTAAAGATTCATGAGTGATTTAAGTTACAAGATGTGTTATGCAGATGATTGAAAATTGGTACTTGACTTTGTGCAAATTAGGGTTTGATGAACAGTGTTTAGGCCTCTTTAGAATGAAAATGAGCAAAAAGTGTAAAATGAGGCATGGGGGTCTATTTATAGAAAAAGACCTGGGACCCGCACTACTTACCCACCGCGGACCGCAAACAATCCACCGCGGACCGCGTGATGAAACTTAGACAGGCACAAGCATGGACTTCACCGCGGATCGCAGAGAATGCATTGCGACCGCGGTAAGGCACCGCGGACCGTAAAAAATGCATTGCGGCCGCAGTTGAAACTTCAAAGACTTATCATTTTGGCACATTTGGCACCGCTGACCGCGAAAAATTACCGCCTCCACGGTGAGCCCATTGCGGCCGCGAAAAATGCATCACAGCAGCGGTCCAAACTTCAGAGAGTGCAACTTTTTTTTCAATTTTGATCCTGCACTGCATCAAAACTTCCCTACACACATCTCACAACCAGTTAGTCCAAAAACAGATCCTACACTAAGAATGAAATCAAAAACAAAGAAATGAAAAACACATGGGTTGCCTCCCAAGAAGAGCCTGATTTAACATCGCGGCACGATGCAGGTTACCATCAAATCACTTGAGATAGATCATTGCCACCACGTGGTTGTCATCAATCTTGCCAAGATAGTGCTTTTGTGCCCATTAACTCTGAAGATCTCTCCATTTTTGTTTTTCAAGTCAAGTGCACTAAACAGAGTCATAAGCATAACTTCAAAAGGTCCACTCCATTTCGACTTAAGCTTTCCCGAAAACAGACGTAACCGAGAATTGAACAAGAGAATCAAATCACCCACTTTGAACTCCTTGCCACGAGTATACTTGTCATGAAGGTACTTCATCTTGTCCTTATACAAGGATGAGCTGGAGTAGGCATGGAATCGGAATTCATCAAGTTTATTAAGCTGCTCCACACGAAGATTTGCTGCCACATCCCATTCAAGATTTAACTTCCTCAAAGCCCACATTGCCTTGTGTTCCAACTCAACCGGTAGATGGAAAGCTTTTTCGAACACCAACCGGTACGGAGACATACCAATCAGAGTTTTGTAGGCAGTCCTATAAGCCCATAGAGCATCATCCAATTTCTTTGACCAATCGGTCCTATTTGCATTGATCGTCTTTGACAATATACTCTTGATTTCCCTGTTTGAGACTTCAACTTGGCCACTCGCCTGAGGATGATAAGGGGTAGAAACTTTGTGATTGACACCGTACTTTGCAAGCAAAGTGTCAAAAGCTCTATTGCAAAAATGAGACCCCCCCCCCCCCCATCATTTATGATTGCTCGAGGAGTGCCAAACCTAGTAAAAATACTCTTCTAGAGAAATGCAACAACACGACGGTCCTCATTATTGGGTAAAGCCACGGCCTTAACCCACTTTGAAACATAGTCAACTGCCACTAGAATGTATGTGTTGCCACATGAACTAACAAACAGGCCCATGAAATCAATGCCCCATACATCAAAGATATCAACTTTGAGAATAGTGGTGAGAGGTATCTCATCCTTCTTTGAAATTCCACTCGTCGCATCTCTTCACAAGTTCACTTGCATCCTTGTACAATGTTGGCTAGTAAGAACCACAACTCAGAAGCTTTGAAGCTGTCCTCACCCCACCATTATGACCACCATAGAGAGAGGAATGACAAGCCTCAAAAATACTCAATTGCTTCTCCTCCGGGACACATCTCCGAATCACACCATCAGTGCAGATCTTGAACAGGTAAGGCTCATCCCAATAGTAGTCCAAACTATCCTATTTAAGCTTCTTCCTTTGGTTAGAAGAGAGCTCACACGGTACAATACCAGTCATAAGGAAGTTGGCAACATCCGCGAACCATGGCATGCTATTCACTGATACGGAGAGTAGTTGGACATGAGGGAAAGAATCGTTAATTTCAAGGCCATCAAGGGGCTTCCTCTCCTCCTCCAAGCGAGACAAGTGGTCTGCCACTTGGTTTTCACATCCTTTGAGATCCACAATCTCCAAGTCGAACTCTTGAAGTAATAAAACCCATCTCATCAATCGTGCTTTGGAGTCCTTCTTGGTCATCAAGTAGCAAAGTGCAGCATGGTCAGTATGAATTATCACCTTAGCCCCCATGAGATAGGGCCTAAATTTCTCCATTGCAAACACCATCGCCAACAACTCTTTTTCCGTCACCATGTAATTCACTTGAGCATCATTCATCGTTTTGCTTGCATAATACACCGGGTGAAACATTTTATTCACTCTTTGACCCAAGACCGCTCCAACCGCAACATCACTCGCGTCACACATGAGCTCAAAAGGGAAGCTCCAATTGGGTGCGGTAATAATAGGAGTGATGGTCAACATATACTTGAGGAGTTCAAAATCTATCATGCATTCCTCATTGAACACGAACTTCACATCCTTTTCCAAAAGATTACACAAAGGATTCGCTACCTTCGAAAAGTTCTTGATAAATCTCCTGTAGAACCCCACATGCCCAAGAAAACTTCTAACCCCCTTGACTGAAGTATGGGGAGGAAGCTTTGAAATTACTTCAATTTTAGCCTTTTCCACTTCTATCCCATTCTTTCAAATCTTATGGCCGAGGACAATGCCCTCCTCGACCATGAAGTGGCATTAACCCAATTGAGCACAAGATTGGTTTCTTCACACCGAGCCAACACTTTGTCAGGGTTCTTCAAACATTCATCAAAGGAGTCACCCACCACGCTGAAGTCATCCATAAACACTTCCAAGAAATCCTCTACCATATCGGTAAAAATAGCTATCATACACCGTTGGAAGGTAGCCGGTGCATTACACAACCCAAAAGGCATCTTGGAAAATGCAAAGGTCCCGTATGGGCATGTGAAGGTGGTTTTCTCCTGATCCTCCGGGGCAATAAATATCTGGTTGTAGCCTAAATACCCATCCAGAAAACAGTAAAAGGCACGCCCCGCAAGTCTATCTAGCATCTAGTCAAGAAAGGGCAATGGGAAGCGATCCTTTCGGGTCACTTTGTTCAACTTGCGGTAGTTCATACACACCCGCCATCCAGTGACAGTCCTGGTAGGAATCAGCTCATTTTGATCATTGGTCACCACAGTTATACCACCCTTCTTCGGCACACATTGCACCAGAGAAGTCCAAGAACTATCTGAGATGAGGTACACAACCCCTGCATCAAGCCACTTGATCACCTCCTTTTTAACAACCTCTTGCATCGCCTCGTTCAACCTCCTTTGATGTTCCACGGAGGGCTTTACATCATCTTCGAGAATAATCTTGTGCAAGCAAAAGTCAGGGCATATTCCTCGAATATCCGCTAGAGTCCATCCAATTGCCTTCTTCCGTCTTTGGAGCACCGCCAATGTGGCATCTACTTGTATGTTAGTAAGACAAGAGGAAAAAATAACTGGAAAAGTTGAACTAGGGCCTAAGAATTCATACCTGAGGTGTGAAAGAAAAGGCTTCAACTCCAAAATGGGAGGTTCCTCAATTGAGGGTTTTTTGGGGGAGTTTTTCTGTTCTCAAGATCCAGAGAAAGCTGACGGCGCTCATAAGAATAAGACCATAAGAATAAGACCACATACCATGTAAAGCATTGACACACTCCACCCTTCCTTCATCTTCATTGACATCTAGGTTCAACAATACCGCCTCTAGAGGATCCTCCACATTTATCATGGCACTAGTATCATCAACGATCACCTCCATGACAAGATCCACAAAGGAGCACACTTCCTTCCTATTTGGTTGCTTTATTGATTTGCACATATGAAAGACCACTTTTTCATCACCCACCCGGAAGGTGAGTTCCCCTACTTCCACTTCAACTAAAGCCTTCCCAGTTGCAAGGAAAGGTCTTCCCAAGATTATAGGCACCTCATAATCAACCTCGCAGTCGAGAATCACAAAATCAGCCGGCAAGATAAATTTGTCCACCCGGACAAGAACATCATCAATTATACCCAATGGCCTCTTCATTGTTCTATCCGCCATTTGCAATCTCATGGAAGTCAGCCTCGGTTGCCCAATACCCAAAGTCTTGAAAATTGAGTAGGGCATCAAGTTGATACTTGCCCCCAAATCACATAGAGTTTTTGCAAAGTCTGCACTCCCAATGCTGCAAGGAATGGTGAAAGCGCCGGGATCTTCTAGCTTCAGAGCCATTGAGTGCACTGTTGCACTAACTTGGTGGGTCATCTTGATAGTTTCACAATCCATGAATCTTTTCTTTGTCACCAAGTCTTTCATGAACTTGGCGTAACCCAGCATTTGCTCTAGAGCCTCCACCAAAGGCACATTAATGGATAAGCTCTTCATCATGTCAACAAATTTCTTAAACTAGTTCTCATTTTTCTGCTTCGCGAGCCTTTGAGGATAAGGTGGAGGTGGCCTTGGAAAAGGAGCCTTGGCTTTAGGCACAACCATTTCCGGCATGTCTACTACGTGTTCCCTAGACGGTTTCACATCATTCTGTGTTTCCCCTTCGTTATCTTGGATATCAATCCTCACTTCCTCGTTCAAGTTCTTATCAGTCACATTCTCAACCACCAAAAGGGATATCATCTTCTTGCAACTCAACTTCATCACTCAAAACTTCTTTTTGTTTGGAGGCATTCACATCACCACCTCGTCCTCTTCTTGTAGTTACCGCCACTGCATGCCCGGCATTGTTCCCACCCTTCGGGTTGACTACCGTATCACTAGGTAGAGCCCCCTTAGGGTGAGTATTCAAGGAATGAGAGATTTGGCCTAATTGAACCTCCAAGTTTCTAATTGAAGTATTGTAGGATGCCAACTGGGCATCAGAGTCAGCATTCTTTTTCATCATCTGTTCAAATATCATTTTGATTCTCCCCATTTAGTTGTTGGATGAACTAGGACCTTGGAGTGGAAATGAGGGTGGATTGCTCGGTTGTTGATACATTGGGGTCCTTTGAAAGCCTTGCCTCCATTTCCTTGATTTCCATTATTCCAACCACCCTGATTGTTGCTTCCACCCCAGTTGTTGTTGTTGCCACTCTATTACCCTGATTGTTCTGGTTGCCCCAATTTGAATTTTGGTTGTTGTTCCCCCAATTACTATTCCCTTGTTGTTGTTGATTTCCCCAATAGCCTTGGGATCTCCATTGTTGTTGTTGGTTAGAAGAATTGCCCTTTTGGCCCTGATAGTTGTTCACGTATTGCACTTCTTTATTCTGCTCATCATACCCATCATCTTGGAACCCACCACTATCTTGGTCATATTGATCCGAAATCCCTTGGTTCTGTTGACCTCCTTGTCTTCTTTTGTTCACTAACATGTTGACACCCTCCATAGCATTTACTTGTCGTGGAGTATGAACCTGCTGTAATTGTGCCTTTGCTAGCTGGTTCATTGTTGTTGTCAGTTCTGCTATTGCCTGCCCATGATCATGGAGCTCTTTGTGCAAGTGAATGACCGTGGGGTCACCCTGTGGCACATTGGCTCTACTTTGCCAAGCGGAGGACGTGTTAGACATCTCATCCAATATTGTATTAGCCTCATCATACGGTGTGTTCATGAAATTGGCCCCGGCTAGTTGGTTCACTATGCACTGATTTGTTGTGTTAATGCCTCGGTAGAATGTCTGTTGTATCATTGCCTCAGTCATATCATTATTTGGACATTCCTTTACCATAGTCTGGTATCTCTCCCATATCTCATGCAGTGGTTCGTTGGGCTCCTGTTTGAAAGCTAAGATTTCATCCCTCAAGGTTGCCATGTGGCCCGGCGAGAAAAACTTTGCAATGAATTTATCCGCCAACTCATCCCATGTATAGATGGTGTGGTTGGGAAGTCTCTCCAGCTAATCCAATGCTCCCTCTAAGAGAGAAAGGGAATAATCTCAACCGTAAGGCATCCTGGGACACATTCATTTGTTTGCTCCCCCAATATGTATCAACAAATCCTTTAAGGTGCTTGTAAGCATTTTGATGGGGAGCACCCGTGAAATACCCTCACTGCTCCACCAATGTCAACATCACGTTGGTAATTTGAAAATTGCCCGCCCGGATCCGGGGTGGGACAATTGCACGGGCGTAGCCCTGGTTTGGAAGCACTCGAGGTACAGCTCTTGGAGGTGGCGGGGGAGGGTCTGGAATATTATTATCATTGGCCGGTCATCCTTTCCTTTGTCCTTGAGGTACCACAGGTACATCATCATCTCCATTGTCATCAACCTCCTCCCTCGGTGGAATATCTCCAACAGGTGCGTTGTTTGCCATATTTTAGTACCTGAATTGATAACTCACCCAAGTAAGTAAACAAGAAGGAAAGAAAAACTAAACACGAAACTAGATAGATAGATAGCCAAAAACCATTTAGCTCCCCGGCAACGGCGCCAAAAAGGTGATCGGGTCCAACCCTACACCACTACAAAGTGGCAAGAGCGGTCGATGAGCTTTTACCGGAGGAGGTCGGGATCGAATCCACAGGGAGCTAGATTGTTTGGAATTTGAGTGCCTATCTATACTAGTAACGTTCAAAGTAATTGCTTACACTTCTAAACATGCGTTGATGGCTCACTAATCTAGATTATCACTAATGATGCTAAAATTAAGCTAAGTATGTTATCTTTTTGTGAGGTTTTCTTAATTTATAGGAAGGCACTAGGGAAGTGACTTTCCCCTAGGTGAATACTTGACAGGTTCTAAAGCCTAAGGCAAAGCTCTTATGCTTGGGGAGTGCGATATAGCCAATGCACGAAACAACTCACTATATACCTCTCGGTAGCTTGAATGACTTTGCCCTAATTGGCTTTCTCAAGACCAATTGGGTGTCAACATTGTGAAAGCAATATAGGCTCAAGTTGGGTATTAATATCTCTAGGTTTAACCCTTTAATTGGGTCTATCAATCTCTTGACGCCCCAATTCATTGTTGGCCTCATTTTTCCTAGACTCAAACTCTCTTTCTCCAGAGGAGCCCAAGTCAAAAAGGCACAAATTAGTATTTGCAACCACTAATTCAACATGGAAAACACAAATCAAGCCAAATGTCAACCACCCATAAACATCTAAGCCCTAAAATAAAAGACCCATCAAATACCCATACTAGGGGTTGAGCCACAACCCTAGCTAACGGGTTTAGCTACTCATAATAATGGAAGAAATCAAATATTTAGATGAAGAATAACCCATAAAATATAATTACAAGCTAAGATTTGAAGATTCAATGTTGAACTAGCTACAAAAATTACTCAAAATAGGTCAAAACGGCCTTCACGTGCTCAACTATAGATAAGATACCCTAAAAATTTGAAAAAGAAGTATTTATACAAGGCCAAATTTTCTGGACAAAAATGCCCCTGACGGAGGTACCGCGGACCGCGGAAAATGGACTGCGGCCGCGTGAGGCTTTTTGGCTTCACATATTTGTTCTCTGAATCTAGCCACCGCGGACCGCAACAAATGGATCGCGGCCGCGGTGGCTTTACCGCTGCCGCAAAAAATGCACCGCGTCAGTGGTGTCTTGAAACTCCCCAAAATCCTAGCTCTCTGAATCCTTTCTCTGCGGACCGCAACAAATGTACTGCGGCCGCGATAAGGCTACCGCGGGCTGCATTGCTTAAAACTCCTATAATGCATCCTCTCTGATCATTGCCACCGCGGACTGCACAAAATGGACCGCGACCGCGGTGGGTCTATTGCAGCCGCAATGGATTTACTGTTGCAGCGGTGCTTTGACTTATTCTTGGAACTTGTGTAGGTTTCACTCCTTTTTGAGCCGGTTTTGACTTCTTTGTCACTTTTTGACCAAACACTGCAAACAAGCACAACATGTAAGCTTTTGGAATTACTTGTATACACTTTAAATCTAAAACTCAAGCAAAAAGGAGTATAAAATAGGCTAGAATCCCTAGTTATCAACCACGCAAAATAGTCAATATTAAATTTAAGAAATTCAATAAATCTATACCTGAGCTTGGGGCGCATTCCTGTCCCCAGTGGAACTTCCTCTTCAAGAACATTTCAAATAATGCGACTTGCTCAATTTCTTTTGTTGTGAACTTTGTTGTGTTAGCTTCTTATGGTACCTGGAAATACCTTGGCCCCTGATAAGATTCCGACAAACTCTTCCCCCCGAATGACTTTGCTTGACTCGAGAGTAGGCGTCGGTTCCTGTGATTTCTATGATGCATGCTCCTTCCCTTTGTTACTGGAGACTGAGTTCATCTCCTTTGCTGTCAGTTGGTCACCTCTTATTTGCTAAACTCCCTCGGGAGTTGGGTATTTCAGCAATTGATGAATGTTGATGGCATAACCTTCATTTCGTGCAACCATGGTCTCCCTAGGATGATATTGTAACCCATATCGCCGTCCACTACTGTAATGACCCGGTAAGTCGTTCTGAGAGTTATATCCCCGTTTCCCCCTTTTTTGTTTCTTTTTGTGTTGTTCAGCTGTGTTGAGTTGTATTGAGTTGTTAGGTTTGGGTTCGAAGTAGTTTTGGAGTGAAATGATCACTTAGTCTCTTAGTTAAAAAGCTAAGTTAGAAAAGTCAACCGGAAGTTGACTTATGAGTAATCAAATTCGGTTTTGGATTTTTATAATTTGGTTAGCTTCGTTAGGTGATTTTATACTTAGAAGTGTGTCCGGAATGTAATTTGGAGATCTGTGATAGAATTAGGCTTGAATTGGCAAAAGTTAGAAGTTTGGCGATTTTGGTCGGCAACGAAAAATTAGGTATCGGGGTCGGAATGTAATTTCAGAAAATGGAGTAGGTTCGTAGTGTCATTTGTAACGTGTGTAAAAAACTTGAGGTCATTCGGATGTGGCTTGATAGGTTTCGGCGTCGTTAGCGAGTTTTGGAAGTTTAGAAGTTCTTAGGCTAATTGAATCCGAGGTTGATTTGGTGTTTTGTTGTTGTTTTGGGTGTTCCGAAGATTCGACTAAGTTCGGATAGTGATAAATGACTTGTTGGAATTTTTGGTCGAGGTCCCAAGGGCCTCGGGTGAGTTTCGGATACGTTTGGGTTGTGTCGCGCTCGTTTTTCTTATATTTCGACGTCGTTTCTGCAATCATTAATGATATCATATTGAACAAATGAACTCCAATTTCTTTTTGATTGAAACATTAGATCCTTATCGTAATTACGGACCCGTATCAAAAAGAGTCGTCGAATTTGGACATCGTATGAGGATTTTATGGTCATTTTATTAAGAATTAGGTTGCCAGATTTTTCAGATTAATTACGAAATTGCCACAGACGGCGTATTTAAACATCTGCACTATTTGCAAATATTGAAACCAACATATCTCCTTCATTATAAGGTCAAATTGAGTGGTTCAAAAGCCTAACTTGACTAAAATTTCACAAGAAATCCATTGGATGCATAAAAAGAGAGTTTCAGAATCATTTGGTACGAGAAACGAGGCAGAATAGCTAGCAGAAAAATATATAAAATAAGGGTTTGTTTTAATATTTTGAGTTGGGGAGCTCGGATTTAGGCGATTTTGGAGGCAATTTTTCACCATATGGATTGGGGTAAGTGTTCTCTACTCGATTTTAGTTATATTTCATGAATCCATCTTCGTTTTAGGGAATTGATAGATGATTTCAAAGTGAAATTGAGGGAGTTAGGGTTTGAGTTTTGGAGAGATTTAAGTGAAGATTTGAGGGACCAAACGGAGTCCGATTTTGACGAATTTTATATGGTTAGACTTGGGAGAGGACGAGGTTTATTATTCTGCCATTTTTGACTTGTTTTGAGACGTGGACTCGGGGGCAGAGTTTTGGCTGATTTCGAACTTTGGCACATTTTGTAGTTTTTATTGTGGAATTTGATTTTTTAGCACATGTTAATGGTATTAATCTGATTATAGTTAGATTCGGAGCTTTGGAGTCGAGGGACGAGGACATCCCGGAGTAGGATTTTACGTTGTTGAGGTAACTAACAGTTTTAACTCTGGCCTTGAAGGTATAAACCCGGAGAACATGATATCATGTGATTGTTTGGAGGTGATACCCACGCTAGGTGACGGCCTTGTGGATGTATACCTCGAGGTATTGAGACTTGTTCCGTCCCGTGAGGCTGTGAGGCCTAATAACCATTATCTGTGTTTATGCATTTACTTGTTGTTGAACTTGTCTGCCTTCGCGTTAGAGATCATGTTTAGGCTTCATTCATGCTCACGTTATTTGTACTCAGTCATAGAAATTATTGTGCATTTTTACCTCAGTCTCTATTATTTTACTGATATGTTGTGATACTTGATGTGGGTTGTGTCCCCTTATTGGTGGTGCATTGTGAGGCTGGAGAGGTACAGAACTGAGTGAGGGAGAGGGCCTGGTTGTGAGGATATTAATACCATAGCGCGTGAGCTGTCCGCGTAGCACGTGAGCTGATCGTGCGGGTCCAGGTATTGATACCATAGCGCGTGAGCTGTCCGCGTAGCATGTGAGCTGACCGTGCAGATCCAAGTATGAATATTATGGCACGTGAGCTGTCTATGCTTAGCGCTTGGGCTTTGGGAGCCCCTCCGGAGTCTGTACACACCCCTAGTGAGCGCAGAGTGTTCAGTGTTTTTACTGTGTTGAGTGCTGAGTGTGAGTGATGAGTGATGGAGTGACACTGCTATGAGGTTGTATTTATTTATGTTGTTGCTGCATTCATCTGTTAAATTTCTTTGTGGCATTTACAGAGTTATGGAATTTACCTATTTATTTCTATTTATTTTTAAATTGTGAAAATAAATAATTGGACTGTTTTACTTATCTCGTCACTACTGCTCAATTCCTTAGTTATTTCTGTTACTACTGAGTCGGTTGTACTCATACTACACCCTGCACTTTAAGTGCAAATCCAGGTGAGTTAGAGTGCGGCGATCGTTGAGTTCAGGTAGGGGTGTTCATGGTTCGGTTTGGGTCGGTTTTTCCCTAAAAAGAAACCAAACCAAGTAAGTCGATTTTTCAAATATTGGAACCAAACCAAACCAATTAAGTCGGTTTTTTATCGATTCGGTTTTTGTCGGTTTTTCAGTTTTTTTCGGTTATTTATCGGTTTTTTTCTTAAATATGAGACATACACTACCGAACGCATATTCTGGCGACTACATTTTCAACGTAACACTATCAAATCAATTGCTCTTTGAGAAATCTATCATTTACCAAGATATATCGATGATAATTGAATTAAATAGTGATGAATAATTTAAGTACTCAGTTAAAATCGATTATTTTTATCATGAAATAAATTCTTGTACGTGCAAAAGAAAACTACCAATCAAACTAGAATGTAAAGGCAAAGAATATTAGATTATTATAATAGCAAAGAACTAGACTAAAAATACAAATGACTAATATGTACGATAAAATTTTAGAAACTTTATATAAATATATATATATATGTAGGTGTAATAATAATTTTAAATAGCTACTTTTATAGTCGGTTTGGTTCCGGTTTTTTTGGTTATTTTTTATTAAAACCAAAACCAAACCAAATTTGATCGGTTTTTAAAATTCAAAACTAAAACCAAACCAAACCTAAAAAGTATCGGTTTTTTTGGTCGGTTTTGTTCGATTTTCTGTTTGGTTTGGTTTTTCGGATTTTTATGAACACCCCTAAGTTCATGCCAGCTATCTGTGGAGATTGCAAGGTAGCTGCTAGTGTTCGCATGACCTTGTTACTCCTCTTGTCATTTCTTCTTTTGAACAGTTAGACAGTTTATATATCTTAGTTTATAGTTTTAGACGCTCATGACTTAGTGACTCCCCGATGTTTGGGGCTCATTTTCCATTTTTTTTTTATATTATCTTTAGTGTTGATTTAGGTTTTGAAAAATTTAACTGTTGAAATGTTTCATTAATTTCTTATAATCGGTTTAGTAGTAATATTTTGGGAAGTAGGCTTGCTTTGTAACACGATAGGCGCCATCACGACCATTGTTAGATTTTGGGTTGTGATAACTACCTCGAAAAAAGTCGTCTTCATCACCCCCCTCGGCATTCGTGGGCAGCAGGATATCTCCCTGGGTTGTCACGCATGCCAAATTGAACCCAGCGAGGAGTTTTGTGGCCGAAATGATACTTCTATTGAGCTTTGATTTCTCCAACACTCTCCATTGGATAATATTGGCCGAAATTCCTGGATCTACCAAAACACATTTAATTTTGAAATCTAAGACATTTAGAGAGATTACCAGGGCGTCGTTATATGGTAGTAACAGTCCATCCGCGTGGGGGATCTTCTCTTGCTTTCGAAGGCTCCACGTTGTCACGATTGCGACCGTAGTTTTTTTAGCCCGGTCACTTAAGAGTTCCCTAAGATGGTCGTTTTTCAATAATGTCGCCACCTCTTCGCGCAGATGCCGGCAGTCCCTAGTCCGGTGACCGTTTATCCCATGATATTCGCACCACAGGTTAGGATCCCTTTAACTAGGATCAGAGCTCATTTTCTGCGGGAACCTTGCTTCTTTAATGTTCCTCATAGCCGAAACCAGCTCCACTACGCTGACGTTAAAGTTGTATTCGGAAAGCATGGGGTAGGAAGTATCTCAAGAACCTGACATTTCCTTGTCCTGTAATGACCTATTGGTTCGGTCGCGATCAACTCACCTATCGGTAGCGAATCTATCCACCGATGGAAAACCTCTGCCACATCCTTCAGCCCATTCATAGGGAAAAAATCGACTCCTCGAAGACCGTTGATTTGTGTCAAAATCTTCTTTCGACTTCTCCTTATTCTTCTCCTGGTCCCGGCCCTTAAGCGACGCCAGAAAACTGAGCTTATCATCCTCAATCCTTATCTTTAGCTCGTACTGGTTGAGAATATCTGCCCAAATTGTTGCCTGGAACTCGAGCAAACTCTCTTGCAACTTCTGAAAAGTGTCAGAACTTCTCGGATTCAAACTTTTGGTGAAGGCTTTAGCCGCCCATTCATCCGGTATGGCCGGTAGCAACATCCTTTCCTTCTGGAACCTAGTTATAAACTCCCGCAGCAACTCGGACTCTCCTTGTGCAATCCTGAATATATTGGCCTTTCGGGCTTGCACCTTTTTGCCCCGGTATGGGCCTTGATGAAAGAGTCCGCGAGCATCTCAAATGAGTCTATGGAATGCTCGGTAAACAGCGAATACAACGCCACTCCCCTTGTAAGAGTCTCCCCGAATTTCTTCAGCAAAACTGATTCAATCTCATGGGGAGCTAAAGCGTTCCCCTTCACCGCTGTTGTATAGGTGGTGATATGCTTCCGAGGATGTGAAGTCCCATCATACTTCGACACGTCTGGCAATTTGAACAGCTTCGGGATCAATTCTAGTGTCATGCTTGGTTTGTACAGCAATTATGTGTACTTCTTTGAGTCCGAACTTTTTAGCACTGGTGGGACGGCCGGAATTTGATCCATTCGGGCATTTACTTTTCTCATAAACCGCATGAGTTTGATTTTTTAGGGATCACTCTCGTTGTTGTGACCGAATCCGCTCCCCGGGCCTTAACTGAGCCGACCTCGCCTCTCGGGTGTTGTTGTCGACCTTCTGCGCTGTTTGATTCGCAGGAGCATCGCGAGGAACTGGACCTCGTCATTTGCGTTGTTAGAAGTCCCTGACAACGCCTGCTTTAGCTCCATCATGACCTTATCCTGCCTTGTGAGATGACATATAATGGCCTTCGGTTGCTCTTGCAAGACCCTGACTACTTTGACGACGTGCTCTTCTTCAACGTCATTAGGAGTCGCCTCCCGAACATGTCGCGAATATCGGTCCCCATGGACCGGCATGGCCTCGTTCCCCTCTTTGGGCGTATCGCTTATAGAATCTTCTTGTTGAGGCTGAATTCCTTGTTATTGTAACACTTATATCTTCGATTAACCGCCTCTTCATGAAAACTATAGTTTATTTTCTGGGCAAATCGAAACTATTTATATTCGGTAGCCATAAAAGTGTATAAAATTTATATATTTTTTGTAAATAATATTATATATATTATGCTGGAATATTTTTTGGATTTTGAATAGTATTTTCGTTCAGATTTATCTTTACATGAAAAATGACTAAATTTTGATTTCTTTTAAAATTGCGGGTATTTTTCAATTACCGCTTGAAAATTTGACTATTTTTCAATTTCACCCCTTATTTTATCACCGGGATCCATTTATTTAGATGTAGCTTGCAATTATTGCTAGTGTTTTTCTAAGGACTCACCAGTACGTTAGCCCATTGCTCGAACTGTTCAACAGACCTTTGGTCTTCCTTGTATTGTGCTTTTATTTCAGAAAAATTGTAGCCAAAATAAAAGGGGGTAATTACCATTTATAGCCCGCGGCAGAAAATATTTACATTTGATAGCTGAAAAAGTATATAAAATTTATATATTTTTTGTATATACCATATATAATGTATATGTGTGTGTGTGTGTGTATATATATATATATATATATATATTCGGCTATTATTTTAAGAGTGGTTATACAGTGTCATTTTTCCACAATAAAGTAACTCGAAGTAGATAATTGGAAGATTTGGGAAAGAATGAAGAATTAACATAAATAGTTGCTCGCCCAATCTCTTAAACTAAAAGTAGTCGACGGATGTATAAAATATGTATTATTTATGTGCAATATGTATATAATCATTGTCTATATATACTAAACTAAAAAAAGTAAACAATAAATTATCGGCTATTTATGCAAAGATCCCAAGAAGGGATCTTTATACAAATAGCCGGCCGAATTCGCTAAGAATCGTGAAGAGGACCTAATAAAAGGAGAACTAGAACTATGTAACCAACACACATCAATAGGATCTTCTTTTTTTTTGACAAAACAAAGATAATATATTTAAACATTACGGAATACCATTAGTTATATCATTAAAGAAACTACAAGCCTTAAGAACATTCATATTGCCCATCATGGCTAAATTGCAACATGATAGGTTATCCATTGCTAGGTTATTTAACACAAAAGGGGTTAGTTTATCAAAAAGTTGGTGTTCTTTTGCATGCTCTAGTGCCTCCTTTGCCATCTTATGTGCTACCGTGTTTCCTTCTCGAAAGTTATGGCTGATTTTCGGCTGCTTCAACTGGTGCATTAACCACCTGCATATAGTCGAGTTGTGAGGAACACAGTCAGTTTGTAGTGCCTTGATTACCTCTGTTGCGTTCGATGACCAAGGGTATATATCCTTGAGTTAGTGCAATCGTGAGGCCTTCCTTGAGAGGTTCTAATTCTGCGTGTAGGGGGAGCTTGAGGGGCAGGAGTGTTGATATCCCATTATCCAGTTTCCCGTATTATCTATATATACTCCTCCTATTCCTCCCATATTTGAATTTTCTTTGAAAGCGCCATCTAGGTTTAATTTGAAAAAATTTTGAGGTGGTTTGTGTCATGCAACCTTAATTGCATGGGAATGAGCAGTGTAGTGTTCTTTTATGGTGAGGAGCTTATACTTTATTGTTAGAGAAATTGCATATGTGGGATTATAATTCATATATATGTCTGAATTATTATTATTATTTCGGTTTAGCAAAATACTCCACATGACAAAGGGGTAGAAATCCTTCCATGTAAGGTAAGGAGAGGGAGTGGTTGAGTTTAAGTTTCTAATATTGTGGAGTCAGTGCGTGACATTTTGATTGGTAGAAATTTTTAAGCCCTTTGTTGCCCAATAATGCACGACTGCTTTACACTCTGTAAAAATATGCTCGATGGTTTCATCTTCCTTTTTACACACCGGACATATAGGGTCAATATTCAAGCCTATATGGTTAAGGTATAATCGAGTGGGTATCTTGTTATGTAGTCATTTCCACAGTAAGAATTTTATCTTATTTGGGCAGCATGTATCCCAATTCCACTTAAAGTCATCAGAGTTGTTTTCATTTGATTGAATTAATTTATAGCAACTTTTTGACGAGAACATTCCATTTCCCGTTAATTCCCAGTAATGGGAGTCATAAGATTTATCTAGAGGATAAATTGAAAGGATAGCATTCCGAATGGATTGGGGTTGGTCAAAGGTAATTTTTGTTAAATCCCATTTATTATCTGACCGAAAGTCTTTGATGGTAAGGTTATTGCTAGGAATTGTGAGAGGTCCCTCTATTTGATGTCTTAGCAAAGGAGATTTAGGGATCCAGTTTGAATCCCAAATGTTCATAGATGAATTTGTGTGTGGGATCCATTTTAATCCCTTATTTTTTACCCTCTTACCACACTTTTCCAAATGAAGGATGTGTTTTTTAGATTTTTGGAGGAGCCATAAAGCGAGGTTAGAGTTTTTTGACCAAGGGTATTTTGTGTTATGAATGAGTCTCCAGGAGAGGTTTGCCAAGGTTACTAGATTTTTTTCTTTCGCTGAGTGGTTGCCAAGCCCCCCTGCTTTTGTCCCTTGTTAAAGTATCCCAAGAGACTAGGTGAATCTTTTTTGAGTTGATTGTGGATCCCCAAATGAAATTTCTCTGGATTTTGTTAATGTGTTTGATAATCTTTGTAGGAAGATAGTTATACTGCATGACATGGTTTGGAATATTGTTTAGGGAAGCGGAGGCAAGGGTGGTTCTTCCTGCCATGTTAAGAAAATTTGATTTCCGGGAGGCCAATTTATTTACCATATTATCAAGGATAAAGCGGTAATCGAAAGAGCTAGGTTTGTTGTTTGTAATAGGAAAGCCTAGGTATTTTCCAAAAAGATTGTTATTTTTTAATAGTTTTGCCAAAGCCTTGGAAGTATGAACGGGACAGTTTTTGGAGACAATTATTTTGGATTTTGAGAATTTATTTTTTGGCCTGGCAATTTGCAAAAAGAGCTTACGCAATTGAGAATAGTGTTGGGGGATTTTGTCAATTTTGCACATTAGAGTTAAATCATATGCATAGAATAGATGAGATTATTGACATTGGTTCTTTCCCATTTTGATAGGAGACCATGAACCAATATCAACTTGGTGGTTGATCTGAATGGAAAGCATTTTCATATAAAGGATAAAAATATAGGGAGATATGGAGTCTCCTTGCCTAATACCTCTACTGGGAGAGAAAAATTTGCTCTTGGTACCATTAACCAAGACTGATATCTTGTTGATTGTGACACAAGACATAATTAGGGAAGTTTTATAGAAAATTAAAATGGCAAAGGGTTCTGTATATAAAAGACCCTTCTAAATGGTCAAAAGTCTTTTCTCCGTCTATTTTCAAGACCATGTTTGCTTTTGTACCTTTTTGTTTGTGCATTTTAAGCATTATCTCCTTGTTAGAAATTTTTTAAAATCTAAGTTCTACAATTTATTTATTTTTCAAAAGAGATTAGGGTTTTCTAAGAAAGTGAATTAATCCACCCCTCATTTCCCTACTCCTAAATGTGAGGAATATTATAAAAATTATTAAAGAGTGAAATGAGATCTTTAGAGTAATAAAATGTAACTGTATCGTGTAACGCAATAAGAATGGAAACCAAGACTTAGACCTTGTTCTCGTATATGCCTAAAATTATTATTAAAATGCTATGGAAAAAGTTCATAATGAAACCAAGCTAAAATGTTAAGAGTTGTTGTCGCGTGATTAGGAGGTTACAATTCAAGCCATGAAAATAATTTTTTACAAAATGCAAGGTAAGAAAATTGATATAAATATAATATGATTTGATATTTTCTCTTAACCCCGCATATAATTAGCAGGAGCTTAATGTATCCAATTGTCCTTTTAATGAAGGTGTTTTAAGTTTGAAAGATTTTATAATGTGGTAAAACAACACCATAAGTACATAACTTACTGGAAAATTCTTAAATCTATAAATTTCACTCAAGGTTCAAATGTTGAAATTATAGTCATACAAAGCCACACAAATTTACAATATGAACCACATCTTATCATCGTAAAATAAGTATGTGTTTGATGTTTATATATTTTTTAACTCATATACTCAATAGAGTAGCAGTAACAATAGCACCTCTCATTAATATCCAATTTATATGTACATACCAACGAGGGTTGTAGTGGAGTTGTAAGTACTCCGTCATCCTTAACCAGTGCTCTCGGATTCGAGTCCTAGGTATAAAGTTACCTTTGTTAGAGAGCGTTTTACCCCCAATATAGGAATTTCCGATACGAACAAGAATTTTGTTGAGCCCTAATGACAGTACCGGAGGCGGACACCGGTGAGAAACCAAAAATAAAAAAAAACAAAAAAAACCTATATGTACATTAATTGTACACTATAGCTTGATCTACGTACAACCTCCTTTAAGCGTAAATTAAATACATAGCTTGTAGACACAACTATAGGAAACAGTAATAAAGTATTAGTGTTAGGCATAGTACATTCACTTTAATAATTAGGAGTACCAAACTTTCATTTCTGCGCTGCGTTTATTGAATAAAAACTTGTTTTTTTTTTCTGTCTTATTGTAATTTCTATTAATTCAAGGGAAAAAAAAGTATACCTCACAAGTAACATAGCAAAAATAGCATTGGCAGCTTAGAATTGCTGCCTAATAAAGATTTCCAACAAGAGCTACTTACCAAACTATATTAAATAAAGCTTAATTAAATGCTTGAATTTTAGATAAAAGCAAATATATTATAAACTGCCTCGTCAATATGGATAACTTTAAAAAATGATTTTTTTTAAAAAAATTAACTAATAGTATTTTTATTAATGTGTCTAAATTACACTTCAACAACAACCATATTCAAATTATTTCACTGCCAAGACAGATTAAAGCTTTACTGAAGAATGATCACGATGACTTCTTTATTTCAAAAAAAGATTTCTCCTCATTAAAAAATATGGCCGTTTGTTTTAAGGGATTAGGTATATTATCTCGGTATAAATTTTGAGATTAATGTATTGTTTGATGCATTTATTTATATAGTATAGTTAAAATACTAACAGTCAATGAAAAATGAAATCACAGAAAGAGATAACTCAATACACAGAGATAGCAACAGGGGATCTCCCAGGATAACGTCCCGTAGTCCAAAACGTAAATGTACAGAGGATCTCCCAGGATACCGTCCCGTAGTCCAAATCGTAAATGTGCAGGGGGATCTCCCGGAATACCGTTCCGTTGTCCCAAAGTAAACATCCAGTACAGGGAGATCTCCCGGGATACCGTCCCGTAGTCCCAAATATTAATGTGTAGGGGGATCTCCCGAAATACCGTTCCGTCGTCCCAAAGTAAACATGCAGGGGGATCTCCCGGAATACAGTTCCGTAGTCCCAAAATAAATACACAACTGTCTCAACAAGAAAATCTACAGTTCTATTCAAGTTCGTATCAAGAAACAGGTAATTCCTACTCTAAACATGCTACACGGAATCCAAGTAAGCAGTTAAAGCAGATAAGACAGTTAAGTCACATAAGCATGCTTTCCTAAGCTAAACAGGAGGCTTCACATATTAGTGTTGCTCAATTAAAGGAAAACATAGATATTTACTTAATGAAAATGGAATTTTTCAATAATTAGCACGTGTACGCACTCGTCACCTCACGTACACATAATTCATATAACAACAGTACCAAAATCCTAAGGGGAGTTCCCCCACACAAGGTTAGGCAAGTCACTTACCTCGAACCAGCTGAAAATCAATCTGATATCACGTTGTCGCCACGAGTATCTAACCCCGAGTGGCCCAAATCTAATCAAATCAATTGCATAACGTAAATATATCTACAAGCAACTAATTTAGCTAATGAATTTAAAGCTACAGTGAGAAATTAGGAAAACGCCCAAAAATCCTCCCGGACCCACGTCGGAATCAGATAAAAGTTACCAATTTAGAACACCCATTCACTCACGAGATTGCTCGTCCAAAAATTATTCAATTCCGATGCCTAAAACTCGATCAAAATCCAAAAACTCGATTGCGGAACTTTTTCCCCAAATTTCGATTTTTCCACTCAAATTCCTTGATTAGATTGAGAAAATTACTAGAGATCGATGAAATATAAACGAAATAGGGTTAGGAATCGTTACCCACTGATTCCTCTTCAATCCTCACAAAATCGCCTTCTCCGAGCTAAAAATCAAATTTGGTATTATGAACATCAAACCCGCGAAATTTCCTATTTCTGCCCAGCGATTACTGCATCTGCAATCATGGGGCCGCATCTGCGTTCCCGCACCTGCGAAAAAAGTATCGCGCTGTGAAATCCACTTATCCGGGCTGGGGCCACATCTGCGGTCACTTGGCCGCATCTGCGTTTCCCTAGCCGCGCCTGCGGTCCCTGATGCACAAATCCAATTCCGCTTCTGCGATTCACTCAGCCGCTTTTGCGGCACCGCACCTACGGTCCAAGATCCGCAGGTGCCAAAACAACATGTTCAGCAACTTCAGAAATTGTCTAAGTCCAAATTAAAATCCGTTAAGCATCCGAAACTTATCCCAGGCCCTCGGGACCTCAACCAAATATATCAACCAATCCTAAAACATCATACAAACTCAGTCAAGTCCTCAAATCACATCAAGCAACGCTAAAATCACAAATCGCCCTCCAATCCAAACCTAATGAACTTGAATTTTAAAAATTCTACATCCGATGCCGAAACCAACCAAACCACGTCCGATTGACCCCAAATTTTGCACACAAGTCATATTCAGCACTACGGACCTACTCCAACTTCCGTAATCGGATTCTGACCCCGATATCAAAATTTCACTATTGGCCTGAAACTTCACAAATTCAACTTCCGCCATTTCAAGCCTAAATAAGCTACGGACCTCCAAAATACAATCTGAACACGCCACTAAGCCCAAATTACCCAACGGAGAAAACGGAATCAACGGAATTCCATTTCGGAACGGTCTTCACACTGCTCCGACTACCGTCCAAATTCTAAGACTACTCTCATTTAGGGCCTAAGTGTCCCAAAACTCTCCGAAACTCAAGATGAACCATCCCGGCAAATCACAACAACAGAAAAAGATACGAGGAAAGCAGCTAATAGGGGTTCAGGGCGTTAATTCTCATCGTTATATTAGGGTTTGTTACTTGGTGGCTAAGCCACTTTTACCATATAAATAGAGGGGTCCTATTCTATTGTAATTCATCCCAAATCAATAAGAATTCTCTCTCTCTCTCTCTCTCTCTCTCTCTCTCTCTCTCTTCTTCTTTTAATGTTTCGTAACATGTTATCAGCACGAGACTCTAACTGTGACGACCCGACCCGTCGTCTCATGAGTTACCGCTCCNTCTCTCTCTCTCTCTCTCTCTCTCTCTCTCTCTCTCTCTCTCTGTCTCTCTATCTCTCTCTCTCTCTCTCTCTCTCTCTCTCTCTGTCTCTTTGCAATATTCTTCTTTTATTATTTTATAACACATTATCAACACGAGACTCTAACCAATTAAGTATAGGCACCTGCTTTGGTCACCAGGCTTTGGGGAATAAATTCTGGATTTAAGGTAAGTATTTTATTTTATTTTTCTCTTTTAAATTCTTGAAATTCTATAATTTGATTTTAAATACAAGCAAAGACAATAAATTTTGATTATAACTCTATAGAGTTTGTGAGAAATTATAATCACCCGAAATGGTAAAATTTCTATGTCTTGTCATGATCAAATTCATGTATGATTATGAGCACAAGAAGTGAAAACCCGTCTCATTGAATTTGCTTCATTCTCAATACCTTAAGAGAATGTGATAGCACTATGTGATAAGTCTGAAAGAAGACAAAATTATTACCCTGAAGGTATCAATGGATGTGAACGTGTCAATAGACGAAATTATAATCGTCATCATTGTGGTAACGAGAACAATAAGGATTCTCAAAATAACCATTCACTCTGTGAAAGTATTTTTTGTCATCAATTTGACATCAGATTTTGTAAAGCACATATAATTGATTATGGTCCATTCATAATGTGAATGTGACAACATGTGATTTATGAATACATATTCATTCTTGAAAGAATAAAACGTGCTAGTGGTAGTGAATATACCACACTCTCCTCTAGAAGGAGGTTTGAGAGGAAATAAGAAAATAATGTCATTATTATGGCATGTGATCACTGGTCATGTACCTATTGTACCCCAAAATATTTTGCTAATATGATTATTAAAGGGGTAACAGTAATGCAAGAAACAAATCTTGCATATAATTTTGATCATGACCATACTGGTCACGTACCTATTGTACACCATATGGATGTTGATGAATACATGGTAGTACCAAATTAATTGAGAGATCTAGAAGAGCCAATCATTACTATTTTGGAGGAATACAATTGATTATCATGTCAATTTATTGTGTCGTAGTAAGTCTCAATGAAACTTAATCGAGTTTCTAAAGTATTCGCGAAAGCGGTTGGTTATATTGAGACTATAAATAAAGGAAATATTTAATATCTTCTATTACTACAACTTGTAGCGGGGTAATATATATATGAAAAGTTACCCGCTTTATTCTCCATTTTGTACTACACAAATAAAAGAATTACCGCAATAAAGTGGATGTTTATTGATATAAAAACACGTATCATAATAAACCTGAAGTTTATTGATAATTGCACACGTCATAGTGTACCTGAACTTTATCAATATTGATAATTTATTCGGTTGGCATAATTGGTTTAGCCATGTTAATTTAAGTATGATGTGTAAAAATAAAAGAGAATTCACATGGGTAAATATTAAAGAACTAGAAAATTTTGTACGAATTCTCTAGACCAATTAAAATTGGGATTGCGTCCCATAAATACTGGAAATATCAAAGGTGAATATGGGCACATTCACCTGCCATGTATCACATAAGATGCATCTACGAGATAGTTACATGTGCGATTATTATTAACCCGCAACCTAATGTTTGCAAGGTAACTTGCTCAATAATTTAATTTAGAGCATAATTTTCAGATTTTCTATTCAAGATAGTTTATCTTAATAAGTTGGTTTACATCACAACTAGTTTAGCAAGATAATATGTTGAATGCCAATAGTTAAACTATTGCTCATGAGAACAAAGTTATCTATATCGAATTGATATACGTTATATACGAAAGTATATTACATTCTCCCCTCACAAGTGCTTCGGGGTCAAGAACCAAATAATTGCATCGTATTACTATTAATGTGCAATGTGTATTTTGTTTAGCACCAAAATGCACAAAGATGGATTTCCAAAGTTGAGGAAGCAAGTTAGTTTTTCTAACATGAGGGAGAGATATGATACAACAGTTGAGAAAAAGTTACATGGTATGAATTATTATTTATACATCTAGATACTCGAATAAGATAAAATGAACTTGAAGTTCATAAAAAGATAATTCATTTGCAATATATTGCAAATCATGCTAGATGCATTTGCTGACCTAAAGAAAGTAACTACATTCTCACTGCATATGCTCCTATTAGAATAAGACATAGAAGGACAAAGTCTATGGTACGCTTAAAGCGTATACACAAATCGGTTTCAAATAAACTTCTTCACAAGAAGATGAGCAAATGATCATAATAAGGAGGAAAGTGATCTGAAGATCACTTGATATAACACTTCATAAAACCTCAGGAGAGGTTCAGGTACCTGAAAATATGAAGATATCTTTATGTTATGTCTTTCTAAAAAAATATTGGAACCGATATAAAATGTTCGTAGACGACATGTATCACAGCGCTAAGTATAGATGAGGATCTTAGGTCTGTCGAATACGGACACAAAAATATTTGCCAAATGGAAGAGACACAATTCGAATAGAATTTGTTTCATATGAAAGACATGTAGTTCAAACAGTTGAAAGTATAAAGTCAATGGTGTGTGCAATTATCTTTATCTATCTTATTTGTCTGGCATGATATAAAAACTTGAGATGAATCTAAAATCTATTCATATGGCTTATATGACAATCCCTAAAGGATTTAAATTGCTTAAAGCATATACAGTTCTTGATTTTGAAGTACCACATTTTAAGTGCAGTTTGTGCACATATGTATCTTGCTATAACTATAAGCATGATAATATGATAGCGAGAATCTCTATGGTGATATTGAAAAGGCCATTCCAGGAAATTATATGAAGACATTACATGTCTATCAAGAATGATGATTTCAAGGTGCAACTTATTTATTCAAGTTAATATGGCTGACTTGTTTATCAAATCTCTACCAACGATCTTTTGAAGATGGTGCACAAGATTAGAATGCGAAGGCTCGAAGATGTGAATTGATGCTCTCATTAGGGGGAGTAAATATGCGTTGTACTCTTTTTTCCCTTACAAGGTTTTGTCCCTATGGGTTTTCCTTGTAAGGTTTTTAACGAGGCGACCAAAAGGCGTATTTCTAAACATGTGTACTCTTTTTCCTTCTCTAGAATTTTTTCCCACTGGATTTTATTTTAGTTAAGGTTTTAACGAGACACATTATCTGTTGAATAGACTTTCAAGAGGGGGGGGGGGTGGGGTGTTATAAATAATATTTTATTTATGGTGAATGTCTATATTTTAGAGAGATCTTAGGGTTTGTTACTTGGTGGCTAAGTCACTTTTTCCCTATAAATAGAGCGGTCCTATTCTATTGTAATTCATCCCAAATCAATAAGAACTCTCTCTCTCTTTCTTTGCAATATTCTTATTTTATTGTTTTATAACATATTTAACTTTTTGAGGAATTTTGTCGAACACATGGAGGGGCGGAATATGCTTTGGCCTTTAATATTAGTGAGATGTGTCTAAGGGGTCATTTGGTAGGAAGTACAAGTATAATGCTGAATAGAGTATATTAGCAGTACTGGTATTAATTTTGTCGGGATTAGTTATGCTAGCATTAACTATGTTGAGATTATTTCTTATCCACAGTATGGTTTAGTATATTAAAGCATTGCAAAATTCTTAAAAAAAAGTTAGTTGTTTACAAAAATATCCTCCACATTCTTTAACTTTGTACAATTTATTTGATGGGTAATTATGTCTTTAACCATGCTTATGCAAGTATTAAAAATCCCTACATTGGTAATACCATAGTTTGCTATGTATTAGTTATAATACATAGGATAATACCAAATAAGATAACTAATACATGCATTAGTTATATATAGGTTAAAAAAATATACCAAACAAAGGGTTAATAATGCACAAAGTTAATACTTGCATTGCTTTTTTTAATAACTCCCGCCAAACGACCCCTAAGTGTGTTAAATTTTCAATATTTCAATTAGTGCATGATAAAAAATATTATTTAACTTGCTATTTTTGAAGAATTTCAAAAGTATGTTATTTATATTAGTGATATGTAACTTTTGGAAAAGACCTAGAGTGTAATTATTTTTTTTAAAATGTTATAATATAAGATAACACTATGTTAAAATTAAGTTTTAGTAAAGATGCGAATAACATGAATAAATGAATATGCCATCAATTTCGGTATTTCTTGTATAAATTTTAGTTCCCTTCTCCACCTTTACTCTGTTTTCATTCTTATCTAACTCAAAAGAGTCCAAGTTTAAGACACAATCCCTTAAACATATATCTCTATATTTGTCGTATACTCTCCACTTTCTCTATTGTTTTGTCCTTCTTCTACCCTTTGTCAAATTTCCACCTTTAAACCTTGATACAATAAAACCCCTTCACTCTCCTCCTCCTCCCTGCGCCGCCGCAATGCAAGCTCAATTACTTTCCCCACCCACCTACCACCCTACCCCCACCACCCCCACCACCACCATTTTCCCAAAATGTAGGCCCCACTTCAAGAAACCACCCACCTTCACCATCAAAGCCACCACCACCACCTCCACACCCCCACCACCCCCACAAACCACCACTCAAAAACTCAACAGATACAGTAGCCGTATAACTGAACCAAAATCCCAAGGTGGGTCACAAGCAATTCTATATGGTGTAGGATTAACTGATGAGGATATGAGTAAACCCCAGATAGGAATTTCTTCAGTTTGGTATGAAGGAAATACATGTAATATGCATTTGTTGAAATTAGCTGAGGCAGTGAAAGAAGGGGTTCAAGAAGCTAATATGGTTGGGTTTAGGTTTAATACTATCGGTGTTAGTGATGCTATTAGTATGGGGACACGTGGCATGTGTTTTAGTTTGCAGTCAAGGGATTTGATTGCTGATAGTATTGAAACTGTTATGTCTGCTCAGTGGTATGATGGGAATATTGCTATTCCTGGTTGTGACAAAAATGTAAGCCTCTTTTTACTTTTTTCTGCAAGAATTTTAAAAAAATTTACACCCTTTTGTTCTATTTGTTATTTCTTGATAAAAGATGCAAACTTTGCTATTGTTGTGTAGTAAAGATGCTAGCTTTGTTATTTTATAGGTATATTTCTTGAAGCATATGACCGACCCCAACTTGTTTGGTACTGAGACGTAGTTGTTGTTATTGTTGTTTGAATGAAGATGCAAGTTTTGGTTCAGTTTGGTGTGAAAGAAATACTTGTGATAAAAATGTGAGTCTTTTTCTACCTTTTTTCTACAAGAATCTAAAAAAAGATACTTTTTTATTGATGTTCTTGATATTTGGGAAATTCTGAGTTAGTATTTGGGCATTGGGAATTATTTCTTGGATAAAAGATGCAATATAAAAGATGCAAACTTTGCTATTCTTGTTTTGGATAAAAGATGCAAAATTTGCTATTATGATGGAGAAAAGATTTCAGCTTTGCAACTGTATAGGTATATTTGATGCATTTGCTGTTTTACTTTCAAAGAATATAATGTCTATGCTTGTACAGACAATCTTTTGTCTAAGTTCAATCTCTTATAGTACTATATGGATAAGATTCCTGGTTGATTTCCTGCAGTATTGGATGTATATGTTTCTTCGAAACATGATACTTTTGGTTAGAAGTGTATAGAGAAGTATAATGCTTTTAAGATTTTGCATAAAAGTTTGTGGATTTTTTTTTCCAGTTTGACCAAGCAAAAAGATGAATTCCAGCATATTAGGTGACTTTCTGTTGTGAAGATTTATTCGGTTATGCAATTACTTCAGAATACCAAATATTTTTATTTGACATGTTACATGGTTTTTCAAAAAAGTTGTTTCTTTGAACTGCTATGGTTATAACTCACTCAAGTGAAATTGTAATCTGTTTCAAGATTTCACATAGCAATTTATGATATAATTCCGGCATGTTTGTGATTTCTTGCAACTTCCTTACTTCCTACATTTTCAGTGTTCCTTTTCACTAAATTTTTGCCTATCTGTATGCACATTCTATGGTATTGTAGTTCTATTTTTCGTGGAGAGAAAATGTTAAGAGGACCCAAACCATTGAGCTAACCCCCCTAATCGTTTCCTACTGTTGTCTACTGCAGCTGCATTGCATGCTGTATCTCTTCGAAATGATAATCTATTGTTGTTGTATGGCAGATGCCAGGCACAATTATGGCGATGGGAAGACTAAACAGGCCAAGTATCATGATATACGGTGGAACCATTAAGGTCAGATTGGAACCCTCATGTTTGAATTCTTTCTCGTGCGTCGAAAGCCTCTCTTCATGTAGAGTAGATGTTATCTTCTGAATAATTGCTGCTTGAAACCATTCCATGGCTTCCAATATTTAGTTGAGAATAGTTAAGTTGAATAATTGTGGTGACTAAACAAAAAGGGAGATAACTAGGACAACATGCTTTATTTACTCAGAACTCCCATAATTAATAAGAGAATAGGGTAAAGTAAGACATTTAGTCCATCAAAGAGAGGCGGAGAAGAGAGTTAGCTTGACACGTCTTGGAGTTTGTTTTTCAACTTACTTGATAGGAGACAAGGAAGATTAACTTTCAGGAGGAATATGGAAAAAGAAAAGGGAAAGGAAAGCAGTGTAGCATTTGATATCTACGTTTTGATGTATCTGTGTTAGCCCCTTGGTGTAGTGGCTCTTTTGCACCTTCAATCCTTCATTTACATGGTCTTTTGCACAGTGTATGCAACAGAACTTGTTTGGTTTACTTGAGGGGTTTCTTTTGTCTTTCCTGCTAAACTTTTTGATTTGGTATTAAGATTGATCAAATTCTTTGGAAATCCCTTATGTTGATTTTAGGAGATGATATGCTGTTTCCACTATGTCTTGAGTGAAGAAGTTGTATATTTAGTGAAAAAAAATTCTTGAAGATGATTGTGGTCTGTTGTCTGGTGCAAAGCCACAGGACCATGTATCTTTTTCAATCCAATGATGACAGAGCTACATATCCGTCTTGTAAATTTCTCGTATATCACTAAAATTTTATTTTTTTAAAATCCCAAAAGCATTTCCGTCTAAAAATTTTTATCCCAAAAGCTTTTTTACAAATTATTAAGAGATTTTCTTATAAAATGTATACATAGTCGCTAAATATTCAATAAACGTTAACAACTAAAACAGGTCAAGAAATACATGTATTTCTTGATTGTTCCTTAATTTTCCATTGCATCAAAGAGAAAATTTTTGTTGCATCAAGAAATGCAAATGCAAATGGTAGAGAACTTGTTATAGATGGCGTAGGAGACAGCAATCCAAATAGCGCATTGCGGAACATGTCAAGTTGGACTAGCCAAGAATCTATATAGACTAAGCTGTCTTGCTAGGAAAGAAGGTGGAGGGAATATTTAGAGGATGGGAATTGGAATAAGTGAATGAAATATGAAGGATCACTTTCTTTGGATTAGCTGCTAGAAGGAGAGAAAAAGAGTGGGAAAGATTAGAAATGACATAAGCTGCTTGTAAGCTTCTAAATATCTGCTGTATGACGACTATAAAATGCCAACACGTCAATTAGTTCATTGCTTAATCATAAGGGTGACCAACTCTCAAAAAATAATGCTAAATAGAAAATGACATAGAAGGTTAACAATATTAGACTCTTGCGAACATAATGACAAGTAATGATATTTAAGAGCATTTACTGCATCACATGTTGATCTTTTGTTCTGTTTTCTTCCGAGTTATTGTTGATCCTTTACCCTTTCCTGATTTACAGCCTGGTCATTTTCAAGGGCACACATTCGACATTGTATCCGCTTTCCAGGTATGTCTGCTGGATTGCCAGTGTGCTGTTCTAGTGTCTTCTTATTGCTCCATTTAGCAATTCTTCTTTGGATGATTATTGTTGTTTAATAATTAAAGCATTTACTTTGAAACACAGTAAGGAGTTATGGCAAAAGCTTTACTAGATTACTATTCTAATGAAATTAGGAAGGCTATGAAAAGTTCTTAGGCATTTAAATTTTCTACTCTGACCCAATATGACACATAGATATTAAACATTTCCTAGCCTGTGTCATTCCCTCTAAACATATCCGATTTCTCTTCTGTATATCATCTTCTGTAGGAGGGTGGTCTTTACTGTAGATTTCAATGATCAGGATGCTGATGTTATTGGGGGGTGCACGCACATGTGTGTGTGTGTATATATATGTGTGTGTGTGTGTGTGTGTGTGTGTATTATCAACGAATGCATTGTTGAAGCACATTTTATGTCCATGTGACATTCTGTGGCAACTGGCTAATCTTTTTCTTGACAAAAAGCCATTCCCATTTATGAGTTGTCAGTAACATCCTTAATTCTATTAGTGGATACTCTTGTTTGTAAACACATTTAAATGTTGTTCTTGCGCAGCTTTTGATGTGCTGGAGTTGTAGTTATTATGGTTTATATGATAGAAACATGCTGTTTGACTTGATTTTTTTTGAGTATGAGAAAACTAAACTTAAAAGACAGCTTTTTCTAACATTTTTCAATCACCGATCTTCAATTCTGTAAGAACTTTGGCGGTACCAATTTTTCTGCTTTCATTTTACTTACAGGTGTATGGAGAGTATGTTAGTGGTTCTGTTAGTGATGAAGAAAGGATGAATGTAGTTCGTAATTCATGTCCTGGTGCGGGGGCTTGTGGTGGAATGTATACAGCAAACACCATGGCATCTGCTATTGAGACATTGGGCATGTCACTGCCTTATAGGTATAAAAATGTGTTGTAGTTACTTAAACTTTGTTTATCAAGAATTATTGCTAATGAGTCCTTTCTTCGTCTCCTTTTCAAAACCAAAGCTCTTCCACACCAGCTGAAGACCCACTGAAGTTGGATGAGTGCCGCCTAGCGGGAAAATATCTTCTGGAATTGTTGAAGATGGACTTGAAACCTCGAGATATCATCACAAAAAAGTCACTTCGAAATGCAATGGTGATGGTCATGGCGCTTGGTGGATCAACAAATGCTGTACTGCATTTAATTGCTATTGCAAGGTAGCAACTTTTCCGCAGAGTTACTTTACTTTTGCTATGAGTATGTGAGTCATGATTTGCATATCTCCGCAGATCTGTTGGCTTGGAATTAACTCTAGATGACTTCCAGAAGGTTAGCGATGCGGTTCCCTTCCTTGCCGATCTGAAGCCTAGTGGAAAATATGTTATGGAGGATGTGCACAAGGTTTGTAGAATACTATATGTGCCAATATATTTTTAGTTTTGGTTATATGGCATTCACTGCTGTCGATTTTGTTCTGATGAATGAGCTTAATTATGTAGATTGGAGGTACACCTGCAGTCATTCGCCACCTGTTGGAGCTTGGGTATTTGGACGGGGACTGTATGACTGGTAATTTTCTTTGATGATTATTAGTAGATATTTTGTTGTACTGGTCAATCTAATAATTGGTGGTACTCATTTGACTAACTCCTTGATTTGTAGTCACGGGAAAGACTCTTGCTGAAAACGCAAAGCTATTTCCTTCTTTAGCTGAAGGTCAGGTAGGTCTTTTTTCCAACGGCTGCTTTCCATTTGGTGCGGTGATGTTTTTGTCATAGGTTTGTTGCCTCCTGATGGAAATTAGGATACTCAGTTTTGTCCATCTTTTTTTGTTTTCTAGCAAATTATAAGACCATTGTCCAACCCCATCAAAGAAACGGGCCACATTCAGATATTATATGGAAACCTTGCACCAGACGGTAGCGTAGCAAAGATCACTGGGAAAGAAGGGATGTACTTTTCTGGTATGTTATATTATTTAGAACTAGAATTTAATATTTTTGTGTGTCTCGGATGCTGTTTGTTTGCCTCTTGAAAATATAACAATCACGGGAACTTGTGCATCAGGCCCCGCCCTAGTGTTTGAAGGAGAGGAAGCTATGATTGCGGCTATCTCAGAAGACCCTTTGAGATTTAAGGCAAGCAAGCTAATCCCTTTCCCTGTCATTTTTTTTCATTTACTTATGTCCTGATAAACTGTGCAATGGAGTGGGAGACTACATAAGTGCAAAAGCATCAATTTCTTAGGAGCATTAGAGCATTCGTAGCTCAGACAAGACCAGTGCATTGAGTAATAGTAAATATTGAAATTTTTTGAAGTCCAATAGACAAAAGGGTTACAAACATTTACTATTAAATCAATACTATCTTGGATGGATCAATTTTAAATTTTTTTCCCTTTTCTAGGCATTTCGATAATAAAAAGAATATGAAAATATCAACAGTTGAAAGTTTTTTTTTCCTTTGAGGTATTTTGCCTAAGCTCTCGCATGTTAACCTATTACTACTATGAAAATAAGCCTTGGTCTCTTTTTTCCTATTCATACGTGTATTTCTTGAGGCAATGGTGTCATTGTATCCTTTATGGGTTTAGTTTTCCTCTCTTCCCAGGCACGGTGTTTATGCATGCCAATAGGCTTTTCGCAACAGAAACATCTGAAACATAAGTAGGTTTTTGATAAGGCAGCAAAGAAGTAAAGATGGAATCTCTGCTTTGTTTATGTGTCTTGTTGTATAAACTTACACTCTGCCCTATATATATATATATTGGATAAGTATATATTTGATAGGTAAAGTATATATTTTGTCGAAGTATCATGCCACTCTGTGTTACTTCTGCTGATTTCTTCAGTTTCATCTAGCATTTGGTCTCGTAGACGTCCATTGCATTTGCCTAAGCAGTAAAGTGTCATTTAAGCATTCTTTTACTCCAAATTCTCTTCTGCAACGCTGAAACTGTCAGTTATTAGTGATTTATTTTGCCTTTTCTGTTTGCTGGAAAGTAACTGCCTGCAATAGTTTGAGCTTATTTTTGAGCCAGTTCAAATATGGTGGATATTTGGTAGTCTAGACATCTTATCTGCATACCATCTTTCAGGGAAAAGTTGTTGTCATTAGAGGAGAGGGACCTAAAGGAGGACCAGGAATGCCCGAAATGTTGACACCGACAAGTGCCATTATGGGTGCAGGTCTTGGGAAGGTCCGTAATGCGAGATTTATTTCTTCCTCGTCTCTTTTTATTTTTGTCCTAGGCAAAATTTTTAAGGCATGTATTTACTAAAAGTTAAGGTTCTTATTCCTATTGTCTTCCTATTTGGATTTCATTTTGAAATCTGTTGCATGGCCTTAGCTCCTAGCTTTTGGTTTTTTCATGGTGCTGAATGTTTATTTTGTTTTCTTTTGGACCATAGGATTGTGCATTACTTACTGATGGAAGATTTTCGGGAGGTTCTCATGGATATGTTGTTGGACATATATGTCCTGAAGCACAGGTACATTAGCATTTGTTATTCAACTCGTTGCTTCTTTTAGCTCATGCTGTCATGCATACTTCCTTAAAAAATCAGCTGTCAAATATGTTAAACTACTATTATAGTTCCTAGTTTTGCGAAGGCAATCACTAGTTTTTAGTTGCCAAAGTTTCTTCACTAATATTCCGATTACAATCACTAGTTTTTAGTTGCCTAGGACTATTTCTCGTTTGTTTTTCGAACGTCCAATGTGGTCATGAAGATGTGATTGATACTTAAGCAGTCGCCTTTTAAGGCAAACATGTCAGAGAAATATTAGTATGTGATAACAGTCCTAAACCTTCAGAATAGCATAGAAGAGCCTGTTTGATCTTGGTTTATTGCCATTAAGAATTGTGCAATTCAAACCCTCACCAGGAAGGAGGTCCAATCGGTCTTGTTCAAGATGGAGACATAATTACAATTGACATTCAGAAGAGGAAAATGGACGTTCAGTTATCAGACGAGGAGTTTGAGCAGCGTAGAAAGAATTGGACTCCTCCTGCATATAAAGCCGACCGAGGGGTTCTCTACAAGGTACGTACGTGATTATTTGATACTGGAGAGATGTTGAACGCAAAAAGCGTTATACTGACATAATTATTTTTTTCTCTCCAGTATATCAGAAATGTGCAATCTGCTTCCAAGGGATGTGTTACTGATGAATAGACAAGAGAATCAGTTTTTATGAAAGCATAGAGTGAACCTGGGAGAAGCTTGATTTGTAGATTTTGCATGAAGCTGCAATTGGGGCATCTTCGCGGCTCGTAGCATATTTATTATAGAGGTTTATCCTTTTTATGTTTTCAGGTGTAACTCATATACAATGGTTCTTGTTTAGAGGTAGTGAGAGCATTGTTTTCTTCCGTTCTTTTTCCTACTTTGTCATTCTGGATATCTAGTTGTTCATTGGTTTTGATTTAAATTGTATAATGCTTGGTGAAATAATATTGGTAAAGGACAATCACTTCTACTTTTGGAAATTCCCAGAAGTTTGAAGTATCTCTGAGATTTGTTGCTGTCTATACGAATTTTTTTTCATAGCCATAGGTTTGGTCTGATGTTGTGCTCAACATGATCTTATGCTCAGAAATCAGAATCTGATGACTTTGGCTGACTTGAAGTTGAACAGAACATACTAAAACATTCCTACTCTTGAGAGCCAAACTATCTTTTGCCACGTTTCATGTTGAAATTGAAAAAAGAACAGCTCAGTACACAGTATTTGCGTCCACGCAGGGTTCGGGGAAGGGCTGCACCCTAAGGATGTGATGTGGACAGTCTGCTCTAATACAAGTATTAATGGTTGCTTGTACTGCTCGAAATCGTTACACGGAGACAACAAAACAATAACAACAACAACGACCCAGTAAAATCTCACTAGTGGGGTCTGGGGAGGGTAGCGTGTACGTAGACCTTATCCCTATCCCGAAGGAGTAGAGAGGTTGTTTCCGAAAGACTCTCGGCTCAAGAAGACAAAAAGAGACAATATCAGTATCACCACAGAAATCATAGGAAAAATAGCAACAACATGAAAACCAGAAGATAGATGCAAATCAAAAGCGATAGTCAATAAATAGACCTGGCACTATGAGAAACGAAAGAGTAGTAAAACATAACATTGCCACTAGCTATCTTAGACAAAAATCCTACCAGACTAGTCTCACAAAGGTACGAAGGCAAGACTCAACTACCCCGATCTCCACAGCTTCCTATCAAGGGCCATGTCCTCCGAAATCTAAAGCCTCGCCATTTCCTGTCTGATCATCTCTCCCCAATACTTCTTAGGCCGCCCTTTACCTCTTCTCGTGCCCTCCAAAGCCAGCCGCTCACACTTCCTTCTCGCTTCCCGCATCTTGTCATCAATGGGAGTCACGCGCACCTTCTCCCGAATATCATCATTCCTAATTTTATCCATCCAAGTGTGCTCGCACATTCACCTCAACATCCTCATTTCTGCTACTTTCATCTTCTGGATATGTAAGTTCTTAACAGGCCAACACTCAGCCCCCCATATATCATGGCTGGTCTAACCACCTCTTTATAGAACTTACCTTTGAGACAACAAACTACATGTTAAAATTGAAGTTTGTTATTTATTTGGGGATATTATATGGAGTTTTTGTTGACTTATTTAGAGTCAAGTCGTTGATATGATATGAGCAAATATGTCACGCCCCGAACCATGGCCTGGGCGTAACACGGCACTCGGTGCCTGACTGCATGTGACCGAGCGAACCAACTGTATGGCTGGATCAACATGTGGTATAACTGTAAGCTAGAGGTAAATATATGGCATGATAATCTACTAAAGAGTCTGACTGAAATATCATAGATGCGGAAAATACTGAAAGGGGGTCTGCAAGTATAAACAAGTAGCCGACAAGGCTAACACATAAAAGCTTGCTAATATCTGACTGATTGGGTTATAGTCTACGAAGCCTCTAAAGAATATTGAAAATGCTAACTGTTTACCGGGACAAGGTCCCCAGTATACCTTATTCACTGAAATACTATAATGACTTAAAAAAAAGGGTAAGGCCCCGAAAGACTGGGGCTCACCAATAGCTGATACGAGATGTCCTAGCAAGCAGAATCGTCAACCTGTAAATCGTCGATGCAGGCCCCGGGCAGAAAGGGACGTCAGTACATTTGAATTGCACTGGCATGTAAAACAACTGAAGAAAAGAACTGTAAATACAGAAACTGAAACTGAACTGCTAGCTGATAAACGGATAACTAAATAAGGAAGTAAGGATATGAATATTCCCTCTTCTGAATGATGAACAACTTGTTTAACTGAATATTAAACTGCGGCCTCAGGCCCTATATATATATATATATATATATATATATATATATATATATATATATATATATATATATATATATATATATATATATATATATATATATGTGCACAACTGCGGCCTCGGGCCCAAGTATACGTATACATAACTGCGGCCTCAGGCCCAAAGATGCATAAAGCATAAACTACGGCCTCGGGCCTAAATACAGGTGTTCAACCTTCAAGAATATAAAAATTAGGATCTGAGAATCATACTGCAGTACATGATACTGAAATAATGAGCCATACTGAGTTACATGATACTGGAATAGTGAATAGGATTAGACTCAGATGAGTACTCATAATAAGTTAATTTGTTATAGTTGAAACTCATAGAATATCGAATAATTATGAAACTATGCCATCTAGAGAATAGAAGTTCTACTACTATTCAGGGGACTAAGGCATAGTTACTTTCTGAGAAAACTGGTAATGGTCATAATGAATGGGACGTAGGGAGAATCATAGACATTCCCAAACGTAAAGAGTTAGCCTTACATACCTTAACTTCCTGCCCTTGAGCGTAATACAACGTTTGTCAACCCTCTCAACTTTAATCTACAGCAATACAAGTCAAAGGGATTCCATATCAGCTATGATGCTCATGTTTGGTCACTTAAGCATCCTATCAAACACTTGGTGAGAATAAAGCTTCATAGTCCTTATTAATGGTGTCTCTACACCCCACAACCCATTCTCTTATTCCTAGTTAAATTCTAAAGTCTCAAACGATTATAATAAACATTATTTTTCATCACTCATAAGGTAAACAACACCCTTAACCAATAATCAACAATCAACACCCCAACCCTATAATCGTTCATGCTTTTCTATCAAACCCAACAACTCATATCTCACGAACTAGGATTTATAATCATTAAACCAATGCTAGAATCAATTAGAGGGTGAAGACATTACCTTTTTGAAGTTCAAACCCTTTGAATTTGAGTTCTAGGCTTCCTTCTCTCAACAATGATGTCCCAATCGAATATCTAATGATATGGAGGGTTTACCCATGTTAATAAGATGTTGGGAAATTGAAATTAAGTTAGAATCACCATTAGAACTTACCTTGGGTGGTGGAGGGACCCTTAAGGAGTTAGGTTTTTGAGAGCTTTATTTTCTAGAGCAAGTTTTTATGTTTTGGGGCTGTGGGGACGAAATAGAGCTAAAAAAATGACTTCCCAAGTTGGCCACCGCGTCCTAGTAGGCGCGACCGCGGTCCCGACCGCGGTAAATCGCTGGGACACTGCCTCACCACCGCGGTCGCGGTAAAAACGCGGCAGGAACGCGGTGGTTACACACCATTCTGTAAAACGGGCATAACTTTTTGCACAGAGCTCCGTTTGGGCTCCACAATATATCGTTGGAAAGCTATTTCAATGGCCTACAACTTTCATGCTTTGAATTTTCCCAAATTCTTTATACATTTTCACTAAACCCTGCTGGAAGACAGACCTTCTGCAAACTTAGTCGATTTTGTCAAATCTTATGCACCTCACTTCCCATCTTGGTTTTGAAATAACTATTTTTACCCATAATCATCCCGATGGGACTTCACATGTTCAAAATATAACCTTACTACTCCTTTAACTCATTCATAACTAAGCCGAATTTACGGGGTGTTACTTTATCTCCCCCTTGGAATTATTCGTCCTCGAATGATGGTCCCGGCTGCAACTACGACTATCTATGGACATTAAAGGGGTGTGATGGAGATATGCGAATACTGAAATATCATGAATACATGTATATTGAATTGAACGAGCATGTGATCATTAAATACTAAGCTGAGTAAATACTGCAGGACATGAAGATTATAATATAAGACCTGAATGGAAAGGTTAATTACCTTCCACATTTTCCTTTTGCTCTTCAAAGAGATGGGGATATCTGAACTTCATGTCCTCCTCTGCTTCCCATGTAGCCTCTTCAACCTTTTGATTCCTCCAAAGCACTTTTACTGAAGCAATTTCCTTAGTTCTGAGCTTGCGGATTTGACGATCAAGAATAGCCACTGGAAATTCTTCGTAAGACAGGCTGTCTTTAACCCCTATAATCTCTGTAGGAACCACAAGTGACAGGTCTCCCATGAATTTCTTCAACATGGACACATGAAACACTAGGTGTACAGCAGCTAGTTCTTGTGGCAATTCTAATTCATAAGCCACCTGTCCGATCCTTCGCAGGATTCTATGTGGACCAATATAGCGGGGACTAAGTTTCCCTTTCTTCCCAAATCTCATAACGCCTTTCATGGGCGATACTTTCAGAAATACCCAATCATCAACTTGGAACTCTAAGTCTCTACGCCGCACATCCGAATAGGACTTTTGGCGACTTTGAGCCGTCTTCAAATGCCTTTGTATCAAGTTGACTTTCTCCATAGCCTGATAGACCAAATCGGGTCCTAACAACTCCGCTTCTCCGACTTCGAACCAACCAATTGGTGATCTACACCTTCGCCCATATAGAGCTTCGTATGGTGCCATCTTGATACTAGAGTGATAGCTGTTATTATAAGCGAACTCAATGAGAGGTAGATGATCGTCCCAATTTCCTTTAAAATCGATAACACACGCCCTCAACCTATCCTCAAGAGTCTGAATGGTGCGTTCCGCCTGGCCATCTGTCTGAGGATGAAAAGCGCTGAGGTTCACCCTTGTGCCCAATCCCTTCTGAAAGGATTTCCAAAAGTTCGCTGTGAACTGGGCACCACGATCTGAGATAATGGACAAAGGAGTCCCATGCAATCAGAGAATTTCTTTGATATACAACTTGGCATAATCCTCGGCCGAATCTGTAGTCTTCACTGGCAAGAAGTGAGCTGACTTGGTAAGTCGGTCTACAATCACCCAAATCGAATCATGCTTCCGGAACGAACGAGGTAGACCTGTTATGAAGTCCATGTTTATCATCTCCCATTTCCAAACGGGAATTTCTATATTCTGAGTTAAACCGCCAGGTCTCTGGTGTTCGACTTTCACCTGCTGACAATTTGGACACTTAGCCACGAAATCTGCTATATCCTTTTTCATATCGTTCCACCAATAAACCTCCTTAAGATCATGATACATCTTTGTGGAACCTGGGTGAATAGAATACCTGGAATTGTGGGCTTCTGACATAATCCGCTCTCTGAGCCCATCTACGTCTGGAATGCATAGCCTGTCTCTGTATCTCAAAGTACCATCATCTCCCCCTTGTTCAAAAGCCACAGTCTTGTGTTTGTGAATTCCCTCCTTCAGCTGCAATAAGTAGGGATCACTGAACTGTTTTTCTTTTGCTTCGGCTACTAAGGAGGATTCAACCCTGTTCTGGAGAACAACACCACCATCTTCGGAGTCCAAAAGTCGAACTCCTAGACTTGCTAAGCGGTGGACTTCCTTCATCATAGTTCGCTTGTCTGCCTCAACATGAGCTAAGCTTCCCATAGAACGCCGACTGAGAGCATCGGCTACAACATTTGCCTTCCCCGGATGATAGAGGATATCAACATCATAATCTTTAAGTAATTCGAGCCACCTCCTCTGACGTAGATTTAATTCTCTTTGCTTAAAGATGTACTGGAGACTCTTGTGGTCTGTAAAAATGTCAACATGTACCCCATACAAATAATGGCGCCAGATCTTAAGCGCAAACACCACAGCTGCTAATTCAAGATCATGAGTCGGATAATTCTTCTCGTGAGCCTTGAGTTGCCTCGACGCGTAGGCTATGACTTACCGTGCTGCATTAATACACACCCAAGACCAACCCCTGAAGCATCACAATAAACAACGAACCCTTCGGTTCCTTCCGGTAGTGTCAGGACTGGAGCTGAAGTCAACCTCTTCTTTAACTCCTCAAAACTTTTCTCGCACGCGTCCGACCATTGAAACTTGACTTTCTTCTGAGTTAATCTAGTCAAAGGGGACGAGATGGAAGAAAATCCCTCTACGAAACGCCTATAATAGCCTGCTAGACCCAAGAAACTTCTTACATCGGATACGGAGGTGGGTCTAGGCCAATTCTTCACTGCCTCTATTTTCTGAAAGTCCACCTTCACCTTCCCCTGAGATGACATGGCCCAAAACGCTACTGATTTCAACCAGAATTCACACTTAGTTTTGCATATAGCCTGTGATCCTGCAGTGTCTGCAACACAATTCTGAGATGTTCTGCATGGTCAGTCTCGCTACGGGAATAAATCGATGTCATCAATAAACACGATAACAAACAAATCAAGATAAGGCTTGAAGACCCTATTCATAAGGTCCATGAAAGCTGCTGGTGCATTCGTTAAACCAAATGACATTACCAAAAATTCGAAATGCCCATATCGAGTCCTAAAAGCTGTTTTTGGAATATCAACTTCCTTAACCTTCAACTGATGGTATCCCGATCTGAGGTCAATCTTGGAATAACACTGGGCACCCTGAAGTTGATCAAATAAATCATCTATTCTGGGAAGAGGGCACTTGTCCTTGATGGTGACTTTATTCAACTGACGATAGTCAATGCACATACGCAAAGACCCATCCTTCTTTCGGACAAACAAGACCGGTGCGCTCCAAGGTAGAGACACTTGGCCTTATAAATCCCTTATCTAGAAGATCTTTCAACTGGACTTTTAACTCTTTCAACTCTGCTGGATCCATTCTATAAGGCGGAATAGATATCGGCTTAGTGCCTGGAAGTAGATCAATTCCAAAGTCAATCTCTTTATCGGGAGGGACTCCAGGGAGATCTTCGGGAAACACTTCTGGAAACTCATTTACAAGTGGTACCGACTGGAGAGTGGGGATCTGAGCATCTGCATCCTTAACTCGAACCAGGTGATAGATATATCCCTTGGAGATCATCTTTCTGGCTTTAAGATAGGAAATAAACCTACCCCTCGGTGTTACTGCATCACCCTTCCATTCTAAGACTGGTTCACCGGGAAATTCAAAACTTACTATTTTGGTTCTACAACCCACTGTGGCATAACATGACTCTAACCAATCCATGCCCAGATCACATTGAAGTCTAACATCTCCAATTCTACTAAGTCTGCTACAGTAAGACGATGATGCACTTTGATTGGACATCCCCTATAGATACACCTTGCTATAACTGATTCTCCAACTGGAGTGGACACTTCAAAGGGTTCACACAACTTTTCTGGTTCTATCCAAAATTTCTTAGCAATATATGGGGTTACATAAGATAGGGTGGATCCCGGATCTATAAGAGCATAGACATCAAAAGTGAATATTGTTAGCATACCTGTGACCACATCTCCACGAGCCTCTGTATCCTGACGGTCTGCCAGTGCATACAAGCGGTTTCGTCCACCGCCTGCATTACTAGACTTTGCTGCGCCGCGCCCTTGCTGAGCCTGAGAGTTATGATGGGCTGCGAAATTAGTGGACTGAGCTACATTGCCTCCATTGTTCTGCTTTGCCGATGGACAATCCCTCAAGAAGTGGCCCTGCTGACCGCACCCAAAGCAACCATTTGTGCCCAAACGACACAACCCTGGGTGCCTCTTACCACACGTGTTGCAAATAGGGTAACCAGGGACTCTGTAGCCCACACTAGCCTGTGACTGTGAGTCTACTGTTCTGAAATTCTAGTTTTTCTTGTTAAACTTTGACCTCTGAACCGGTGCACTAGCTGAAGATGGAGCAGGTCCTGATTTTGATTTCTTGAAAAAACTGGCGATTGCCTCCTGCTTGAGATCCCCCATGGCTGAAATTTCCTACAGACTTAGCTCTCTTGCTGAATTCCCTGTCCTTCTCTTTCTGTATCCACTCTTCTTCTTTCAACATGTCTTCGTTCCCTTGAACAAAGGCAACCATCTTAGTGATGGTCATGTCATTATTCTGAGCAGCTATATTAGTATCAGCAAACAAATCATCTGAAAGCCCCAACACAAACCGCCTAACTCTGGCCCTCATATCACGTACCATTTCCGGAGCATACTTGGCCAGAGAGGCGAACTTGAGGTAGTATTCATTCACACTCATATCATTCTGTCTGAGTCTCTCAAACTCCAAAGCCTTAGCTTCCAAGACTTCAATGGGTAGAAAGTGCTCAAGGAACACATCTGCAAACTCCTTCCAAGTCGCAGGATCCGCATCCCCCCTCGGACTCTTCCCATGTTTCATACCAAGTGTTGGCAACATCCTTAAGCTGATACGCAGCAAGCTCTACTGCCTCAGTGTCTGTAGCATGCATCACTCGAAATATCTTCTGAATCTCATCAATGAAGTTTTGCGGATCCCCATCCTTTTTGGACCCTGTGAAGACGGGAGGTTTCATGTTGAGGAATTCCCTAGACCTGGAACTACCCGTCTCATGAACATCACTTGTTCCATGCCTTTGAGCCTGAGTAGCAACAATCTGGGTGAGCAACTAGATAGCTCCCCTGACATCCATGTCTGAAGCACTGGGCACTGAGCCCGGTGCAACCCCCTAGGCCGGAGTGTCCTCCTCCTGAGCAGCATTAGTTGTGGCCCTCTGGCTAGTAGCTGAGGCCCTCCTGGTGTACTTTCTTTTTGTTGGTATTTTTTCTGAAATACGCAATTCGCACGAGTTAGAAGATTCCTGAAAGCATAGCTCTAACTGCACGATCTAGAGTATGAAAGAAATGGAACAATCCTAGATGTCTTGGTGGTCAACTGTTTACATGTGTGGCACGCACACACACATAAAAGAGACCCCACGGGACACGGCTTCATAGACTCCCTAGGACTCTTGAACCTAGGGCTCTGATACCAAGCTTTGTTACGCCCCGAACCATGGCCTGGGCATAACACGGCACTCGGTGCCTGACTGCATATGACCGAGCGAACCAACTCTATGGCTGGATCAACATGTGGTATAACTGTAAGCTAGAGGTAAATATATGGCTTGATAATCTACTAAAGAGTCTGACTGAAATATCATAGATGCGGAAAATACTGAAAGGGGGTCTGCAAATATAAACAAGTAGCCGACAAGGCTAACACATAAAAGCTTGCTAATATCTGACTGACTGGGTTATAGTCTACGAAGCCTCTAAAGAATACTGAAAATGCTAACTGTTTACTGGGACAAGGTCCCCAGTATACCTTATTCACTAAAATACTATAATGACTAAAAAAAAAGGGTAAGGCCCCGAAAGACTGGGGCTCACCAATAGCTGATACGAGATGTCCTAGAAAGCAGAATCGTCAACCTGTAAATCGTTACCTGCATCGCGAGATGCAGGCCCCGGGCAGAAAGGGACGTCAGTATATTTGAATTGCACTGGGTATGTAANTACTGAAACTGAAACTGAACTGCTAGCTGATAAACTGATAACTGAATAAGGAAGTAAGGATATGAATACTCCCTCTTCTGAATGATGAACAACCTGTTTAACTGAATATTAAACTGCGGCCTCAGGCCCAATATATATATATATATATATATATATATATATATATATATGTGCACAACGGCGGCCTCGGGCCCAAGTATACATATACATAACTGCGGTCTCAGGGCCAAAGATGCATAAAGCATAAACTGCGGTCTTAGGCCCAAATACAGGTGTTCAACCTTCAAGAATATAAAAATTAGGAACTGAGAATCATACTGCAGTACATGATACTGAAATAATGAGCCATACTGAGTTACATGATACTGGAATAGTGAATAGGATTAGACTGAGATGAGTACTCATAATAAGTTAATTTGTCATAACTGAAACTCATAGAATATCGAATGATTATGAAACTATGCCATCTAGAGAATAGAAGTTCTACTACTATTCAGGGGACTAAGGCATAGTTACTTTCTGAGGAAACTGGTAATGGTCATAATGAATGGGAAGTAGGGAGAATCATAGACATTCCCAAACATAAAGAGTTAGCCTTACATACCTTAACTTCCTACCCTTGAGCGTAATACAACGTTTGTCAACCCTCTCAACTTTAATCTATAGCAATACAAGTCAAAGGGATTCTATATCAGCTATGATGCTCATGTTTTGGTCACTTAAGCATCCTATCAAACACTTGGTGAGAATAAAGCTTCATAGCCCTTATTAATGGTGTCTCTACACCCCACAACCCATTCTCTTGTTCATAGTTAAATTCTAAAGTCTCAAACGATTATAATCAACATTATTCTTCATCACTTATAAGGTAAACAACACCCTTAACCAATAATCAACAATTAACACCCCAACCCTATAATCGTTCATGCTCTTCTATCAAACCCAACAACTCATATCTCATGAACTAGGATTTATAATCATTAAACCAATGCTAGAATCAGTTAGAGGGTGAAGACATTACCTTTTTGAAGTTCAAACCCTTTGAATTTGAGTTCTAGGCTTCCTTCTCTCAACAATGATGTCCCAATCGAATATCTAGTGATATGGAGGGTTTAGCCATGTTAATAAGATGTTGGAAAATTGAAATTAAGTTAGAATCACCATTAGAACTTACCTTGGGTGGTGGAGGGACCCTTAAGGAGTTAGGTTTTTGAGAGCTTTACTTTCTAGAGCAAGTTTTTATGTTTTGGGGCTGTGGGGGACGAAATAGGGCTAAAAAAACGACTTCCCAAGTTGGCCACCGCGTCCCAGTAGGCGCGACCGCGGTCCCGAGCGCGGTAAATCGCTGGGACACTGCCTCACCACCGCGGTCGCGGTAAAAACACGGCAGGAACGCGGTGGTTACACACCATTCTGTAAAACGGGCATAACTTCTTGCACAGAGCTCCGTTTGGGCTCTACAATATATCGTTGGAAAGCTATTTCAATGGCCTACAATTTTCATGCTTTGAAGTTTCCCAAATTCCTTATACATTTTCACTAAACCCTGCTGGAAAACATACCTTCTGCAAACTTAGTCGATTTTGTCAAATCTTATGCACCTCACTTCCCATCTTGGTTTTGAAACAACTATTTTCACCCATAATCATTCCGGTGGGACTTCACATGTTCAAAATATAACCTTACTACTCCTTTAACTCATTCATAACTAAGCCGAATTTACGGGATGTTACAAAATAAATGCAAGATCATAGAGTCTTTGGTGTAAGCTGATAATTGTGCAAAATGTACAGTTGGTGGTGCATATTCCCTTGCAGAAAAGTACGTTACATTGCATATTATTGCCTTACGTGAAATCCATAAGCAGATATTCGACGCCGTTCGTTTATAAATAGCATCAACCAACTGTTGCTTTTCGTTCCACTTCATGCCGACCTTTAGCCGCCTCCTTTAACTTATATACACTGATAATGTATGAATTATTTACAACATAAACTTTTTAAAGATGATCTACGAGACTACGACAATATGTAATAGTTCATACTAATCCTAATTTGGTAATTTAAAAAAATTAGTAAATAATCTACTATAATCAATTAAAATATTGATACTAGTGTAAGTAGTGAAGGGGAGCCTTGGAGCAACGACAAAGTTGTCTTCGTGTGACCTATATGTCATTGGTTCGAGCTGTGGAATCAGCCATTGATGCTTGCATCAGAGTTGGCTGCCTAAATCACATCCCCTTTGTGTGCGGCTCTTTTCCTGACCCTATATAAATACTGAATACTTGGTGCACGGGGCTGCCCTTACTAATGTAAGTAGTATTTGAATTCTCAGTATATGCAAGTTGAATTCTTTATACCTGATGATAGGCTATAATTACATATTTTAGTCAATTATTACACTCAAATTTACTGCACTTTGATTGAGTTTGAGCTTTAATCGCTAGTGTCTTGCACTAACTGTGTGTTTTATGCCTTGTAGGAGTGATTCCGAGCTATATAGATGTTATGGAATGAATTCAAGTGATTTGGGGCTTTGAAGTCTGAGTAAAAGCTCAAGGAATTAAGCCGGAATCGTGCTTGGGGATCAACGGATGATAGTTAGAGCGCACGAAGAATCGAGTAGGCATATTGCGCACTGTCTAGTAAAATAGATATAACGTTTTGCTCAGAACTCCATTTGGTCTCCACAATATATGGTTGGAAAGCTAACTCAAAGGGCTACAACTTTCATGTTTTACGTTTTTCCAAATTCCAAACGGAACGGGGCGAAACGCGCAAGATTTGAGCCAAAACGAACGAAACCGGGAAAAAAGGGCCAGTTGGGCGCCACAGGCAGCGCCTGGCGCCACCTGTGGCGCCAAAAACAGTATGCACAAATATTTGGGCGCTATGGAGGGCGCCTGGCGCCGGGCTGGGCGCCGGTGACGTGAAATGTGTCCTATTTCCCGGGACAAGGTTATTTCAGCCCTAGACCTACCCAACACGTATAAAAGCAAGACTAAACCTATTTTTGAAGGGGAGGACGCCACTTTGGTGATGTCTAAAATACTTTGAAGGGAGGAGAATTCACGTGGGGAAACACACACCACGCTTGGAGGAGGCTTCCAACTAGTTTTTCTTCTCTTCTCTTCCTTTAATTTCATAGTTTATTAGTTCCAAAGTTGTTGGGTGCTACATGAACGTTGTAGTTTGAAGCTTAAATTGTTCTTATTATTTTATCATATTGGTTTATTTATTCAATCTTGCGTTTAATTATTTGATTGCTTGATCACCAAGTGAATACTATCTACGAATCTAGGATTGAACTCGGGAGAGGGAATTCTAGATTGCATATAAGATTGAGTAGAGCAAGATCTTAACTCTTAGGGGGAGCGGATTTGTGGTTAGGATAGGAATATACCTAATCGCCTTGCTTGGTTATTATACGGGAATTATAAATGCGTTCTTGTTAATCCTAATTCCATAGGAATATAGGCGTTAGGTTAGCTTGAATAGGCGAGTTGTACTTCGGGAGAAGGCTACGAGCAATATTAACCTTGTCAACCAATAAACCAGATAAATTAATTAGGCGATTTAGGTAGAAAACTCAACGGGATTGTTAGCTAACCCATAGCTCTAGAATATTCACTCACATTGAATTCGTCTCTATAATTCACCAACTTGTTTTCTTAAGCTCTTAGTTTACTACTCTAGATTATCTTTAGTTAAATATTCATACGTTAGGATTCGCTTGAATAGATTAACTGTTTGGTTTAATTTAGTTGATACTTAATCACAAGTCCCTGTGGGTACGACATCTGGACTTATTATCCTATATTACTTGTCGACCGCGTATACTTGCGTGTGCGTTTGGGAACAACAAGTTTTTGGCGCCGTTGCCGGGGACTTAGAAATGAACTATTTTACTAGATTAGATTTTTTCTTTTTATCTATTTAAGTTTTTAATTTTAGTCTAGTGTAGTTAGTATTATATTTTTTTTATGGCATCTTTGAACGAAAAGTGGTGGGATAATAAGTATTCTTGTTTTTGTGATCCTTGTCCATATTGTAAAGGACCCCACTTGTGGCAATATTGTAAAAATATTCCTAGTACCGAGTTGTGTGCACCATCTCCATCTTGTACTATTTGTGATGGAAATTGGAATAATTGTCCTATGTGTTGTTATCCTACTCCAATCCCTTCTTATGTTGATTCTAATAATTTTTGTGAGTTTGATAGGAGTGACGAATTGGATGATGTAGAACACGATGTTCGCATTCTTGATATGCAAGGGAAATTATTAGAGGAATATGGAGGTTTCCGTGAGAAAATTATGAATGAGATGCAACAATTTATAGAAGGAAGAGCTGAACTGGGACAAGAGATCGATCAATTTGGAAGTTCTATTCACGACTTAGAGGCTCAATTGAGTGCAAAAGTTGATGCGAATAACTCCCAACAATTCAGTGATGAGTTGTGTGAAGCTGAAAAGGATCTTCTAGACCAAATTGAGGAGCTAAAACGAGAATACCAATTATTCGACCAAAATATTATTAATGATGCCAAGGTTGACGAAGAGCTCAAAATTAAGGATGTCAAAAATAATGTAATTTTGGAGTTGGAGCGTATTGGACCTCATTCTAAACATTTTTCAACATTGTGTTTGGTTGGTGACATGGGAATTGATCCAGTCGAGCATATGAAGGAGTCAATGGATGAGGAACAAAGTGCTTATTTTCTGAAATTTGTGATGTCAAGGAGACAAAACGACATTCCTCACTTAAAGGCCAAGAAGTGCAAGATGCGATACCTATTGCTTGGTTCATTTATTTTCACACCACCGCCCCAAGAACGTGACACAAAAATTGATGCAAAACTGGGGGCGCAATTCATATCCTCAAAGTGGAAGGAAAAGTGGTGAAAGTGATGGCGTCGTGCCGCGACGTTAAATAAGGCGCTTGTTGGGAGGCAACCCAAATTTTTTTCTTTTCTTTTATTTTATTTTATTGTATTATTTTTTTTGTAGTATTATTTTTTTTATTTTGTAAGAGTACGAGCATGGAATCAAAGCCAAGAGGCATGTGCAAAAGCGAGCAGGTGGTTGAAACTAACTGTGAGGTACCCGCACAAGGGATCATACCAGGGAGAAGTCTGAGTATCCCGTGAGCTGCTAATTCTTCGGCCTTTGGCCTACCAGGGAGTTTCTTTTACCCTCTTGTTATTTTTAGTGTGCATTGAGGACATTGCACAATTTTAAGTGTGGGGTGAGGAGATTGTCTGGGTGATTTTCTGTGCTATCTTAGCTTAGTTATAGTACTCGTTCTTAGTGTAGTTGTAGTACTCGTTCTTAGTGTAGTAGTTTTTGTTAAAAAAAAAAAAATTTAGAAAAAGTTCGGACTTTTCCCGACGATGGATCTTTTGGACAATTTTCTTGAGGGATAAAAGTCCGATTAAAAATACCAAAAAGAATTTTTTTTTAGGATAGTTAGGTAGTATCCCTTGGTTTTTCTTTGGGCGCCGGTTCTTTTCTAAGGGTGTAGCTCGAACCGGGTACTTTATTTTTTTTAGGAGTAGTTTAGGAAGAAACTGAGTCGCTCCGAGATACTCATTGACATGGTTGATGCTGGCACAATAGGCTATGACTTACATTCTATTTTCCCGTATATTTGGTTTGAATTGTGAAGCCTAAGTAAAGTAAATAGCCTATTTTGTGACGCCTTTTCTCAGTTGTTTGACTTGTATGCTACATAGTGCAATATTGCTTAAATTTCTTAATTATGTGTGCTTACTTGACTTGAGAGTTGAACAGAACAGTTTTGATTAAGTCATGTGCATCGAGTGTGTGAGGATTTGTGATTTTCTATGCTATCCTGTGTAGTCTAGAACTTGCCCCGTGTGTTAATTGAAGCGAAATTGTAAGTGTGCTAATCTAGGACATGACGTAGGCATTTTCTTGCTTGATCATGGATGTGCTTGTCACATAAAAATAAAATTTTCCGTTGCTAGACCCTTTGAGCCTATTGACCTTTCTTTGGCACCCACATTACAAGCCATACCCCTATTTTGTTCTTAATTTGATATTGATTGAACCTGTACCTCCTAAGGCACTTAGTCGCTAAAAGAAGTAAGGTTAGATATTGGGGAGTAGCTTTCGAGTGGAACCATGAAGGGCCCGTTGGTGCACTAAAGTTGAAATTAAAGGTCACTAGCCGATGAACCTTATTGTATGGAGTGTGTGAAAAAGAAAAAAAAAGAGAGAGAAAAATTTAAAGAAAAAAAATGATAGTGAAAGTATGTAGAAACATAAAACACCTCCAATTCTTATTGATTTGCGCTAGTGAAAAGTAGAGAAATGCTTAATTGAAAAGAGGGCTATGTTGGATGTGGCAAGTGAATCAGTTGAGAAGAATATAAGCTTAAATTGTAAATGTAGTGTATTAAAGTGCTTAGGAGGGTTAGCCACTATTCCAAAATATATCCTACCCGTCCCTTAGCCTACATTACAACCTAAAAGTCCTAATTGATCCTAGATTTGGCTAGCTTAAATTAGTAGAGATATACACTACAGGCAAGCTTATGGTACGACCACGGGATGCATATGAATTCTTTGTGAGAGTGAGCGAATTTTGTTCAAATTGTGAGATGTCCTTAATCTATATTCAAAAGTATGTTTGAATGTGTGGACTATCTATATTCACTCTTTTGTTTGTTGGTGAGGGCACATGATCTCATGAATGATTGGTAATGTTGTAAACTTTCTTGTTAGGTAAGTGCATGAGTTGGGGGTGCTTAGTGGTTAAAAGTCGGCTTTTGAGGTTGGGTGGTGACAAATAGGTTGTTGGTATTGATTGAAGTGAAATATTATACTTAGGCATGCTTAGACGGGAATAATGTGAATTTTTGTGTGTTCATGCTTGTGTGCCGGTATTGATCATAGTCTAGGGTATAGTGTGTGGGTAAAAGATAAAGTACTCCTCTATAATTGATACTTGTACGTAGTTGGGGGGTTTATTAGATAGTCCCATTGCTCGAGGACGAGCAACATTTAAGTGTGGGGTGTTGATGATAGGCTATAATTACGTATTTTAGTCAATTATTACACTCAAATTTACTGCACTTTGATTGAGTTTGAGCTTTAATCGCTAGTGTCTTGCACTAACTGTGTGTTTTATGCCTTGTAGGAGTGATTCCTAGCTATATAGATGTTATGGAATGAATTCAAGTGATTTGGGGCTTTGAAGTCTGAGTAAAAGCTCAAGGAATTAAGCCGGAATCGTGCTTGGGGGTCAACGGATGATAGTTAGAGCGCACGAAGAATCGAGTAGGCATATTGCGCACTGTCTAGTAAAATAGATATAACGTTTTGCTCAGAACTCCATTTGGTCTCCACAATATATGGTTGGAAAGCTAACTCAAAGGACTACAACTTTCATGTTTTACATTTTTCCAAATTCCAAAGGGAACGGGGCGAAAAGCACAAGATTTGAGCCAAAACGAACGAAACCGGGAAAAAAGGGCCAGTTGGGCGCCACAGGCAGCGCCTGGCGCCACCTGTGGCGCCAAAAACAGCATGCACAAATATTTACTTAGGTGCTTATTGGAGGGCGCCTGGCACGTGCTGGGCAGCCGGTGACGTGAAATGTGTCCTATTTTCGCCCGGACAAATTATTTTCGCCTAGACCTACCCAACCACGTATTAAAAGCCAAGAATAACCTTTTTTGAAGGGGAGGACGCCACTTTGGTATAATCTACATCTTTGAAGGGAGTTTCCGTGGAGGAAAACCACACCACGCTGGAGGAGGCCTTCTAACTAGTTTTTTCTTCTCTTCTCTTCCTTTAATTCATAGTTATTAGTTCCAGAGGTTGTTGGGTGCTTACATCTGAACGTTGTAGTTTGAGCTTAAATTGTTCTTATTATTTTTATTTCATATTTGGTTTATTTAATTTCAAATCTTGTCGTTTAATTATTTGATGCTATGATCACCAAGTGAATTACGATCTACGAATCTAGGATTGAACTCGGGGAGAGGGAATTCCTAATTGCATATAAGATTGAGTAGAGCAGATCTTACTCTAGGGAGGAGCGATTTGCGTTTAGGGATAGGGAATAACCTAATCGCTTTGGCTTGGTTATATATACGGAATTATAAATGTGTTCTTGTTAATCCTAATTTCCATAGGATATAAGGCGTATAGGTTTAGCTTGAATAGGCGAGTTGTATTCGTAGAAGGCTACGAGCAATATTAACCTGGTCAAACCAATATAAAGCCAGATAAATTTTAAAATTAGGCGATTTAGGTAGGAAAACTCAACGGATTGTTTAGCTATACCATTAGCTCTTAGAATATTCACTCACATGAATGCGTCTCTATAATTCACAATTGTTTTCTTTATCTTTAGTTTTACTACTCTAGATCATCTTTTAGTTAAATATTCTATACGTTAGGATTCGCATTGAATAAGATTAACTGTTTGGTTTAATTTAGTTTGTACTTAATCACAAGTCCCTGTGGGTACGGATATCTGGACTTAATTTTATCTATATTATTGTCGACCGCGTATACTTGCTGTTGTGCGTTTGGAGCAACAATACCCAAAGCCATCCTTGTAATAATATCGATGGCGTAGGCTAGGGAACTCACGTTTTTTAAACTATATTTTGCACTCTAAGTTTACTATACTTGATTTGTATTTGAGCTTGTAATTTGGCTAAATACTTTGTACTTATTACGTGTGTTTATGCTGTGAGGATATTGATTTCGAGTGAAAAACAAGTTTTGGAGCTAAAGTGGAATAGATTGGGAACTTTTGAATCTAAGTAGAAGCCATAGAATCTTAAGGGGATCACGGGGGCGAGGACCAAGTTGAAAGTCAAAAGTGTGAGAAAAAAAGAATTACTTCTGGAAAAAATGCACTACGCTCCGAGGGCGCTAGTGCAAAATTCATGCAGAATTGTAAAAATCAACTCTCTGAACTATCTCCACAGGCGTTACAGCGTGGGCACCGCGCCTGCGCCGGCGCATGTGGCAAATTTTATGATATTTCTCCTACTTCGCTTGGAAAGGATAGTTTCTCTGGGCCCGTTCCTACATGGTATAAATATACCCAAAAACACAATTTTTTAGAGGACTTTTGACCTGGGAAGCTTGGGAGAGCATGGAGGCGACAGTCAAGCACTAAAGAAATTTATCATCTGTTCGTTCAATTTAATCGAGAGTTTGATTGTAACGTTAGATTGATGCTTTCTCACTCTTTTAAATTAATATTTGGATGACTTCCTCCATATTATAGCATGGTAGTTTAACTTCAAGGGTTTGGACATGATTTAGATGACTTGTTGTCAGTTTTATGGATTTGACTACTGTTTAATTGCTTGAAATTTATGTGGAGGGCTTTAATATAGTTGTGATTTTATTCTGTAGTCTTTAATTGAAGAGGTACATCTTACTTGAATATTATGCAGCGTTATGCTTAGTTTTTATTTTATGATTCTTTGAATAATCGAGAGAGTTTTTGAGTTACCGTTTTATAATTAAGAATTGAGAAAATATTCGCGAGAAGTTTCTCTTAGATCATTCTACCAATATATTTTGCAAGTTCATCACCGCACTTCACATTAGTTTTATAGAAAAGATTTAGATTTTAATCGAGAGAGGAGTCTGAATCGGAAGTTATAAGCTAATCACCTATTGAATTCGTGAGAATCAATAGTACCTCAAGAGTAAATATAACAGTATCATAACCAAATAACAACCTTGCACCTATATGTCAAACCCCTTATGCTTTCACATTGATAGAAACCAACTCTGCTAACTTCTAGTTCTTTTGCAATGTCATTGTCAATTGCCTTTCTTTAGTAGTTAATCTAGTTCGAATCATTCCAATCAACTTTTGATCATCCTGAATGCGTTAACCAGCAATTAACTAGAGCATTGTTTAAATCCAATCTCTAAGAGAGACGATTAATCATACATTAAAAAAAACTACTCTTTGCTACGCGAGCATCAATTTTTGTGTTGTGTTTGCGCTTGTCATAATACGGGCCGAATATGAAACCCTAGTTACTAAAGTAGTTATATATTGAATTTTTAGTTTTAATTTATGATTTGGTAATTGAGTCTACAGATTACATTTATAATTATGAATCTCTCTCACCCGAAAAATTACACTTATGCAAAAGGGTTAAAAATATGTTTTATTTTGTGTCTATGTAAACTAGGATATTAATCCTTGATAAAGTTCATAATTTAGGTGGTATGTATAGCCTTTCCCATAGTATATTAGACATTAAATTTTTAATATTATTGGAACCCTTATTCTATATCCCCTCCTCTACACCCTCTCTCCAAAATCTAATTCCTCAATAATGTCTTACATCGTCATTGCTTAACCTCTTAAACTTGTCGTCATACCCTTGACAATAGAAACGTAAGGTGGCACTTGAGTTTGCAAACGGTGTCGATTTTGATTTTAGTTTTACCATATATCATTTGTGTGTTGTGTGTGTTTGGTTAAAGAATCGGTTTCTATGTTAATTATAACTTATCCTCCATAATCATAGCTAAAATATAAAACTAAGTGTGAGTGATAAGAAAAATAAAAAAAATATGATTATTGAATATTGAAATATTCTTGTTACTTCGGAGTTTTGAAGGCAAGAAAATTATTAAAATAATCTTTCTATTGAATATTATAAAAAGGCCAGTTCATAAATTTAATGAAGTCTTTATAACAGCGCATGCAAATTCACTAGTAAATATGTTAAGACATGTTTTTCTTCAAAAAGATTTCATTGATAGATCAATGGCATCAGACATATATTAGACAGACGACCTTTTATTATATATATATTATATATATATATATATAATATATATATATATATATATATATATATTAATCGCGTAAAAGAGCATTTGACTTATTGAATTGCAATTGACAAAAGAAAGTTAGACCTATTGAATTACAATTGACAAAAAGCATTTGACGGAATGAATATATTTTCTTCATCTTAATTTAGAATCTTACGTTAGAAATCTTTGAAAATAAAAAAATATGACAGGAAATGCTTCACTTTAAATATTTTACGCGACGCCAATCTGTTTAGGACCCCTAAAGAGCAATGAGAATATCGGATGAAAAACAAAAAATAATAAAATAACATAGTTGATCATGAGGCCTTGCACACGTCCATAGGTGGTGTGTGTGTTGTTAAGCAGACAGTGTCGAGATTGCCACGTTAATTTATTATCAAACTTTATCATGAATTCCAAGGTGGATTCAGCGATTAAAAAATTTTATGCAGAGTTTTAATTTTTAAGATTTTAATATTTAACTTATGTATGATTAAAATTACTGGAGTTTCAAATTCAATATTTTATAAATATTTTAGTAGATTTTACATATAATATTTATATTTCGTATCGAAAGGATTACAGATGAACCCCGGAGCGATAGGCTACTATCCGTCCCTAGTCATGGTTACAAAGTATGTTTAATTTATTACCTTAATATCACAAAGATAGTGATTATTTGAAATGAAGGTTGGCTGAGTTTCAATGTTTTTTAAAAATGCTTATGCAAACCTAAAGTATGTTTGTCGCGTAAAACAAAAAAAAGAACTAATGTAATGAGGAAAGACGTGTGTGTAGGGCTGCTTACGGACGGATTGGGCGGTTATTTACTCTTAACAGTTGGCTTATCGATTATCAGCTTTAAATGTATTAATCCCGCCAGCCACCGATAAGATATCGGGCGAATTGGTATCGTATAGCTCTATCGGGCGGTTTGCTGATGACCCAAAAGGTATCAACTTGTTTTAAGAAACAAATTCAGTGTTCCGAGGTCTTTTAAAAAAACCCTCCTTTTTACCTTCACCTCGATTTTGCAGTGCGTTGGTCCGGACCTATATCCGGAAAGCCTTTCATGTGAAAATTATGGAGAAAAAGAAAATTTCGAGAGTTAAAATTTGATTATGGTTGACTTTAGTCACCATTTTGAGCAAACAGACCTGATTCCCGTGTTCCGCTGATCCCGGGAGGTCCGTACGAAAAATATGGACTTGGGCGTATCGCCGGAAATCCGAATTTCTGAGGTCCCCCAAGCCTCGAGAATGAATTTTTAAAGAAAATTATTTTCTGAAAAATAATATGAGTTTTTGGAAATGAAATGTGTTTGAAAAATTTAGATGGTATCGGGCCCGATATTTTGGTTCTGGAGGCCCTGGTACAGGTCTTATATGTGAATTTAAGTTGAGTCGTGAATGAAATTTGGTAATAACGGACTTGAAAATGACGTGAATCGGCCTTGTTTTGATGAAAATTTGAAAAAATTTGATGTTCTTAAGTGATTTCATGATTTTGATGTTAAAATTCATAGCTGTTGATGTTATTTTCGCGGTGATATGAATGCACGAGCAAGTCCTATGATATTGTTTGGGTAGTGTGCATGTTTTGGTTTGGGGCCCCGAGGGCTCGGGTGAGTTTTAGTATAGGCCACGAAATGAAAAATTTGGACTTAAGGAATTGTGGTATGTTGCAGGGCCTGCAGGCTTCGCAATGCGAGCTTTGTGTCAGCAAATGCCGAGTTTTGGCCTGGGCTGTCTTTCATCGCAAATGCTGTAATTGTCGGCAATGCGATGTAATTGTGCAAATGCCGCTCTGCCAAATGCGAAGGCAAAGTCGCAATTGCAAGAAAGCTGAAAATCCCTCAGGGTTCCAAATGCGAAAAAACCCCCCCCCCCCTGCAAATGCGATATTGGCAGATTCTGATTGCGAAAAACCTTGGTCGCAATTGCGACATCAGAGAACCAGCTTAATTAAGCACTTAGAACGCAATTTTTAGCCATTTTTCATACCTTCTCAAAAATTAAACCTCTCTTGGGCAATTTTCCAAAGAAAATTTTCTTCTCAAATGATTAGTAAGTTGTTTCTAACTCGTTTTCTTCAATTCTTTAACATTTTTCCCATGATTTCAACTCAAATCATAGGTTTTTCATGGGGGAAATTTGCGTTGTTTTGGGTAGAACTAGGTTTTTTCAAAATTTTTGGGGATTTTGGACCTTCGATTTGAGGTCCGATTTCAAAACAATTGTATGTTGAGTTTTCGTGGTGAATGGGGTAATCGCGTTTTGGTATCGAACCTCGGGTTTTGACCGATGTGGGCCGGGGTCGATTTTTGACTTTTTGGGAAAAATTTTAGAAAAACTTATTTTCATGCATTAGAATTGATTATTTAGCAATTTTATTGATATTAATTAAGTAACTTTGTGGCTAGATACGAGCGAATTGGTGGTGGAATCAAGAGGTAAAGCGATAAGTTGAGGGCTTGAATTGTGATTTCAAGGCATCGAGGTAAGGTGTTTGGGTCTAACTTTAGTTTTGAGGTATTAGGAGTTGTGTCTATTCTGCTATATGTGTTATTTGTTGAGTACGACCTATAGGCATGGTGACGAGTTATCATACGTGGGTGTCAAGCATGCCCGTGAGTCTTATATATTTATTATTATGACTCCGTTTGTATTGTTTCATGCTTTTTGTGATTGTTTTTTATTGTTGGGAAAAGTTTGTGGAGTAATGGTGATGTTTGAACATCGAGGAAAGCGTTGGTCTCAAGTTGTTCAAGTGAATTTGTGAAAGAATAATTAGGCCAATTGAACCTTATAGAGCATTGGCTCAAATTGTGAATCGAGTTGTGAAGTAAATATGAAAAGAGAAGAGGAATTATGGTGTTGTTCCCTTTACCGAAATTTTGTATTGTGATGTTCGTTTAATTCCTTGCCCTTATTGTTGTTTGGCGTGAGGAAGAGTGTAAAAAACGAAAAGGTGATGTCGTGCAATTGTTTTGGTGATGAGAGAGTGTTAAAGCACGAAGGGTGATGCCAGTTGGTATGATTTTTTGTGAGGAAGAGTGTAAAGCCACAAGGTGATAATCGTGCGCATGATGTACCATTCCTGCCGATTATATTGATATTATGGGGTGAGGATGAGAGTAAAGCACGTAAGGGTGGAGTGTCGATACAGTTTTTATTGAAATGTCTTATGGTGAGGACCGAAGAGTAAAAGCACAAAGGGTGAATGCGTGCACTTGTTTGATTTCATGATTCTTGGTTGATAATTTAGTTGTGGGTGTTCTGATATTTACCTGTTGTCCTCCTATTTAAATTCATCTAGTTTGGAAAATGTTTTCCCCGCAGCATGTGTGAGCAACGTGATATTTGCCCATATATGAATTACTCCCTAAATTCAAGAAAATAGGTTTCTTTTTAATTATTTTTGCAATTTTGTGATTTTTTCGTGCATTGTCTTGTTAATTGTTTGCATTTTTGTCTGTGCATTTTAATTAATGAAAAATATAAATATTGTTGCATTTGCATTTGGGTGCGTTTTAATATTTTTAGGTTAATTAGTTAATCAATTGTGGCAAAATATGAAAGAAAATAACAAAAATAGTTTATTTTGCATTTTGGCCTTTTAATTTTCGAATTTTATAGTATTTCTTTTAATTTAGGACTTATGCTTAAATTTTTGGAATGGAATGCAATTAGTTATTAATTTATTTAGAGTTAAATCAGGTTTTTATTTTTGTATCTAACAAAATCTGAAAAAAAAGAAAAAAAAAGAGAAAAAAGAAAAGGAAAAATATGAAAGAAAAATGGTTTGTACCTTTAATAAAAGATCAAATTGTTTGGGCCAATTCTTTAAAAAATTCCCAAGCCCAATTGCCTTAACCACTGTTTACCCCGTCCAAATACCCAACCCATTTTTCCCCAGGTTCCCTGACCCGGTTCTCCCCCGTCAACCAAACGACCCCGTTAATCTAGTTTTAGATCTGAGCCGTCGAGGATCTTTGATCCAACGGCTCTGAGACCTAGGGGTCCACTTAATATATAAAACGGTCCAAACGCCCTCTCTAACCCCCAATCTCTCGTCTTCTCTCAGCCTAGAGCCCCCCCCCCAATTTAGCACCGCCTGTAGCACAACGCCTGCCGCCGCCGGAAATCGCCTACGGCGGCGGCAGCGTTCCCAATCCCCGTGTAAATTTACACCTCGCTCCTCTCCAAATCCTCCCCATCCTAGATCCCCTATCTCCGTTTCTCCCAAATCCACTGTATCGCCTCAAATCTTGGAAACCCTAGCGCCGCCTAAACTTTCTCCGGTGGCGGCGCCTGACCCAAACCCCACCAAAATAACCACCCTGAACCTCCTTTCCCTCATTCCAAAAACCACTAACTCACTTCCTTCGAAACTTCAACAGAACTTTCTCGAAATATGGATTTAAAGAAGAACAACCCAGTTCCACAAATCGCAAATCCAACGGGGTCTTTGACGGTTTAGGCATATAATGGGCCTTTCAATCGTGTGTTTTTCACACGAAACACACGATTAAAGGCTGTTCTTCTCAAGAAGTCGAAGGAGGTTTTCAAGCTGTTTCAAGTCTGTCCGTGCCTTTTAAGGTATTTCTATGGTTTTCTCTTTACTTTTTCTTTCATTTTTTCTTCTTTTATTGTCGTCTGCTTTCTTCTTCTTCTTCTGGATTCTTTTTTTCTTTCCCAGTGTCTTTAAAGTCGTCCTTTTAATATGCATTAATTTAGTTTAAGAAAGCTTTCATTTTTTTAGTTAATTGGTTTAAATATCTGTTTATTAGTTAGTTTTTCAATACAGTAATGTTTAGTTCAATTATTGGATAACAGAAAAAAGAGGCTCGATTGCTTATATTTTCTGCTTGTTTCAATTTTTAATCTCAGAAATATTGGTTTGAATGTGTCTTTGGGGTATTATTTTGTTTTTGGTGGCTAAGTTTAGAAGAGTCCGGGATTCTGTTTTCGTTGGGCTGAGTCTCTTTTTCAAATTTTTTAGACTCTGTAGTAATTACTCAAGAGCTTTGTCTGAGTTTATTCTCTGATCTGATTGGGAAAATTAAAAGCCCAATAGAGACGTTGAACTGGGTTTTCAGTAGAACCCATCGAATTGGGGTCAAACTAGACCCATATGCCTGCCTGACCCATATTGGTTGAGGGGTAATTTTCAGAGGTTCAAGGGCAAATTTGGTTAATTGGGATAGAAATAATTTTGATAAACAGATTAAAGTTTCTAGGAAGCCAGGTAGGGGGTTTCAAATTGAAATTTCAGACTGGTAGTAGGCTAACTGGTGAACAAGTCAAGTAATATTGAGAAGGAATCAAGTAGCAAAAAAATAAAATTAGAAAAAGGGGTAGAGATGAAAAAGAGAAATCTGATTAGTTGCCCTAGTCCCTTGGTATAAAGGCCACCCTAAACTTTGCCTTGCAAGGTAGAACCTCAAGAGAGCTAGATTCTAAAAAATTTCAGGGAAAAGTAAGACGGCTAAAATGGCTTATGTTTCATGGATTTTGGAGTGATTTTTCAGTTTCTTTCAAACCTCGAATACTTTTTGAGTAGCTGGAGATTTAAATGGATTAAGTTTTGGTGTTGTTGTGGTGATCCGAAGGGCTTTGGGTTTGGAAGTAGCTTAGGTTAAACTGTTTTATTCAAGTTTTTTGAGATCTCTTCATTTACAAACTCTCCTGGAGCTAGTTTCTACAGCAATCTAGGTTGAGACGAGCTGAATCTGGGTTTGTTCTAAAGCTTGGTTGAAGTGTGTTATAGATTTTGAATTGTTGAGCATCAATTTTGGTTTTAAGGCCATTTCCTTGGTTTCTATGTCTGTTACTGATACTGTTGATTGCTCTGCTGATCTGACCCCCTTTCTACTCTTATTTCCAGGTATTTTTTCCTTGAACTATTGTCTAATCATGCTGTGTTACAAGTTGGGAACACCGATTGAATTCTATGGTGAAGATTCCAATTACATGAGTTTGAATTTAAAGTGGATGTAATTAGCCCCCTTATGTAATGTGATAGGATTCCTGTTAACCTTAGTTTTTCTTGTTTCACATGTTTTATTAGTAAGCTTAGTTTTTCTTGTATTGGTTTTAATTTGCTCAATTCTCCATTGATTCAAAATTTATGATCGCTTTAGAAGGATGTTTGATTCCTGGTCCCTGTAATATAATGAAATCTCATATGTAAATGGACTGTTAAACCATGTTATAAGGATTGACCTGCTTGAGTATCTTTAGTTTTGTTTGTTTTTCTGTAGTTTGGAGTTAAGGATTGGTATGAAAAGTTTGGTAACTGATATTAGTTATACCATGTTTTGAATATGGGATTTCGCAACTGTGGATGGTTAGAGGGTTTAATTAATTCATGCATGCTTATATTTGTTTCAGTCAACTTGAAGTTATCTGTGCTTTTGGTATTCATATTGCGATTTGGCTTAACTGAAAATAACAAGTTACAGAATTAAGGTATCAAAACTTTCAATATTGGAATTCATTTAGTGTTTCGTTTATTCCTGAAACCAGAAACGCATGGATTACTGTTTGTTTAAAGGTCAAAGGATAATATTAAATTTTGAGAACAAGGATGATCAGTGAATAGTCATTAAGGATAATACCGCTCATTATAAATATGGTTTGACATCAGAACGCACTTTGATCATGCTTAAGGATAATTAATTTTTAGTTTTTAATATTTCTGGAATATTTTGATGCATTGTGGTTGTAATTGTTTTGTGTTGGGATCACAAAATTGGGCATGTAGCGTGTGGGCCCAATAACTTCTAAGGGTGCAGTCTTACCATTGATTTGCATTTGTTCTTTTGGGCTTCAGGCAAGCCCATTTTTCCTTTTGTTGTGTATATGGGATCTGAGCTTATGATTTAGGGCCTTTTGTGGACTCTGGACCATAAAGTCCACTTGGGGTTGAAATTACAGCTCATCAGTTGAGGCCAGCTGGCCAAGTGGCCTAGGAAATTAGATAGCTGGGACAGCCCTATCATGGCGTCTGGGACTCAGCGCTTCGGGCAAAACTAAGAGCCTCTGTTCATTAAACATCAGTTTATTTGGGGGCTAGACTAAACCCCTTTGCTTTAAATAATTTAACGTTCTCTTGTAGCTATTTAGAGAAATTTTAAATAGTTTAGAGACCTTTTAAGTAGAATAATTTGAGGTGCGCCATGCAAACAAAAAATGAACAATTGCGTGGCCCTCGTTTAATTTAATTTTTTACTCAAGCCTTAGATTCGAGGCATGATCTCTCTCTTT
>NC_031995.1:48236044-48329842 GCF_001879085.1 Nicotiana attenuata
ATAGAAGAAAATCCCTCTACGAACCGGCGATAATAACTTGCTAACCCCAAGAAACTCCGAATCTCTGTAGCTGATGTTGGTCGAGGCCAGTTCTTGACTACCTCTATCTTCTTCGGGTCCACCTGAATACCCTCTGCTGATACGACGTGACCCAGAAATGCAACTGAACTCAACCAGAACTCGCACTTCGAGAACTTAGCATATAACTGGCTATCCTTCAGAGTCTGAAGAACCACTCTGAGGTGCTGCTCGTGCTCCTCCTGGCTGCGGGAGTACACCAGAATATCATCAATAAAGACTATCACGAACATGTCCAAATATGGCCTGAAACACTCGGTTCATCAACTCCATGAATGCTGCTGGGGCGGCCAACCCAAACGACATGACCAGGAACTCATAATGCCCGTACCGAGTGCGGAATGCTGTCTTAGGGACATCGGATGCCCTAATCCTTAGCTGGTGGTAGCCAGATCTCAAGTCTATCTTGGAAAATACCCTTGCACCCGGAAGCTGGTCGAACAAATCGTCAATCCTCGGCAGTGGATACTTGTCCTTAATTGTCACTTTGTTTAATTGCCGGTAATCAATGCACATCCTCATCAAACCATCCTTTTTCTTCACAAATAACACCTGCACACCCCAAGGCAAAACGCTGGGTCTGATGAAACCCTTGTCAAGCAAATCCTGCAATTGATCCTTTAACTCTTTCAACTCTGGCGGGGCCATGCGATACGGCAGAATGGAAATGGGCTGAGTGCCCGGAGCCAGGTCAATACAAAAATCAATATCCCTGTCGGTCGGCATACCCGGCAGGTCTGAAGGAAAAACCTCGGGGAACTCCCGAACAATAGGAATAGAATCAATAGAAGGGACCTCTGCGCTGGAATCGCGAACATACGCCAGATAAGCTAAACACCCCTTCTCTACTATGCGTCGAGCCTTCACATATGAGATAACACTGCGAGTGGCATGATCTGGGGTCCCTCGCCACTCCAAACGGGGCAAATATGGTAAAGCCAAGGTCACGGTCTTGGCGTGACAATCCAAGATAGCATGATACGGGGACAACCAATCCATCCCTAATATAACATCGAAATCCACCATGTCTAAGAGCAATAAATCAACACGGGTCTCAAGACCCTCAAACACTACCACACAGGAACGATGAACTCGGTCGACCACTATAGAATCACCCACTGGTGTAGATACATATACAGGAACACCCAAGGCATCACTAGGCATAACCAAGTAGGGTGCAAAATAGGACGACACATATGAATACGTAGACCCGGGGTCAAATAGCACTGAAGCATCTCTATCACAGACCAGAATAGTACCTGTAATGACTGCATCTGAAGACTCAGCCTCTGGCCTGGCTGGAAGAGCATAACACCGGGGCTGGGCCCCACCTCCCTGAACCATATCTCTGGGACGATCGGCTGCTGGCTGGCCTCTACCTCCGGCGGTCCGAGCTCCACCTCTATGGTCCCTACCTCCACCTCTATGGCCTCTACCCCCGCCTCTAGCTGGCTGGGCGGCCTGTGGATCACCTGATGCCTGAATCATAGGGCGAGGACCCTGCTGCTGAGAGCTGTCCGAAGCTCGAGGGAGAAACCTAGCAACGTGCCTCATGTCGCCACACGTGTAACAAGCCCTCGGCTGCTGAGAATAGCGGAGTGGTGGTGTGCTGATGGGTGCGGATGGCGAACTGAAAAGCTGCTGATCAGAAGACTGTGGCTGAGAGCCACGACCACCTGAAGTACCATATGAGACTTGTAGAGCTGACTGAAAGGGCCTCGGAGGATGGCCTCTCCCATAAGAATCCCCACCTCCAGACGAGGTACCACTGAATCTACCTGCATGACGGGGCCTCTTATCTAACCCATGACCACCTCCCCGTGTAAGAGCCATCTCAACTCTACGGGCCGCGTTGGCCGCCTCCTAAAACGAAATCCCACTCCCGGCTCCCATAGCCATCTGGAGACGGATCGGCTGAATCAACCTATCAATAAACCTCCGCACCCTCTCTCTCTCGGTGGGGAGTATCACAATAGCATGGCGAGCTAGATCAATGAACCGGGTCTCATACTGCGTGACTGTCATAGAGCCCTGCTGGAGGCGCTCGAACTGCCTGCGAAGACCCTTTCGCTGAGTAACTGGGAGAAACTTCTCCAAAAACAACTCTGCAAACTGGTCCCAAGTCAATGATGGCGACCCTGCTGGTCTGGATAAACAATAGTCCCTCCACCAAGTCTTGGCGGATCCTGCTAGTCGAAAGGTGGCGAAGTCGACCCCATTGGTCTCCACAATACCCATAGTCCGAAGAACCTCATGGCAGCTATACAAGAAATCCTGGGGGTCCTCTGAAGAAGCACCGCTGAATGTGGTGGTGAAGAGCTCGGTGAACCTATCCAGTCTCCACAAAGCATCTGCGGACATAGCCGCTCCATCGCCGGTCTGAGTCCCGGCTGAACTGCCACAGCTGGCTGAACCACTGGAACCTGTGCCTGGGGAGCTACCTGCTCCGGAGTACGTGTAGCAGGAGTCTGAACTCCTCCTCCAGCCTGAGAAGTGGCTGGTGCTACTGGAAGCAAACCCGCTCTAGTGACGCTCTCCACAAAGCCTACCAATCTGACCAGAGCGTCCTGAAGAATTGGGGTGGCTATGAACCCCTATGGGACCTGAGCTGGGCCCATCGGAGCTGCTGGGGCTGGAACCTCCTCATCATAATTAACATGAGGCTCCACCTCTGGGACAGCTTCTCGGGACTGAGCTCTGCCCCTGCCTCGGCCTCTGGCACGGCCTCGGCCTCGCCCTCTACCCCTCGTAGGAGCTGCTGCTGGGGGCTCGGGCTGCTGCACGGTAAAAGAGGAAGTACATGTTCTCGCCATCTGCGAAAGAACATAGTAGAACGACAATCAATATTTGAGAAACAAAATCGCACGACAAGAGAGAACAAAAGTGAAGTTTTCCTAACTCCGTAGCCTCTAGGGGATAAATACAGACGTCTCTGTACCGATCCCTCAGACTCTACTAAGTTTGTCCGTGAGTAGCGAGACCTATGTAACCTAGTGCTCTGATACCAACTTGTCACGACCCGGATTTCCCACTATCGAGAGTCGTGATGGTGCCTACTGTCGGAGCTAGGCAAGCCAAGTATTAAAACATTTTCTGATAACATCACAACGATATAAATAAAACGAGTCTTTTAAATAAAAGCGGAAGTCTTAGAAACATAGATATCTGATAACCAAATGCGGAAGTTTAAATACAACTCTACCCAGATCCGGTGTCACTAACTCACGAACTACTAAAGAGTGCTAAAAACAAGTCCGAATAGAAGTACATCACTGTTTGTCTCGGTACAAGGAAAACAAAATAATAACATAGAAGGGACTCCGGCCTGCGGACGTCAGCTAGGCTACCTCGAAAGTCATTGGATTGAAGTCAGCTCCTGATCAAATCCTACTGCTGAGGCCAAAAAGCTGCTCCTGGATCTGTGCAAAAAGATGCACAGAGTGTAGCATCAGCACAACCGACCCCATGTGCTGGTAAGTGCCTGGCCTAACCCCGGCGAAGTAGTGACGAGGCTAGACAGGACCTACCAAAAACAACCTGTGCAGATATATATGTATATACAAGTGCAACGAAATAACAACAAAAAATACCAATTAAGGCGGGGAGGGGACATGCTTAGGGGAAATACAGATGAAAACAACTTATCAGAAGTAAACACCAAACTACATCAGATCTCATAATCTATATAAGTGGTCGGCGTGCCACACGATCCCATTTCATAATATAACTAAGTGGTCGGCGTGCCACACGATCCCATTTCAGAAAATATAAGTGGTCGGCGTGCCACACGATCCCATTTCATAATATATAAGTGGCCGGTGTGCCACACGATCTCATTTCATAATATATAAGTGGTCGGCGTGCCACACGATCCCATTTCATAATATATAAGTGGTCGGCGTGCCACACGATCCCATTTCATAATATATAAGTGGTTTCCCGGCAAGGGAGAATATGACTAAGCAGTTAAATCCCGGGAAGGGAGCAACAACAATAACTTACACGTCCCGACAAGGGAATAATCACATTTCTTTCTCTTACGTTCATTTCTTACTTTTTAATCAAGTCAAAAATCGAGCCAACGCTCCAAATAGTTTACACATCATATTTCCTTCTCATTCTCTTCATATCATATAGAAACCATCAATTAACAAGGAAGAGTCACTACAGAATCCCAATTAAGCACAAATAAAGACCCACGATCATGCTAGACACCGGTGTATAGATACTCGTCACCATGCCTATACACCGTACTCAACATTTAGCAATTAGCAAATAATACTCTAATCCTATTCCCTCAAGCCAAAGTTAGATCAAACACTTACCTCGAATGCTCCAAACTCAAATCAAGCCTCTAGTATAGCTTTACCCCTCGAATTCGGCTCCAACTCAGGCAAATCTATGAAATAATGACTTTACAATATTAATAATAGCTAAACAAACTAAACCCAATGCCTAAATATGAATTTCTAAGCTTTCTTCCCAAAATTCCAAAAATCGACCCCGGGCCCGCTTGGTCAAAACACGAGGTTCGAACAAATTCCATGTTACCCATTCCCCCACGAGCCCGGATATACAATTTGTTTACAAATTCGACCCCAAAACGAGGTCTAAAACAAGTAAAATCGAAAAGCCCTAACTCTACCCTTTTCCCCCAATTTCAACCCTAGATTACATGATTTAGGTTTAGAAACTCATTAATTAATGAAGGAAGATGAAGGAAATGAGTGGGAATTTACTTACCCAAGAAGCTTTGGTGAAGAAGTGCTCAAAAATTCGCTCAAGAGCTGTGGAGAAGAAGAACTCGTGTGAAATATGGACTAAATCCCGTCACTGTTCTGTTTTGGGTATTTAAAATCACTGGGATAAATTGCCCTTCGCGTTCGCGGGAAGAGGGCCACGTTCGCGAAGGGTAAATGGGCAAGGCATCGCGAACGCGAGATGCTAGCCGCGATCGCGTAGAAGAATGGGCTGGGGGTCCAAGACTTTGTTATACGCGAACGCGTGAAGGACCACGCGAACGCGATTAGGGAAATGGCAACATATGCAACAATATTTTTCTTCATCCTACGCCACCAATAATGCTGCCGCAAGTCCTGATACATCTTCGTGGCGCCCGGGTGATTAGAATACCGAGAACTATGGGCCTCCGCTAAGATCAACTCTCGAATCCCATCGACATTGGGAACACAAACTCGCCCCTGCAATCTCAAAACACCATCATCATCTAAGGTCACCTTCGTGGCACCTCGACGCTGCACCGTGTCTCTCAGAACACACAAATGGGGATCATCAAACTGCCGATCACGGATACGCTCCAATAATGAAGAACGAGCGACCGTGCAAGCTAACACTCTGCTAGGCTCAGAAAAGTCCAACCTCACAAATCGATTGGCCAAGGCCTGAATATCCAAAGCAAGCGGTCTCTGGCTGACCGGAATATAAGCAAGACTACCCATGCTGGCGGACTTCCTACTCAATGCATCGACCACCACATTGGCCTTCCCCGGGTGATACAAAATAGTAACATCATAATCTTTCAATAACTCCAACCACCTCCTCTGCCTCAAGTTCAACTCCTTCTGCTTGAATAAGTACTGAAGACTCTTGTGATCAGTGTACACCTCACACGTCACACCATAAAGGTAATGCCTCCAAATCTTCAAAGCATGAACAATGGCTGCCAACCCTAGATCATGAACCGGACAATTCTTCTCGTGGATCTTCAACTGCCTCGAAGCATAAACAATGACTCTGCCATCCTGCATCAATACTGCACCGAGCCCAATACAGGAAGCATCACAATAAACTGTATAAGGCCTTGAGCCTGTGGGCAAAACCAATATCGGTGCCGAAGTTAGAGCTGTCTTGAGCTTCTGAAAGCTCGCCTCACACTCATCTGACCATCTGAACTGGGGCCCCTTCTGGGTCAATCTGGTCATCGGGGCTACAATAGATGAAAATCCTTCCACGAACCGACGGTAATAACCTGCTAACCCAAGAAACTCCGAATCTCGGTAGCTGATGCTGGTCGAGGCCAGTTCTTGACTGCCTCAATCTTCTTCGGGTCCACCTGAATACCCTCTGCTGATACGACGTGACCCAGAGATGCAACCGAACTTAACCAGAACTCACACTAGGAGAACTTGGCATATAACTGACTATCCCTTAGAGTCTGAAGAACCACCCTAAGGTGCTGCTCGTGCTCCTCCTAGCTGCGGGAGTACACCAAAATATCATCAATAAAGACTATCATGATCATGTCCAAATATGGCCTGAACACTCGGTTCATCAACTCCATGAATGCTGCTGGGGCATTGGTCAACCCAAACGACATGACCAGGAACTCATAATGCCCGTACCGAGTGCGGAATGCTGTCTTAGGGACATCGGATGCCCTAATCCTCAGCTGGTGGTAGCCAGATCTCAAGTCTATCTTTGAAAATACTCTTGCACCCTGAAGCTGGTCGAACAAATCGTCAATCCTCGGCAGTGGATACTTGTTCTTAATCGTCACTTTGTTCAATTGCCGGTAATCAATGCACATCCTCATCGAACTATCCTTTTTCTTCACAAATAACACCGGCGCACCCCAAGGCGAAACGCTGGGTCTGATGAAACCCTTCTCAAGAAAATCCTACAACTGATCCTTTAACTCTTTCAACTCTGGCGGGGCCATGCGATACGGCGGAATGGAAATGGGCTGAGTGCCCGGAGCCAGGTCAATACAAAAATCAATATCCCTGTTGGGGGGTATACCCGGCAGGTCTGAAGGGAAAACCTCGGGGAACTCCCGAACAATAGGAACAGAATCAATAGAAGGGACCTCTACCTGCATGACGGGGCCTCTTATCTAACCCATGACCTCCTCCCCGTGCAAGAGCCATCTCAACTCTACGGGCCGCGTTGACCGCCTCCTAAAACGAAATCCCACTCCCGGCTCCCATAGCCATCTGGAGACGGATCGGTTGAATCAACCCATCAATAAACCTCCGCACCCTCTCTCTCTCGGTGGGGAGTATCACAATAGCATGGTGAGCTAGATCAATGAACCGGGTCTCATACTGCGTGACTGTCATAGAGCCCTGCTGGAGGCGCTCGAACTGCCTGCGAAGACCCTTTCGCTGAGTAACTGGGAGAAACTTCTCCAAAAACAACTCTGCAAACTGGTCCCAAGTCAATGATGGTGACCCTGCTGGTCTGGATAAACAATAGTCCCTCCACCAAGTCTTGGCGGATCCTGCTAGTCGAAAGGTGGCGAAGTCGACCCCATTGGTCTCCACAATACCCATAGTCCGATGAACCTCATGGCAGCTATACAAGAAATCCTGGGGTCCTCTGAAGAAGCACCGCTGAATGTGGTGGTGAAGAGCTTGGTGAACTTATCCAGTCTCCACAAAGCATCTGCGGACATAGCCGCTCCATCTTCGGTCTGAGTCACAATACCCGGCTGAACTACCACAGCTGGCTGAACCACCGGAACCTGTGCCTGGGGAGCTACCTGCTCCGGAGTACGTGTAGCAGGAGTCTGAACTCCTCCTCCAGCCTGAGAAGTGGCTGGTGCTACTGGAAGCAAACCCGCTCAAGTGACGCTCTCCACAAAGCCTACCAATTTGACCAGAGCGTCCTGAAGAACTGGGGTGGCTATGAACCCCTCTGGGACCTGAGCTGGGCCCACCGGAGCTGCTGGGGCTGGAACCTCCTCATCATAATCAGCATGAGGCTCCACCTCTGGGACAGCTGCTCGGGACTGAGCTCTGCCCCTGCCTCGGCCTCTGGCATGGCCTCGGCCTCGCCCTCTGCCCCTTATAGGAGTTGCTGCTGGGGGCTCGGGCTGCTGCGCGGTAGAAGAGGAAGTACGTGTTCTCGCCATCTGCGAAAGAATAGAGTAGAACGACAATCAGTATTTGAGAAACAGAATCGCACGACAAGAAAGAACAAAAGTGAAGTTTTCCTAGCTCCGTAGCCTCTGTGGGATAAATACAGACGTCTCCGTACCAATCCCCCAGACTCTACTAAGTTTGTCCGTGAGTAGCGAGACCTATGTAACCTAGTGCTCTGATACCAACTTGTCACGACCCAGATTTCCCACCATCGGGAGTCGTGATGGCGCCTACTGTCGGAGCTAGGTAAGCCAAGTATTAAAACATTTTCTGATAACATCACAACGATATAAATAAAACGAGTCATTTAAATAAAAGCAGAAGTCTTAGAAACATAGATAACTGATAACCAAATGCAGAAGTTTAAATACAACTCTACCCAGATCCGGTGTCACTAACTCACGAACTATTAAAGAGTGCTAAAAACAAGTCTGAATAGAAGTACATCACTGTTTGTCTCGGTACAAGGAAAACAAACTAATAACATAGAAGGGACTCCGGCTTGCGGACGTCAGCTAGGCTACCTCAAAAGTCCCTGGACTGAAGTCAGCTCCCGATCAAATCCTACTGCTGAGGCCCAAAAGCTGCTCCTGGATCTGTGCAAAAAGATGCACAGAGTGTAGCATCAGCATAACCGACCCCATGTGCTGGTAAGTGCCTGGCCTAACCCCGGGGAAGTAGTGACGAGGCTAGACAAGACCTACCAAAAACAACCTGTGCAGATATATATGTATATACAAGTGCAACGAAATAACAACAGAAAATACCAATTAAGGCGGGGAGGGGACATGCTTAGGGGAAATACATTTGAAAACAACTTATCAGAAGTAAACACGAAACTACATCAGATCTCATAATCTATATAAGTGGTCGGCGTGCCACACGATCCCATTTCATAATATAACTAGGTGGTCGGCGTGCCACACGATCCCATTTCAGCAGATATAAGTGGTCGGCGTGCCACACGATCCCATTTCATAATATATAAGTGGTCGTGCGTGCCACACGATCCCATATCATAATATATAAGTGGTCGGTGTGCCACACGATCCCAGTTCATAATATATAAGTGGTCGGCGTGCCACACGATCCCATTTCATAATATATAAGTGGTTTCCCGGCAAGGGAGAATATGACTAAGCAGTTAAATCCCGGGAAGGGAGCAACAACAATAACTTACACGTCCCGACAAGGGAATAATCACATTTCTTTCTCTTACGTTCATTTCTTACTTTTTAATCAAGTCAAAAATCGAGCCAACGCTCCAAATAGTTTACACATCATATTTCCTTCTCATTCTCTTCATATCATATAGAAACCATCAATTAACAAGGAAGAGTCACTACAGAATCCCAATTAAGCACAAATAAAGACCCACGATCATGCTAGACACCGGTGTATAGATACTCGTCACCATGCCTATACACCGTACTCAACATTTAGCAATTAGCAAATAATACTCTAATCCTATTCCCTCAAGCCAAAGTTAGATCAAACACTTACCTCGAATGCTCCAAACTCAAATCAAGCCTCTAGTATAGCTTTACCCCTCGAATTCGGCTCCAACTCAGGCAAATCTATGAAATAATGACTTTACAATATTAATAATAGCTAAACAAACTAAACCCAATGCCTAAATATGAATTTCTAAGCTTTCTTCCCAAAATTCCAAAAATCGACCCCGGGCCCGCTTGGTCAAAACACGAGGTTCGAACAAATTCCATGTTACCCATTCCCCCACGAGCCCGGATATACAATTTGTTTACAAATTCGACCCCAAAACGAGGTCTAAAACAAGTAAAATCGAAAAGCCCTAACTCTACCCTTTTCCCCCAATTTCAACCCTAGATTACATGATTTAGGTTTAGAAACTCATTAATTAATGAAGGAAGATGAAAGAAATGAGTGGGAATTTACTTACCCAAGAAGCTTTGGTGAAGAAGTGCTCAAAACTTCGCTCAAGAGCTGTGGAGAAGAAGAACTCGTGTGAAATATGGACTAAATCCCGTCACTGTTCTGTTTTGGGTATTTAAAATCACTGGGATAAATTGCCCTTCGCGTTCGCGGGAATAGTGTCGCGTTCGCGAAGGGTAACTGGGCAAGGTATCGCGTTCGCGATTGGAATGATGCGAACGCAGAGAAGAAAGCTGGGGGGGGGGGTCCAGGACTTGGTCTATGCGAACCGGAGACACCTATGCGAACGCGATGAAGGGAGCCTTATGCACTACGCGAACGCGAGAGGCGTAGTGCGAACGCGAAGGAGAAAATCACTGAGCACCTGTTGTAGATTTTCTGCAATCTTCCTAAGTCAAAAACTACCCCGAACACCTCCGAAAACACCCCCGAGCCCTCGGGGCTCCTAACCAATCACACACACTAACTCGACAACATCCTACGAACTTAACCGTGCGATCAAATCGCCAAAATAACATCATAAACGAGGAATCAAACCTCAAAAATCATCACTTTTTCTTCAAACTTCATAAACTTTCATTTTTAGATATTTAGGTCCGAAACACGTCAAATGACGTCCGATTTCAACCAAATTTCACAGGAAGCGCTTAAACCACATATAAGACCTGTACCGGGCGCCGGAACCAAAATACGGGCCCGATACCGACGCTTTCTAATCCATTTTCATTTCAAATTTCCATATAAATTTTAGAAAAACAATTTCTTTTAAAAAATTCATTTCTCGGGCTCGGGAACTCGGATTTCGATTCCGGGCATACGCCCGAGTCCCATATTTTTCTACGGACCCTCCGGGACCGTCAAATCACGGGCCCGGGTCTGTTTACCCAAAATGTTGACCAAAGTCAACTATAATCGTAAAAATATCAAAATTCATAAATTTTTACACAGAATTCATACTTAAGCTTTCCGGCTACGCGCCCGGACTGCGCACGCAAATCGAGACAAGTAAAAATGTGGTTTTCAAGGCCTCGGAAGCACGGGATGAATGAGAAAACAGGTGATGACCCTTTGGGTCGTCACAGCAAATTCCCTTTGGACCAAGAAAGTTGTCTTCGGACGGTTTAAAGATGACGTCCTGGGCCATGAATTATTTAGTGAGGGATTCGCAAGCCATGAAATGATGTTCTCGGGCTGTGAAAATGGTGCCTCCGAACCTTGATGCCTTTGAATAATGATATGCAAATTTGAGAGATCCTCAGGCCATGGCATGGTGTCTTCCGACTATGAGGATGATGTCTTTAGACTATGACGCCTTTGGATAGGTTGGCGATATTTTAGCCCATGATATGCAATAGTATGATGTTAACAAGATAAGTCTTAGTCTTGTGGAATGGAGGGCAGAGCTTAGCCCGATCGAAAAGCAAATAAATAGTACTAAAAATAGAGCAATATTTGTGCAAAGAGGGACATTGCTTAGTCCCATGCAGATGGGGAGTCAAGGATTATCCTCATGCAAGTATGGAGGCAGGGATTAGCCTCATGGAGTCAAGGATTAGACTCATGCAAATGGGGAGGCAAGGATTAGCCTCATGCAGGTATGGAGTCAAGGATTAGACTCATGCAAATGGGGAGGCAAGGATTAGCCTCATACAGGTATGGAGTCAAGGATTAGACTCATGCAAATAGGGAGTCAGGGATTAGACTCATGCAAGTATGGAGGCAGGGATAAGCCTCACAGAGTCAAGGATTAGACTCATGCAAATGGGGAGGCAAGGATTAGCCTCATGGAGGTATGGAGTCAAGGATTAGCCTCATGCAAATATGGAGTAAGGGATTAGACTCATGCAAATCGGGGAGGCAAGGATTAGCCTCATGCAAATATGGGGAGGCAAGGAGCCTCATGCAAGTATGGAGGAAAGGATTAGCCTCATGCAAGTATGCGGGACAGGGATTAGTCCCATGCAAGGAGCAAGAAGCAAATAAGAGTAGCATATGTCTTAGTTGGAGATGTATTCGGTGTCTGATGGCCTGATTGATAGCGATCTTGCTACGTGGATGTTACCGTTACGTCAGATGTGCCTGCGTCCAAAGAAAAATTGTAAGTTTTGTGGGGGGAAGGTTGGTTCGTGCTTCTGTCCACCGGCCTTGCTTTACTCCGTTTTGAAAGCCTTTCGAGTTCCCCTGGGTGATACCTGACTGTAATGGAAATAGAGTTTTCGAAAATATGTAATTATTAATAAAAGTAGAGTTATTTTAGAAAAACATAGTGAAATATCGCATTTTTTTAAATGAACTAGTGATTGTAACACATTTCAGAGACATTGCAACTCTCTCATATTGGAATTTTGAGGGTCCTCCTTAAAATTCTGCCCCAGTTTGGTAGATGATCTTTGACCGTTTGCAGACAATAGGTCTTGCTGAATCCCCTTGGAATTTTGAGAATCCTTCTCAAAATTCTGCCCCAGTTTCTGATCTTGGGGAAATGAAAATTTTATTATGGTATGACCGAACCCATAAGGCTGCCTACGTATACCCTCTTAAACGGGAATCAGGTCAAGCGTAGTTCAATACATCAGATGAAGAAATGCAAAATATCTAAGCATAGTATCTCTTGACTGCGTCTGAATTGATCGGTTTTGGCCAGATTTCTCCATTCATTTCTGCAAGTATAAGTGCTCCTCCTGTCAGTAACCTGTGAACCATGTACGAACCTTGCCAGTTGGGAGAGAATTTCCCTTTGGCTTCATCTTGATGCGGGAAGATTTTCTTCAATACCAGCTGCCCTGGCGCGAACTGTCTTGGTTTGACCCTTTTGTTGAAAGCTTAGACATTCTGTTCTGGTAAAGTTGGCCGTGACATACTGCGTTCATCCTCTTTTCACCGATAAGGGCCAATTGTTCATAGCGACTCCTTATCCACTCTGCATCGCTGAGTTCAGCTTCCTGTATGATTTTTAAAGAAAGAATCTCCACCTCGGCTGGGATGAGAACCTCGGTACCGTAAACCAACATGTAAGGAGTTGCCCCGGTTGATGTGCGATTTCAGAGTTTTTGCTTGACTGACAGGAACATGGAATCAGTGGGCAACTTGTGAGCCACTATAGATGTGCTCAAACCGATCATATCATCGTATGACCATGCGAAAATGTCCTCATATTCTTTTAGGAAACGAATGTATTCCTCCTTCTCTGCTGGTGATAAGTGAATGCTGATGCGGGTCTCCTTGACGGTCTCGGCGTCTCCCAAATTTACTACTTTGGTCTCGTCCAGATTGGACTTAGGCTTATTCTCAAAATTTTCAACCTCCCTGACAATTTTCTTAGGTACCTCATCCTCTTCCTCTGAATCACTATTCTCATGTTGCGTTGCCTCATTACATGTCACAGTTACTGGTTCATCAGGAAAAGTAATAATAACGTTGTAGAAAAAAAGTGTAGAAATAGTAATGAATAATAAAGAGCAAGTGCATTTGACTAAAACTTGAAAATTGTCCAGACAAAGTATGGCTCGATGAATTGAGCATTTATTTTGAAACAAGTAAAACATAAAACAAAATTACGGGAAATCTTAAAATGCCTAGAATGGCTTATAGAAGTAAATTCTGCCAAGCTACCTAGGGACTTGGCGGGCTCGGGATGGTGTGGCAGTCCAGTTCCTGAGAGTAGCTCCCTTTCGCCACAGCCTGAATAGTGAGTCCTTCTTCCTCCTCCTCCTCCTCAATTATGGCACCGCAGTCCATGTCCTCATCTTCCAAGAACAAAATTTTCAACCCAGCTAGTGCTTCTTCTTCCGTAGTCCCCCATATTGTGTCAGCCTGGTGGAAAGCTTGCTTCAAACGTGGCACCAGCTGCTCAAGTGGGTAATATGGTCCACGCCATGGAGGCGACCAATCATTATATTCTTCCCATGTGTATTTATATCCGAGCCCAAAGGTGGTACCATGACTTTTCAACTGTATTGGTTTGGTTATACCTTGGAGGTTCTTTCCCATTCCTTTGCCGGGTTCATATCCAGACCATGCAAGTATGCTTTCTATTTTGTTACTCCACCACTTATCCTTCTCGACGGCATTCCCGTTCAATGTCATGGTAGGTTTCCCCTCCTAGTCTTCTTCTATGTCCAATGGCTGGGATGGTCTGACTAGTGTAGATGGGGTTACTTCCATCTCCGTGAATGATTACCTCTTGGCGGTTCCATTCAAATTTCACGGCTTGATGTAGCATGGAAGGCACGACTCCCGCAGCATGGATCCATGGCCGGCCCAATAGAAGGTTATATAAGGCTGGTATGTCAAGTACTTGAAATTCAACGTCGAACCAAGTTGGCCCCATTTGCAAACAAAGGTTGATCTCCCCGATCGTGGCCCTCTGGGACCCATCGAAAGCCTTCACATTCATGCTTCCTACCCGTATCTCATGGAAACCTTTGTCCAACCTTTTCAGAGTGTCCAATCGACAAATGTTTAGGCTCGAACCTCCATCAACCATGACCCTGGCAATGAACTTGTCTTCAAATTGCACCGTAATATACAATGCTCGATTGTGATTCCGTCCCTCGGGTGGTAGCTCATCTTCGTGGAAGATGATCTTATGACTTTCTAGTACTTGCCCAACCATGTTGGCCATTTCTCCGTCGGTGATGTTATTGGGTACGTAAGCCTCGCTCAACACTTTCATTAAGGCATTCTTGTGTGCCTCTGAATTCTGCAATAATGACATGATAGATATCTGAGCAGGGACTTTGTTCAGATGGTCAACAACATAGTACTCCTTTGCCTGTACTTTCCTCCACAGGTCATCTGGCCCAGTCTCAATGATAGGCTGCCTAGCAGTGGTCTCCTTACTTGAACCTCCCAGGTATTCAGGTGTATAGACTCTTCCTGTTCTAGTCATTCCTTGTGCCGCATCAGATTCCTCTACATTGGCCTTCCCTTTCTGCCGAGCCTCAGCGAAATAATCCCAGGGTATTGCTTTTGAGTTGAATGGGGGTGTGGTTGATACTGTCACAGTGAAGGGTGTGACCACTTCTACTTCAAATAGAGTGGGGGTGGCTGCGGGCGGAGCCACATCCACCTCGAATGGCACTGATGCAGTTACCTCAACCTCGATCGGTGCTTGAGTCTGAACCACAATAGGAGTAAGTGTGAATGCAACCTTAGAGTCATCGCCTTCTCGAATAAGCCCGATCGACCCCTTAGGGTCCCATTCTTCATTTGTCTCTATCATATGTATACCATCACTTCTGTGATCAGGGAGGAGATTGTTGCGGACATTAGGTGCGAATTCCTTTGCTTGTATGACCTTGTTGTCAATTAGCGTTTGGATCTTATCCTTCAATGTCCGGCACTCAGCAGTGGTGTGCTCTTTCATACCGGAATGGTACGCACAAGTTTTGTTCGGATTGACCCACTGGGATAGATTTTCTAATGCCACAGTGGGAACGGGCGTGACGTAGCCGGTGACTTTCAATCTTTCATATAGTTGGTCAATGGGCTCAGCAATGGCGGTATATTATCTGGGTGGCTCGCGGTCAAAGTTTGGTCGTGGTCTTGGATAATTTTGGCGAGCTGGTGGTGATTGGAAGTGGGATGGTTGGGAGTTATAGGTGTGATAGACAGAGGCTGGTTGGGAGTATCTGGGAGATGAAGGTTGATATGTGGGCGGTGATTCTTGGTATGTGAGTGGAGGTGTTTGATATGCGGGCGGAGGTGTTTGATATGTGGGTGGAGGTGTTTGATAGACAAGTGGAGATTTTGGGCCCTGGGCTACCATTAGTGCCCCAACATCTCTCTTCTTCGATATGCCACCTGACTGTAGTGCCTTATTCGTGGCTTGCAAGGCTTCGAAGTTTGTTACCATCTCGCTCTTGATTCCTTCTTCAATTCTTTCTCCGAGTTTGATGATGTCAGAGAATTTGTGATTTTCGATAACCATCAACCTCTCATAATATTGCGGGTCCTATGCCCTGACGAAGAATTTATTCATCTGTTCCTCGTCCAAAGATGGCCTGACCTTGGCTGCTTCCGACCTCCAACGAGTAGCATATTCACAGAAAGTCTCAGTAGGTTTCTTCTTAAGATTCTAAATGTAGAAGACATCCAGTGCATTCTCTGTGTTGAACCTGAACCGGTCCATGAAATCCGATGCCATGCTTACCCAACTGACCATTTCCTAGGATTTTGGTTGATATACCAAGACAAGCGTCCCCAGTAAGGCTCCTCATAAAGAGCTTTATTCGGATCTTTTCATCTTTCCCGACCCCGACAAGCTTGTCGCAATAAGTCCTTAGATGAACCATGGGATCACTTGTACTATCGAACATTTCGAACTTGGGAGGTTTGTACCCCTCTGGTAGTTCGACATCCGGCTGTATGCACAGATCTTCATAGTTCAAACCTTCTATTCCTCTGTCGCCCTCAACACCTTGAACTCGGCTTGTTAACTTCTTGAGTTCTTCAGCCATGTTTTTGATGAGCAAGTCCTTCTCGTAGGATTCCAGTGTACAGGAGATTGGTTGGGTAGAATGAGGTATAGTTTCCACATATATGGGGTTGCTTTGATGGGTGCCAGGAACTTGGGTGTAGTGATGGTCATTGGTGGAGTTTTTGTGGATCAGGAATGGGTGGTGGTGTATTTTGGGGAGTGTGGTAAGTGGCGGTTGGCGGGCAATGAATTGGTTGATGGTGTTGTTGTGGTGGAGCTGGTAATGGGTTGGGATTCTGGGGCGGAGTTGCGTATTGATTTGGTGCGGGAGGATTTTGTGGGTGTTGGTTTTGTGTGCTTTGAGGAGGTGATGGATTCTTAGTGTTCTGTTGGTTGATGTGAGGGACATTCAGGGTAAGTGACAGGTTTGCCAAGTTGCGAACCTGCTCAAGTTCTCCTTGCAGTTCCAGTACCCTTTGTTCCAGTCTCAAAACCAGATCATTTGGGGCCGGGGTACTGCGGCCATCGGAGGTTTCTTTATTCTCAATATTCTCCTTTCGGATACCACTTAAATCGTCCATTTTTGCCTTTCCTTTTCCTTTTGTGTTGCTTGGAGGAGGAGGAGGTGGAGGGCCTCTGGATCTGGTGTGATATGCTGATGAGGCCAGTATGATTGAACCAACCTAAGGGGATGGGAATAATAATAAAAAATAAGCAAAAACAAAAAGGTAACAAGTTAGTGAGGATTCTGAAATATCTGCAGTGTCTAAACAAATATTGCGGGAATATAAATTCGCGTCCTAATTTGGGAGATTGTGCCCGAGGTAGGCCTAGCGACAAGTAGATTTGGAGAACTTTTAATGCCAATAAATGCTTCATTTCATAATGTAAAATAGACGAATCCCTAAACGACACTAAGATAATAATAAGATAAGTCACTACTGGCATTTGGCCTTATTACATTTGAAAAGCAAGTAAACCTAATCTATTTGGTCTCGGAAAACTTTCTTCAGGCTGAATGCTCTTGTCGATCAAATCCCCCAGTTTGCGTAGGCTCATTAGCAGGAATGCCTTTGCCAAATGCCCTTCTTCGTTTCCCTCAGCGTTTTGGCAGTCGGTGACTCTCTTCCTCACTTTTCCTTCCAATTCCAACAGGCTGTATTCCTGATATTCAAGCTTGTCGCTAGATTTGGCGGCCCTCTCTTTCCATTGATTGATTTGGTCATCTGATGGAAGACTCCACCAGTCTAGCAAGAGTGAGGGTGTGCTAACCATACCGAAGTTGGGGACCTCGTGCCTCATTTCCTGCAAAACAAAAGGTTAGACCTTACCCCCACCAGACTCGAATATTTATACATTTGTGATCAACATATCGGCATTTAGTTCTCCAAATTTATGCACAGAACGTGGTTGTGTACGTTGGGATTATGGAAAACCCGATGGACTTTGGATAAGGCTTATCTTAAAGGATCATTATGTGGACAACATAACTGATCCGACTAGGTTTGACCATGATGTATGCACAATTTTAACCAGAGTAAGGTTTCTATGGGGTTTTAGACTGGTACCCTCGAGCGGACAACTCGAGGAGGAAGGCACGGAACCATCGATTGCACCGCTGATCGACTGGTTTTACCGCAAACAAGCCTTTCCAAATTTAAGGAGAGTAAATAGGAAGAGCGCAACCACTCATTAAAGCGTTGCTATAGGATTTGATACGCACGAGTGGAATATAATGTGGAGCATGATTTATGCAGCAGTTAATAACATGTATTCAAGTATTTGCACGTAAGGAAAAATAAATACAATATTTAAATAATTTAAAGACAGTTACAGGAAAAGGAAACAAAGAGGCAAGTCAGTTTCAGAAATAAAGAACCATAAGCGCTTAAAACAAAACAGACAGTCAAATTAAAATAAGGGAAAAGGGTACGGGATAAAGCATGCTTGGACTAATTCATAAGAATAAGTTCATTATGGTAAGAGTCTAATCATCCCCAGCAGAGTCGCCATGCTGTCTCGCCCACTTTTTTCCCTTTTTGACGGGGAAGTCCGGGTTTCGACATTCATGGGGGTAATTGTTGGCCCAAGTTCAGATGAAGTTTTGAAGATTGACAAAATGAACTCAATAAAGGACCAGGTTCATCTAAGGAGACACAGTTGTTATGGCCCATACACATGAGATGCACGTGAAGAAGATAAGTCCTTGAGATCAAGCAGCAATATCTTGATGAATATCTTCTGAACTGATCGAAAAGATTGCATATAGGATAAGGAGTTGAAGTCTCCTTATGAAAAGAGAATTACATCCGGATCGAGAATATGGATTAGGAGTTAGAGTTGTTCTTGGACTCGAATTGTCAAAAGATCCACAATTCGAGTTCTTATCAAACTCTGATTACTAACTCTATAAATATAACGATTGTTCTCTTTTACAGGTGATTGCACATAAGCAGAACTTAAGCATATTTGAGAGCAAAAAGATCAAGTCTGATTTGCAAGCAACATATGCGAGATACAAGTGTGCACGTCAGAAGCTACATGAACTAAGATAGAAGAACCAGTTTCATCATTGTGTTTATTCGCACATCAGAAGCTACATGAACTAAGATAGAAGAACCAGTTTCATCATTGTGTTTATTCTAAGTCTAGTTCAATTGTAGTAGGTTTTCATATTGTACCTTTCAGCTTTCTTAGAAGCAATTGTATTAGGTACTCTGAGTATTCAAGTTAGAGTTAACTTGAAAGTGTCGCAACAGTTGAGGCTGTGTGCCATACTGGGATTAGAGTTAATCCTTAGGTTTACAAAGAATTTTGTAAATGCAGTTTTTGGCTCAGTGATTTTAGTGGAGTTGGGAAAATCCTACTGAGTAGTAGGTCGTGGTTTTTTCACCTTTTGAGCCAGGTATTTTCCACGTAAAAATCTCTGTGCACTTTACTTTTAGTATTTATTATTCCGCAAACTGTTGTAGTTAGACCACTTAGAAGAACCGGGTTCTTCTAACGCGAAAATTAGGTACCACACAAATCACCCCCCTTCTTGTGTGGTATTGACGTTTATAACATCAATTAGGTATGCCCGAGCCGGAGGCTAGGAAACACGAGGAATGGAAGAAGGAGGAGTCGGCCTCCAAGTGATATTCGAGATGCTGCAAGCTCAGCAAGTGGCCATCGCTCAACTTTAGAGTCAGAGCTGTGAGCACGTGATTTTTGCTTCACAAGAATTACTCCTACAGAATTCCCAAAAATTAGATTTTTTCTTTTAATTATTTGTTAATTTAGGAATTATTGTAGAATTTTCCTGATTGTTTGCATTTTCGTGGGCATGTTTAATTTTATTTAAATCATAAAAAAAAAATACATTGCATTTGCATTTAGGACCTAATTTTACATTTTCCTTGATTAATTAGTAAATTAGTGTTTTACAAAAATGGAAAATCACAAAAAATAACTCATTTTTGGATTTTAATTTTGAGTTTCGAATTTTGATAGTTTTTCTTTAATTTGGAATTTAATTATTTGTGGTAATTATTACTTAGAGTTAATTAATTTAATTTGGTAGGATAATTTGTGATAGTAATCAATTTAGATTTTTTTTATTTTTTACTTTTAAAAAGAAAAGAGTTTTTAAAATAAATGAAAAAAAGAAGAAAAAAAGTGAAAAGAATCAGGTTTTTGGGCTAATTTTATTAAATCCCAAGCCCAATTGATTTATTCCCCCATTAACCCGTCCAAACCCGGTCAAAACCAGCCCAAACCCGTCTCTCATCCGGTCCACCCGTATAACTCCCCAAACGACTCCGTTTTGATGGTCTTTAATTTGAGCCATCGATCTCCCCTTGATCGAACGGCTCAGAACTGAGCCCCATTTTAATATTTAATTGTCCGAACATCACCCCCCCCCCCTCAAACCCGTCTCTCTCACATTCATCTTCAAAGACCAGTAACCCTAGGACCCAGCCGCCCTTAGACACCAATTCCTCGCCGGCCGGCGGCGCCGCTTCCAACCAGGCCCAAATTGACACCATAGAACCTCCATAACTCCCTCATACCAAATCCATTACCGTTTTCCCTCGAATCTTTCTGAAAACCTTCGAATCTTAAATCTAAACTGAGCCCTAAAAATCCCATAAAACCTCAAAGTCGAGATTTCGTTGAAGATTTAGGTTTAGTTTGACTTTATTCGTGTGCTCTTGATAAGAACACACGATTGACGTCAAACTCGACTTAAATATTGATGATTCAAAGGCTCTTTCCAATTCCTTACTGTCCGAGTTATTTTTAGGTATTTTTCCCTTTTCTTTTGTTATCTTTTCCTCATTTTGCTTTCATTGTTTATTTCTATTTTCTGCTTCTTTCTCTTCTTCTTGATTCCTCTTTATTTTTCTAGTTTCTCCAGAGTCGTTTCTATGCATGTTAGTTTTAAATCTTTTTCTTTAATTAGTGCATTTAGTCTGTTAATTAGTTTAGTTTAGATTTGTTAATTTAGTTAATTCTAGTTTATTAGTTAATAAGTCATTTAGTCTAGATTTTTAATTGATTGAAACCATTTCAGTATTTGTGTTATTCTGTGCTTAAAGATTTTAATTGGAAAATTGTGTCGTTTGGGCTTTGTGTTGTCTCTGACCCATTTGCAAAGAGCAGCCCGTTCAATTGGTTTTAAGTCATTGGGTCAAATTGACCCATAAATTTTCTGAGGTAATTAACAGGGTCTTAAGGGGTAAATGAGGAAATTTGAGATAAGGAATCTCTCCCAACTAATTTAGAAAGCTTCTAGGAAGGTGCCTTCAGGACTTACATAAAAAACTGATTTCTGAACTAGGGGTACCTGAGCAAAAATGAAAATTCTGAAAGGTTTTAAGTGCAAAACTAAGCTCATTTCTGGAGCCCTAAAAGCTTGCCTATAAAGGCACCCTTTCTTTAGGCTCAAGGCAGACTTAAGAGACTAAAATTCTGAAAAAAGGTTGAAAACGACTGAGTTAAGAAATACTTGAAAACTTGGGCATTTTGGGTAGAAATTGGTCTAATTCTGCAAGTTAATCTTTCAATTTTGAAACCTTCAAAAAATTGTTGGCTTATTCTGGGATTAAAAGATGCTTTAAGGGCTGCTTGATTACTGTTCCATTGCTGAACTTTTGAGCTGATCCTGTTGCTCATTTCTTCTTTGCTGTATTACTCTCGCTGCTGCTCTTCTTGATCTCCAGCTTGATTTTCTGGTTTTGTTTTGCTATATTCAGGTATTTTCTGAATCATTGTCCACAAGTGATGTATTTTGAGTTGGAGCCTGACTGAAAACAAGTCGCATTTGAATTTCATCTCATTTATTTTCCTTTATCTCTTTAGTGTTCTGTAATAAGTCCTGAATTATACATGTTATCTTAGTTGTCTCATGTTTTTAGTCAGCTATATAAATGAACTTATGCTCTTTAAGAGTTTGGGTGTTAATTTTTGGATTCAAGTAGACTGTGCTAATTCCCCAGATTTGTTACTGTTTGGTATTGAGAAAGAGTCAATTGGTTTGAAGTTTCAGGTTTGTTTGTGAGTTTAACTTAGGACTAAATTCAAGCATGAATGTTTGTGTAGTTGGAGTCTAACATGTATTTTCACTAGCCTTTGAAATTCCTTTGTGTCTCAAGTACTGTGTAGCGATGAGGCTTATCAGGTTTATCATTGGGTGCAAATGGTATTTTGTTGTTGGAATAGACTCGATATTGAGTCGTGACCCTTAGCTTTGGTTTCTTCCAAGTTTTGGGTTAATTAAGCCTCAGATTCTAAGGTCATTCACAAGGGAGGACGAATGTCTTTGCTACTTGGGCTTGTTTCTTGAGCCCAGTAGTTTGCTTGTTTGTTGCTGGATTTTCTCATAGCAAATTTGACCCAAAAATGCATGCAAGATAAAATTGGAGTTTTAACTAGTTAATTTGTGTTGATTAGTAAAAATTCAGAAATAAATTGATTAGTTCAATTTCTTTGTTTTCGTATAGTCCTAATTGATTGGCTTTTAATTGATTGTGCACAAATGTTTGGTTCTGAGAACTGGGCCTAATGCTGGCCCAGTTATTGAAATATTAATTTCGAACTTGAGGCCTGCCTTGTTTAGTCCGTGATTCTTCAAAGGATTTGGGCCGTTCTTTGGGTTTTAGACCATGAGGCCACTTGAAACAGCATTGCATGGCCTCCTCCTGTCTGGGCTTGCCTCTTAATTTCCGTCTGAATGCTGTTGTTGGCCCAAACCATTTCTTTCAAATAATCAGCCCTATCTCTATTTGAAGCAATTTCCCTTTATTTAGTTCAAACTTTAGTTTAAAAATGAATTTCCAGTGCTCTTAGTGTTTAATTTAGATTCCCCTAGTTGTTGAGGTGAGCCATATTATATAACGCAAATAGTTTATGGCCCTTAAAAGCAATGTTTAGAAATAACTTTGATAGAATAATTTGAGGTGCGCCGTGCCAAATAAAATCTCAAAATGCATGGCCCTCATTTAATTAATATTTGAATGCTTAGAAATCGAGGCGTGCCATATAGTTGAATTTTCCATGGTCCTCGCAAAGTTGAAAGTGCATAGTTGCTTTAGGCGCGTTATTTTAAATATTACTTTCCTAAACTCGGGTGTGCATTTATGTGACCCAAATCCAAATCTCAACAACGTTAGATAAAATGTGTCGTGGACCGCGGGTTCATTTATGTGATGTGGTTCAAGACGTGTTTTAGATGACGTTTAATCTTTCCTAAAAAATAATTAATTTAAAGCGATTATAAAGTTAAAATTGAACCATAGGTCAAAACATGTATTAAAATCAGATAATAGGCCAATTATGATAGTTTAAGCGACCGTGCTAGAACCACGGAATCCGGGGGGGCCTAACACCTTCCCTCGGGTTAACAGAATTCCTTACTTAGAATTTCTGGTTCGCAGACTTCAAAAGGAAAGTCGAAATTTCCTCGATTTGGGATTTTAAAATAAACCGGTGACTCGGGACACCAAATAAACTATTCCAAGTGGCGACTCTAAAAAATTAAATAAATAATCTCATTTCGAATAATGTCACTTAAATTGGAAAAACTCCCTTGCACTACCTTCGGGTGTGTAAAAAAGGAGGTGTGACAGCTCTAGCGATTCTGCTGGGGATCCAAACCCAGAACTTCGGTTCAGGGTTCAAGAATTCGAGCTTAGAATAACTGTTATAGTTGGCTTTATTTATTATCTGATTTTTACATGTGTGGGCCTAATGTGCTAAATGTCGCTTTTTACCGATTTGATATTATTTGAATTGTATATAAACTGTTACGAAACCCTTCTCTTCTCATCTTCGGGGATGTGCACGCTAGCGTGACTCCCTATTCTATTAATGTCATACCTTAAAATAAGAAAGAGGCCCGGACAAGTTACAAAGCCGGATGGCCTTTTGGTTCCCGGTACGTAGCCCCCTCCTCGGCTCGAGTTGTCCGCTCGGGTACACAAGTCTAGAACAGTATACCCAGGTTTTATACTTAGAATAACTCAGCCTCATGCCGGATCCCTAGTAGGAACGTTTGTTTGCATCATGTGCGTTTGACTTTAGAGAGTCAACATAGGGGTTGGGTCCGTCTAGGACAGGTGGACCCCAGAATCAAAGAGCATCCTGATGCATATTTTACGTGCTACTTGTACAATTCTTCGCTTCGGTTTGCATGTTGACCGGTTGCTAGAATAGGGAAGGAATTGGGAAAATAAAATTTAGGTATGAGAGAGTTGATTACCCGTTTTTCAAAAAAAAAACCTGGTGTCCAAAATAAGCCGAAACTCTGCCGAAATTTCGAAAAATAAAAATAAAATAAAAAAAAGAAGAAGAAGGAAAAAGAAGAAAGATTTTGGTTTCAAAAGTTTCATGTATTTATTATGTCAAAACTGACCGAACTACGCCAAGTTTGATTCTCACCGGATGTGGGATACGTAGGCAACCCCCATCGGGTCCAACTTCATTTTTGAAAAATAACCCAAAAAGAACAAAATTTTAGTGTTTTGTCATAAATAAGTAAGGTGATGCCATTCTTGTCTAAAATAGCCAAATATCCCTAAAAGGACGCCGGAAGGCTGTTTTTGCAAGAACAGCTACCTTTAGTCTCTTTTTCAAATTTTGGCCGATTAGCAAACACAACCCTAAAATCTTCTTTCCCGAAGTGCTGAAAGGACGTATTTGCAAAGCCGTGATTTTATTTTTGAAATGAAAATTTTGAAAAAATGAAAAAAAAAATTATAGCTTTTTCTTGAGTCAAAATGAATCATGATTCTTTAAAACTAAATCACCCTCATAAATGTGCAGGATGAGCACAATTGAAAAATGAACCCTTCGCACTCTTGAACTACGTAATGATCTGATTCACACGGCGTCGTGATACGTAGGCAATCCTCATCGGACCCGGTCATGATTTTGTTAATAACTCAAATAAAGAGGGGTGCAGAAGGAAAGAACAGAAAAAAAACCAAAAAGAGAGAAGAAAAAAAAGGAGTAAAAGAAAAACCAAAAGAAAAATGAAAAAAGAGAGGGGCAAAGCAAGAAAAGAGAGGAAAGAAAAGAGAGGAAAATGGGAATAAAAGGAGAAGCATTAAAGAGCCAAATTGGAAAGAAAGAAAATTGGAGAAATAAACGAAAGTCGGGATGAAACACGCAACCGTTGCAAAACATGTAGAAACACATTTAATTGTATAGGTGCATCACACCCCAACGTGCGATTCCCTATGTGTTAATTGTCTCGCACTAACCGGTTTGTTGTGTTTATATTCCAGTCAGGCTCTATAGTGAGATGGTTGGTTTTGTGGTATTCTGGCTTCGCATCCTTACTTCACAAGGTCCAAGGGAAGCATTGAAATGTCATCTGAGGGTCATCTACCAACGGTTCCTATCCTCGAGGATAGCCTGATTTCGGTCATCCCAACTTCGGACTCGGCCGCTGCAGAGGAAAACAGAATTCTGCATCTCCGCATGATGGAAATGTGGGACGCCTGGTCTAATGGTAGGGAACCACCAAGTGTAATCCCTGGATTCCTCGAGCTACTTCCCAGGGCAAGTGGCACCTCCAACATCCCCATAAGCTATCCAAATACCCCGCTGGGATATCCTACCATTTCGGCTCACTTTGCTGGAACACCTTCTGAGGTTCGCCCCCAGGTGTTGATGTCAGGCACAGCCTCCAATATATTCACTGCGCCACCTTCTGCAGCCATGGCACAACCCACCCTGCCAAGGCCAAACTTTGACCCTTCATCCTTCACCTTTCAAGCACCATCTTTCCTAATGGATCCTACCCAGTTCACCACTAATTCCTACCCTCGGCAACCCCGGTACAAGTTTACCGCGGGGCAGGAGAAAACCTCAAAGAACCCTGAACAACAGGAGATTGCTCGAAAAATGAGAAGTATGGAGCAGAGTCTGAAAAATATGCAAGGTTTGAGCGGGCAAAAGAGCGTGTCTTACGCTGACCTGTGTATGTTCCCACACGTGCATCTACCCTTGGGTTTCAAAACCCCGAAGTTTGAGAAGTATGATTGGCATGGGGATCCCATAACCCACCTTAAGAGATATTGCAACCAATTGCGGGGAGCAGGTGGAAAAGAAGAGCTCCTTATGGCTTATTTTGGAGAAAGCTTGGTCGGTATTGTTTCTGAATGGTACATGGACCAAGATATATCTTGGTGGCATATCTGGGACGACCTGGCTCGGGATTTTGTCAGGCAGTTTCAATATAACATCGACATTGCCCCTGACAGGAACTCATTGTCAAATCTAAAGAAAAAGTCTTCAGAAAGATTCCGAGAGTATGCTGTCAAATGGCGTGAGCAAGCCGCCAGAGTTAAGCCTCCAATGGATGAATCAGAGATGGCCAGTGTCTTTCTTCAAGCCCAAGAGGCCGACTACTTCCAGAACATGATGTCTGCTGTGGGTAAGCCATTTGCTGAGGCTATCAAAATTGGAGAAATGGTTGAAAACTGTTTAAAAACAGGCCGAATCTTGTTAAGGCCACATCACAGGCTGCTCAAAATGGCTTGGAGGGTTTGATGAACAAAAATGGGTTTGAAGAGGGAGCCAAGATGGTTTCAAGCTCGAGAGGGGCCCGCAGGTCATTCAGCTAGTCATATGTGCCTCCTATGGTCCCTCAACATTATTATCCCTTTCAAAATGATGCTTATGTCGTGGCACCTCCTCCCTATACGGTGATGAGCGCGCAGTCTTACACGCAGCCATAACATCATACACAAAACCGAGCTCCACCTCCCAGAAATTCCCATCCTTACCAAGCTCCATATAATCCTCAACCAAATGATCCCCAATACAATCCTCGCCCAAGAGAGCTTTTCAGAAAGAATCAGTTTACCCCTATTGGTGAATCATATTCAAGCTTGTTCCAAAAGCTAATCAGGCTAGATCTATTGCAGCCAGTGGCCCCGAACCGGCCAAACCCCGAGTCCCGCTCGCACCGAGCTGATGCTAGATGTGAATACCACTCTGGAGCAGTGGGGCACAGTACAGAGGACTGTTGGACCCTCAAAAGGGCAGTTGAAGATTTTATTGAAGCCGAAAGAGTTGTTTTTCAGGATGAAGAAGCTCCTGATGTGATGAACAATCTGTTGCCTGCTCACAACACTGGGCCAATAGTCGGGATAATTTGTGAAGGAATTTGATCCGTCGCTGAAGGCCATTGCAGCCATTGCCAAAACAGAAGAAAAGCCAAAAAACGGTCGCCAAGCCTGAAAGTTCCTCATCAGACGGGAGTCTCGGTAGCCAGTCTTGCTATCCTTTCTGCGTCCGGATGTTTTACTTTATTGTCTTACTTTCCGATGTAAACCTTTCTATCTTCAAAATTTAAAATAAAAGGAAAAATCAAAAATCAAAAATCAAATGAAATTAATATTTCATTGTCCAGGAATGTCTCTTTTCTTAATCTGGTCATCTTTCTTTCTTATTCTCTTTTAGTTCTGTTAAATGCAGATTTCAATAACATGACATGCTTGCGGACTTCATGCCCAGATCCCAAAATGCTATCAGACTTCGAAATAATGAATCAAGAGTCAAAATGCAAAGAAGATAAGTTTGAGGAAATAAAACAAAGAGTTGGAACAGCTGAAGGAAAATTGGTTCTAGAGTGGAAAGTTCCATACATTGCAACAAGAGTACTTCCAAAAGAGTGCGTTGTACTTGGGGCACATCGAAGGAAATGTCCCTGAATCGGCTGTCAATGCAAATGCAGTGAAAAGGTACTATGTTGGATCCTCCGTATAGTTCTAATATTTTCTGGTTGGGATGACGAAAGCTTTCATTCTCGCTACCCAAACACTATCAACCCTTTGCACACCCTTTGAGCCGGCTCCCATTCTTTGGCTACCCTCTTTGGAACCTGAAAGTGTTATTGAAAAATGAAATGAAAAAAAAAAAGAAAGATAAAAAAAGGGAAGAAAAGGCAAAGAAAATAAAAAAAAAGAAGAAGAGAAAAGATGGAAAAAGAGAGAGGAAAAAGAAAATGAAATGAAAAATGAAAAAGAAAGAAAAAAGAAAACAAAACAAAACAGAAAAACAAAAGAAAATCAAAACAATATTTTCCCTGAACTACGTTCGACTTGATTCCGAAAGGATACGTAGGCAGCCTCTCTTTGGGGTTCAGTCACACCAAAACAAAAATCCAAAGTCCCCCAAAAAGTGAAACTGGGGCAGGTGTTATAATGGTTCGGCGATGATCCTGCCCAAAAGGTTCCAAAGTTGTAACTCAATCCAAATCATTTTACCCAAACCCTGTTCAAGTCCTTCCGATCAATCGGTGAGAATGTTCAAGGATCAGAGAATACAGTTACTTGGATCCGATACAGTCAAGATGAGAAAATAAAATGAGAGAGTCTTATTGGTGAAAACCCACACGGGCACCATGAGGTGATGGTAAGCAGAGAAATGAAAAATGAGAGAGTCTTGTTAGTGAAAACTCGCAAAGGGCACAATAAGGCGATGGCGAGAAGAGAAATGAGAGTAGTCAGCTAGTGAAAACCCGCAAAGGGCGCCACTGATTGAAAAGAGGATCCTCACAGCCACAGGCGCCGACAAAGTCCTGGCAAGGTTTCTCGAATTTTGAAGCAAAAGTTGTGATGAATTTCTGAGAGTCGGATGGTTTACACAGATCAGGCATCCAGTCCAAAAGGCATGTCATGTCCATTGAAGTCGGCATGTACTCCAGATAAGTCTTTCTTTCCTCTCCCCGAAAGGGACACTTCTTGTTTTAAACTCATTCTCCATTTCATTTTTTATTTTCTTTGAATCCCTTTCGGTCTAACACTGTTCCGAAACTAAGACAAAGAAAGGATGGCAAGACTGATTTACAGGGTTCTCATTTGGCGCGAGTTAATGTGCAGAAAGGCACCCAACCTCGTCACAGGCATCAAGTCGACCCCGACAAGCCATGGCGGCCGATGATTCGAAATCAAAGCTCTTGGAAGGAGAAAATCAAATTAAAGCGCCTATAAAGGCAATTGAAGTTGAAAAGGTTGAGTCCCATGTGGCTAACCGCCTCGGCAAAAGTTGAAGAAGCCAAGGTTCCCCAAATGCTCTGAAATTGAAGTTGGAAGAAAGAAGCCAAAAAAGAAAGGCCTACAAAGGCGAAATAAAGTTGGAAGAGGTTAAGTCCCACGCGACTAGTCGTTGTAGCAAAGTTTGAGGAGCCAAAAGTTCCCCAATGTTCCAAAGAAAAGAAAAAAAATGAAAAAAAAAAGAAAAAAAAAAGAAAAAAATGAAAAGAAAAAAGAAAAGGAAGTCAGAAAGGAAAGGCCTACGAAGGCAAAATAAAGTCGAAAAGGTTGAGTTCCACCAACCAACTGTCATGGCAAAATCTGGAAAAAACCAAAAGTTCTTAGGGCCTGAAATGAAATTGGTCCCCAGGAAACAAGCAGTTGCAACTGAGATCTTCATCAAAGAAGCTGGGTCGAGATCAAGCGATTGAGACAATCAAGGCCACAAAACCAACCACCGTTTCAAACTAACAATTGTTCTTTGTTTGAAAATTTGAAACAGGTGCAATCCAAAGCAACCATGCAAGAAGTAGGTACAACCAAAAAAGAAAAAGAAATGCGCAAGTGCTAAAAACAGCTTTGTAGCAACAACCCATAAAAAGGGAAGTCCCCTCTAAGTTTTCCCGCATTTACTCATTCCATGAAATAAAAAAAAAAGAGAAAGGAAAATGAAATTAAAAAAAAGAGATAAGAAGAAAATCCAAAAAAAATGGTAGTTCAGAATCCTCAATATCCATCTTTTACGTTTTTCCAACATAGGGCCCCAATCCCTAGTTGAGATTTATAGACATAGGGTCTCCATCCCCTAGTCGCCTTTTGCCAACATTAGGGCTCCAATCCCTGAGTTGAGATTTTAGACATAGGGCCTCCATTCCCTAGTCGCCTTTTTGCCAACATTAGGGCTCCAATCCCTGAGTTGAGATTTTTAGACATAGGGCCTCCATTCCCTAGTCGCCTTTTTGCCAACATTAGGGCTCCAATCCCTGAGTTGAGATTTTAGACATAGGGCCTCCATTCCCTAGTCGCCTTTTTTGCCAACATTAGGGCTCCAATCCCTGAGTTGAGATTTTTAGACATAGGGCCTCCATTCCCTAGTCGCCTTTTTTGGTAACATTAGGGCTCCAATCCTTGAATTGAGAATTTTAGACATAGGGGTCTCAATTCCCTAGTCGCCTTTTTTTTTTGCCAATATTAGGGCTCCAATCCCTGAGTTGAGATTTTTAGACGTAAGGCCTCGAATTCCTAGTCGCCTTTTTTTTTTGCCAACATTAGGGCTCCAATCCCTGAGTTGAGTTTTTAGATATAGGGCCTCCTTTATCTAGTCGCCTTTTACCAACATTAGGGCTCCAATCCCTGAGTTGAGTTTTTAGACATAGGGCCTCCATTCCCTAGTCGCCTTTTTGCCAACATTAGGGCTCCAATCCCTGAGTTGAGATTTTTAGACATAGGGCCTCCATTCCTTAGTTGCCTTTTTGCCAACATTAGGGCTCCAATCCCTGAGTTGAGTTTTTAGACATAGGGCCTCCATTCCCTAGTCGCCTTTTTGCCAACATTAGGGCTCCAATCCCTAAGTTGAGATTTTTAGACATAGGGCCTCCATTCCCTAGTCGCCTTTTTGCCAACATTTGGGCTCCAATCCCTGAGTTGAGATTATTAGACATAGGGCCTCCATTCCCTAGTCGCTTTTTGCCAACATTAGGGATCCAATCCTTGAGTTGAGATTTTTAGACATAGGGCCTCCATTCCCTAGTCGCCTTTTTGCCAACATTAGGGCTCCAATCCCTGAGTTGAGAATTTTAGACATAGGGCCTCCATTCCCTAGTCGCCTTTTTGCCAACATTAGGGCTCCAATCCCTAAGTTGAGATTTTTAGACATAGGGCCTCCATTCCCTAGTCGCCTTTTTTCCAACATTAGGGCTCCAATCCCTGAGTTGAGATTTTTAGACATAGGGCCTCCATTCCCTCGTCACCTTTTTTGTCAACATTAGGGCTCCAATCCCTGAGTTGAGAATTTTAGACATAGGGCCTCCATTCCCCTAGTCGCCTTTTTTTCCAACATTAGGGCTCCAATCCCTAAGTTGAGAATTTTAGACTTAGGGCCTCCATTCCCTAGTCGCCTTTTTTTGCCAACATTAGGGCTCCAATCCCTGAGTTGAGATTTTTAGACATAGGGCCTCCATTCCCCAGTCGCCTTTTTTGCCAACATTAGGGCTCCAATCCCTGAGTTGAGATTTTTAGACATAGGGCCTCCATTCCCTAGTCTCTTTTTCCTTTTAAAGACACACAATCCTTATTTTATCACTTTCAAAAAAAAAGGTTTAGATCTTAGTTACAAATAACTCAAGAAATTTTCCTAGTGAAAACTGGGGCAGAAAAATTTTGTTCGTTTGTTTGTTTCGGTGTCTGAGCAGGTTCGACCTCGAGGCACAGGATTCGAGATGACCAAAAGAATGAGTCTCAATCCAAAATAAAGAAAAGAAGAGAAAAGAACAAAAAAGAAGTGAACTCAAAGTGCTGAGGCGGAGAAAGATGCGGACTGCTCAAGTTATGATTGAAGTCACAGGCTTCACATGTCCCGCCTGGATCCAAAGCTGAAGAAAGAACCAGCACCTACAGCTGACGTGCATCAAGATTCAGATCAGAGTCTACAGCAAGAACCAGCTAAGACTCGAGATCAAGCTTCAAGAGATTTATAGATAGGGATCTTGTAACTCGTAGCTGATAGGCTTTAGCTAGTTTAGCTCTTTTATTTTCCATTTTGGTGAAATAAGGAGTTCAGCAAGCAGTAGCTGCAGCAGCAACAGTGAAATCACAGCTTCCCGGTAGTCCCAGCTACCAAAACTTCCAGAACTACACTGACCTAATTCCTTTATAGCCAAGGATATGTAGGCAACCTCTGAAGCAAGGTTCGGTCAGGCTTTTTCAAAAAATGCTTCTCACGGAGTGTCAAACGGGCAAAAATCCCTCATAATTGCTTATTTTATCTTTGCCCGAAAACCCTTCGTGTCTTCGAGCAAAGAGGGGCAGCTGTGAGCACGTGATTTTTGCCTTACAAGAATTACTCCTACAGAATTTCCAAAAATTAGATTTTTTCTTTTAATTATTTGTTAATTTAGGAATTATTGTAGAATTTTTCTAACTGTTTGCATTTTCATGTGCATGTTTAATTTTATTTAAATCATAAAAATAAAAAACAAATACATTGCATTTGCATTTAGGACCTAATTTTACATTTTTCTTGATTAATTAGTAAATTAGTGTTTTACAAAAATGGAAAATCACAAAAAATAACTCATTTTTGCATTTTAATTTTGAGTTTCGAATTTTGGTAGTTTTTCTTTAATTTGGTATTTAATTATTTGTGGTAATTATTATTTAGAGTTAATTAATTTAATTTGGTAGGATAATTTGTATTAGGAATTAATTTAGATTCTTTTATATTTTACTTTTAAAAAGAAAAGAGTTTTTAAAATAAATGGAAAAAAAAAGAAGTGAAAAGAATCAGGTTTTTGGGCTAATTTCATTAAATCCCAAGCCCAATTTATTTATTCCCCCATTAACCCGTCCAAACCCGGTCAAAACCAGCCCAAACCCGTCTGTCACCCGGTCCACCCGTATAACTCCCCAAACGACTCCGTTTTGATGGTCTTTAGTCTAAGCCATCGATCTTCCCTTGATCGAACGGCTCAGAACTGAGCCCCATTTTAATGTTTAGCTGTCCAAACATCCCCCCCCCCAAACCCGTCTCTCTCACATTCATCTTCGAAGACCAGTAATCCTAGGATCCAGCCGCCCTTAGACACCAATTCCTCGCCGGCCGGCGGCGCCGCTTCCAACCAGGCCCAAATTGACACCATAGAACCTCCATAACTCCCTCATACCAAATCCATTACCGTTTTCCCTCGAATCTTTCTGAAAACATTCGAATCATAAATCTAAACTGAGCCCTAAAAATCCCAAAAAACCTCAAAGTCGAGATTTCGTTGAAGATTTAGGTTTAGTTTGACTTTATTTGTGTGCTCTTGATAAGAACATACGATTAACGTCAAACTCGGCTTATATATTAAAGATTCGAAGGCTCTTTCCAATTCCTTATTGTCTGAGTTATTTTTAGGTATTTTTCCCTTTTCTTTTGTTATCTTTTCCTCATTTTGCTTTCATTATTTTTTTCTATCTTCTGCTTGATTCCTCTTTATTTTTCTAGTTTCTCCAGAGTCGTTTTTATGCATGTTAGTTTTAAATCTTTTTCTTTAATTAGTGCATTAAGTCTGTTATTTAGTTTAGTTTAGATTTGTTAATTTAGTTAATTCTAGTTCATTAGTTAATAAGTCATTTAGTCTAGATTTTTAATTGATTGAAACCATTTCAGTATTTGTGTTATTCTGTGCTTACAGATTTTAATTGGATAATTGTGTCGTTTGGGCTTTGTGTTGTCTCTGACCCATTTGCAAAGAGCAGCCCGTTCAATTGGTTTTAAGTCATTGGGTCAAATTGACCCATGAGTTTTCTGAGGTAATTTACAGGGTCTTAAGGGGTAAACTAGGAAATTTGAGATAAGGAATCTCTCCTAACTAATTTAGAAAGCTTCTAGGAATGTGCCTTCAGGACTTACATGAAAAACCAATTTCTAAACTAGGGGTACCTGAGCAAAAATGAAAATTCTGAAAGGTTTTAAGTGCAAAACTAAGCTCATTTCTAGAACCCTAAAAGCTTACCTATAAAGGCATCCTTTCTTTAGGCTCAAGGCAGACTTTAGAGACTAAAATTCTAAAAAAAGGTTGAAAACGGTTGAGTTAAGAAATACTTGAAAACTTTGGCATTTTGGGTAGAAATTGGTCTAATTCTGCAAGTTAATCTTTCAATTTTGAAACCTTCAAAGAATTGCTGGCTTATTCTGGGATTAAAAGATGGTTTAAGGGCTGCTTGATTACTGTTCCATTGCTGAACTTTTGAGCTGATCCTGTTGCTCATTTCTTCTTTGCTGTATTACTCCTGCTGCTGCTCTTCTTGATCTCCAGCTTGATTTTCTGGTTTTGTTTTGCTATATTTAGGTATTTTTTGAATCATTGTCCGCAAGTGATGTATTTTGAGTTGGAGCCTGACTAAAAACAAGTCACATTTGAATTTCATCTCATTTGTTTTCCTTTATCTCTTTAGTGTTCTGTAATAAGTCCTGAATTATACATGTTATCTTAGTTGTCTCATGTTTTTAGTATGCTATATAAATGAACTTATGCTCTTTAAGAGTTTGGGTGTTAAATTTTGGATTCAAGCAGACTGTGCTAATTCCCCAGATTTGTTACTGTTTGGTTGAGAAAGAGTTAATTGGTTTGAAGTTTCAGGTTTGTTTGTGAGTTTAACTTAGGACTGAATTCAAGCATGAATGTTTGTGTAGTTGGAGTCTAACATGTATTTTCAGTAGCCTTTGAAATTCCTTTGTGTCTCAAGTACTGTGTGGCGATGGGGCTTATCAGGTTTATCATTGGGTGCAAATGGTATTTTGTTGTTGGAATAGACTCGATATTGAGTCGTGACCCTTAGCTTTGGTTTCTTCCAAGTTTTGGGTTCATTAAGCCTCAGATTCTAAGGTCATTCACAAGGGAGGACGAATGTCTTTGCTACTTGGGCTTGTTTCTTGAGCCCAGTAGTTTGCTTGTTTGCTGCTGGATTTTCGCATAGCAAATTTGACCCAAAAATGCATGCAAGATAAAATTGGAGTTTTAACTAGTTAATTTGTGTTAGTAAAAATTCAGAAATGAATTGATTAGTTCAATTTCTTTATTTTCGTATAGTCCTAATTGATTGGCTTTTAATTGATCGTGTACAAATGTTTGGTTCTGAGAACTGGCCCTAATGCTGGCCCAGTTATTGAAAGATTAATTTCGAACTTGAGGCCTGCCTTGTTTATTCCGTGATTCTTCAAAGGATTTGGGCCGTTCTTTGGGTTTTAGACCATGAGGCCACTTGAAACAGCATTGCATGGCCTCCTCCTGTCTGGGCTTGCCTCTTAATTTCCATCTGAATGCTGTTGTTGGCCCAAACCATTTCTTTCAAATAATTAGCCCTATCTCTATTTGAAGCATTTTCCCTTTATTTAGTTCAAACTTTAGTTTAAAAATGAATTTCCAATGCTCTTAGTGTTTAATTTAGATTCCGCTAGTAGTTGAGGTGAGCCATATTATATAACGCAAATAGTTTATGGCCCTTAAAAGCTAAGTTTAGAAATACTTTTGATAGAATAATTTGAGGTGCGTCGTGCCAAATAAAATATCAAAATGCATGGCACTCATTTAATTAGTATTTGAATCCTTAGAAATTGAGGCGTGCCATTTAGTTGAATTATCCATAGCCCTCGCAAAGATGAAAGTGCGTAGTTGCTTTAGGCGCGTTATTTTAAAAATTACTTTCCTAAACTCGGGTGTGCATTTATGTGACCCAAATCCAAATCTCAACAACGTTAGATAAAATGTGTCGTGGACCGCGGGTGCATTTATGTGACGTGGTTCAAGACGTGTTTTAGATGACATTGAATCTTTCCTAAAAAACAATTAAATAAAAGCGGTTATAAAGTTCAAATTGAACCATAGGTTAAAACATGTATTAAAGTCAGATAATAGGCCAATTACGATTAAGCGACCAAACTAGAACCACGGAATCCGGGGGTGCCTAACACCTTCCCTCGGGTTAACGGAATTCCTTACTTAGAATTTCTGGTTCGCAGACTTCAAAAGGAAAGTCGAAATTTCCTCGATTTGGGATTTTAAAATAAACCGGTGACTCGGGACACCAAATAAACTATTCCAAGTGGCGACTCTAAAAAATTAAATAAATAATCCCATTTCGAATAATGTCACTTATATTTGAAAAACTCCCTTGCACTACCTTCGGGTGTGTGAAAAAGGAGGTGTGACAAGAACAGAACTCCAAACACCGCCGAACCGGTGAACGCCCGGCATACTGAACCAGTGCTTGAAAGGCCCGATGAAAACGGCTCAGGGACTGACCCCACAATCATGAAAATGCTCGAGGAACTGACTAAAAGGATTGAGTCAGGAGAAAAGAAGATAGAAGACTGCGATAAGAAGGTGGAAACTTATAACTCCCGGGTAGACCAGATACCGGGAGCACCTCCAGTTTTGAAAGGTCTGGACGCCAAAAAATTCATACAAAAATCTTTCCCCCCAAATGCGTCTCCAATGCCCATTCCCAAGAAGTTTCGCATGCCCAATATACCGAAATATAACGGAACAACTGACCCTAACGAACATATTACTTCATACACGTGAGGAATCAAAGAAATGACTTGAATGACGATGAAATCGAGTCAGTATTATTGAAAAATTTTGGGGAAACACTATCAAAAGGAGCTATGATCTTGTATCACAACATAGCTCCTAACTCTATTGATTCATTTGCTATGTTGGCGAACGCCTTCGTGAAAGCACACGCCGGGGCCATAAAGATGGCCATAAGAAAATCGGACGTCTTCAAAATAAAACAAAGGGATGACGAGATGCTAAGGGATTTTGTGTCCCGGTTTCAGATGGAGAGAATGGAATTACCACCGCTCTCCGATGACTGGGCAGTTCAGGCCTTTAAGCAAGGTTTGAATGAAAGAAGCTCGATTGCATCTCGACAGCTAAAGCAGAACTTGATCATATCTAGTTGCGACATGGTCGGATGTGCACAATCGTTATCAGTCAAAAATTAGGGTCGAGGAAGACCAGTTAGGATCCCCCTCGGGCTCAGTTCATCCTAACAGATTCGCAGCCAAGCCCCCGAGGGACACAGACTGGGGATCAAGATTTAATAAAGAACGGTATCAACCATATGCCGATCGAAGGAACAACGGCCCAAGCCACAACACCTCTCGAAGCGATCGAAGAAGTGATCGAGGTTAAGGTTCTCGAGGACTCATGAGCAAGAACGGGTTCGATAAGCATACCGACACCGTCGAGGTCCCTCGATTATCAGAATACAACTTTAGCATAGACGCATCAGGGATCGTCTCAGCTATTGGGAGAATCAAAGATACTAAATGGCCCAGGCCAATAAAGACCAATCCCTCCCAAAGGAACCCGAAGTTGATGTGCAAGTATCATGGCACACATGGTCATAGAACGGAGGATTGCGGGCAGCTAAGGGAAGAAGTGGCTAGATTATTCAATGAGGGCCACCTTCGAGAGTTCCTAAGTGATCGGGCTAAGAATCACTTCAGAGAGAGAGATGCAGGCAGGAAGAATGAACCTGAAGAACCTTAACATGTCATTCACATGATCATCGGTGGGGTCGACGTCCCACAGGGACCTATATTCAAACGTACCAAAGTATCCATCACAAGGGAGAAACGGACTCGGGATTACATGCCCGAGGACACCCTCAGATTCAGCGAGGAAGACATCGAGGCCTTATCTCAGCCTCACAAAGATGCACTGGTAATTTCTATCCTTTTAAATAAAGTTCAAGTTAAACGTGTTCTCGTGGATCCAGGTAGTTCAGCAAATATAATCAGGTCAAGGGTCGTGGAGCAGCTCAGGCTGCTCAATCGAATCATACCGGCATCTCGAGTCTTGAATGGCTTTAACATGGCAAGTGAAACAACGAAGGGAGAAATCATCCTCCCAGTCAACGTGAACGGAACCATACAAGACACCAAATTTCATGTCATCGAAGGTGACATGAGGTATAATGCTTTGCTTGGAAGGCCGTGGATCCATAGCATGAGGGCGGTGCCATCGACCCTTCATCAGATGATGAAGTTCCCAACAAAGGATGGCGTGAAAACAATATACGGAGAGCAGCATGCAGCTAAGGAAATATTTGCAGTGCATGACTTGGCATCGGTATCGGCACCATCCACATCGGAAAAGTTGAAGGACGAACAGGTGGCAAAATAGCAATCACAGCCCGTGCCCTCGGTTGAGCCCGAGGGACAGGTGTTCGATGAACAGGTGGCTGAGGATGAAGAATAAGATCTCCACATCCCCGAGCCTTCTGTTTACCTTGAAAATGGAAATGACAATTATATTTGATTTTGTGGTTCTAAAAATGCGTGATCTATTTTAATACTAGTTGTTAGGCAATAGATGCTAAGTATAAATAAAGAGAACAAGAAATGCAAACCAAAGCTATCGCAAAACTGAGCCTTGAGTTGGCTGGAGCAGGGGCCTCGAGGTAGTTAGGGCAGTTGGCAATGAACAAACGATGAAGAAACAATGAAAATGAAGGCCTCAAAGATAACCCTTTGTGGTTAATAATGGACAATAAATGAAGAACAATGAATGAATGAACAGTGAGAGAATAGCAATAAATATGTAGAATAATTGTTTAAGCAAAGAGAGCAGAGAATGTTGTATTGTATTCCATATGTTGTGTTACAAGATGACAATGGTCCCCTTTATATAGGAGGGGGGAATCCCAACATGGTACATGTCTCATTAAAATGACGGGAAAACGCTACTGGTACAGCTATACAACGGCTCAGTAATGATTTGTACTATTTCTCGCAGATTCAATCAGTTCTAATCATGTGCCCTCGGGAACTTCCCGCGTTTCCATGATGGTCGTCGATTTTCATGTTGCCTCGAGGTATGCTATGATGAGTCTTTGATATACCCTCTCGAGGTGAGTGCTTCGAGGACCAGCCTTACATTGCACTTCGAGCCCATCGAGACTGGGCTCAAAACGCCAAAGAAGCCTTAAGATCGGCCTTCCCTGATTTTGACCGTATACAGATAGTCCCCAAGTTTCTTTGAATGAAATGATAAGAAACGATCTTGACCTCGATTTGCTCGAACCTTTTGCGATGACGTCATGTTCATGATGTAGGCGCTCGAAGCGATTGAAACATCCCGTCGGTTCATTCCCCCAGAAGTATTGAATGCACCGCCGGTCCGTTTCCCCAAAAACATTGAATGCGTCGTTAGTTTCATCGCCATTTCTCTATAAATAAGGGATTTCTGGAACCAAAGCTTCACTCATTCTTACTTCAATAATCATTAGTCCTTTCCCTTCTTTCTATCCTCTTCTGATCTCTTATTCTCATGGCTCAAACCTGTGACCACAAGGTCATAAGGCAGCAATCTTATCAGTTATGCCATGGCTCTTTTTTGAAGCCTCTCCCCTCTAAGTGGAATTATGCTGAGTTGTTGTTGTTGTTGTTGTTGTTGTTGGCTCGAATCAATGAGAGGAGGGCATCAGATTCTTCCCGTATCAGAAGATATATGGATTGTAAACCGCTGTTCATCTCTCTTAAGTTCAACCTGGTGTGGCGCTTCATTGCTTTTGCTTTCCATGGAGTGAGGCGGTACTATCACTAACTTTTGCATCCCACACCGGTGCAATGTCTCAAGAAGTGGCTTCACAATAGTAGTGCTGAGGAGGCCCATACTCACCAAGACTTTCACCAGGCCAAAATTTTCTTTACTTGTCAAAAGCTTTTGCTCTTTGATAGGCTATTGCCTTTTCTTCATCTATTGTTGTTTCGGAGGAGGTTCTCGAAGACAACGTTCTAAAGATCGAAATGAAGTCCTCAAGTAAAGGGTTCTCGAGGACGTTGCCCTTGAGAATATTCCCTCAAAAGTAGATTAGGCCTTTAGCTGCTGTCTTTTGCTTCTTCGATTCTGTGTAAGGGACCCTCGTGGGCTTTGTAAACATCTTTTATAAATATAAGAATTTCTTCATTTTGCCTTCGATTTGTGAAAAATCCAAGTGTATGACTCTCACGATTAGTCCGAATACTGGATATAGAACATAATAAACCCTTGGGGTTTTAATTGATTAATATGATGCTTCCTAAAGTCCTTTGTTGTCCCTCGGACTAAGCTCGGATTGATTTGATGCGAACTTGGGTCACCGGGACTTCTGAATCCAAGTCGAGTGAGAGCTGGGTCTCTTTTTTTTTTAAGGCTTCGTTGATAGTGTTCGAGTGAGAATTTTCTCGAACTCAAGTAGCCTTTAGATTTAGCACCCGGGTGACGTTCGCTCGATCATCTGAAAATAAAGATAGCCCTAAGACTTTATATATATAGCCTCCGAGTGAGAACTTACTCGAACCCGAGTAGCCTTCGGGCTTAATAATCGGGCGAGCGTTTGCTCGAACTCAAAATAGAGATAGCCCCGAGGCTTTATTAATAGTCCCCGAGTGAGACTGGCTCGAACTCGGGTAGACCTTGGGCTTAATAGTTGATCGAGTCGTTTGCTCGAACTCGAAATAGAGATAGCCCAAAGGCTTTATTAATAGTCCCCGAGTGAGAACTGGCTCGAACTCGGGTAGCCCCTGGGCTTAATAGTTGAGCGAGTCGTTTGCTCCAACTCGAAATAGAGATAGCCCTGACTCTTTATTAATAGTCCTCGAGTGAGAACTGGCTCGAACTCAGGTAGCCCTTGGGCTTAATAGTTGAGCGAGCGTTTGCTCGAACTCGAATAGAGATAGCCCTGAGGCTTTATTAATAGTCCCCGAGTGAGAATTGGCTCGAACTCGGGTAGCTCTTGGGCTTAATAGTCGAGCGAGCGTTTGCTCGAACTTGAAATAGAGATAGCCCTGTGGCTTTATTAATAGTCCCAGAGTGAGAACTAGATCAAACTCGGGTAGCCCTTAGGCTTAATAGTCGAGTGAGTGCCTACGCGAACTCGACTCGTAGATTGTTCTCAATAATTTCTGACAATCTGATTCCCGATGCTTGGGCCCTGACGTCAACATCATGACATAAGTGGTTGGAGTTACTAAAGGGTTGCTTTTGTACAATTCCCAATATCATTAATTGTAGGCGGCCAACGGTCGGCCCTTCGGCTTCCTCAGCACGTTTAAACGATCTTTATGAATAGACAAATCTCATAACCTTGCAGATATTACTCTCTTAGTGCTTCCAAAATTTTGTTCAGCCCTTTTAAATTTCCTTGAACTCTCCCTTCTCTTTTCTAACAACATTTTCCATCTTCTTGGATCTTTCGCTTTAGGGATGGCTAAAACTTCTAAAATTGTTCCTCAAAAGGAAAAAGCTTCATCATCTTCTCGAACGATCAAAGGTAAACCGGTAGTTCCTCCTAGTATCGAGGAGTGTACTCTCGGGCCTTGTGATACATCTTCTGATTTCCAGGTCGAAAACCCTTCCTCTGTTCTGGGATGATGCGAACCCAAGTCTCGCTACATCAGCCTAATAACTGAAATTGAGAAAGTGAAGGCCGACTGTCGTTGGGGGGAGGTGGTGCAAGTAGAGATTCCTTCACGTGGAGAAGACATAACCAAGCACCTAGCCGGTTTCCTCAGTGTATATAAATATCCTTTCACCTTAGGCCCAGTAGGAGCCTCTTCGCCACTGATAGACCCAGTGATCCTCGATTTCTGCAGAAAATATCGGGTGACGCTTGGACAAATCTATCCATCATTCTGGCGCATCGTTTATTTGATTAGGTATTTTTTGAACATGGTCGAGGGGATGCCTTTCACCCTTGATCATCTAATTAGACTGTATAGCCCCCGACTTTATTGAGGTGGCCTGATTAAGATAAAATGTCGATCCCCGAAGGCCTTTTTTGCTAGCATCGACGAAGATAAGGATCGAGGGTGGATGAGTCACTTTGTCCGAGTCAGGACCTCGGACCTGATCCCCGCCGAGAAAATACCATTTCCCTGAGGAGTGGAATATGAATCGTAAGTAAACATGTTTCGCTAATCAGATATCTTTTTTTGCCTTTGAATTAACTCTCTTCGATGATATAGTTGTGAGTGGTACCCCGGTGCTGTCAAGGATCTCCCAGGCTAGGTCCAACGACTCGATTCAATCTGCCCATATGCTCAGCGCGTTTGGCGTGATCTGGCTAAGACCCGTTGGGAGGCCAAAAATCATGGTGAGTTCTTATTGCTGTCATACTTTAGCTCCTTAAAGAAGATATCTCTCGATAGTACTCTCATCCTTTGTGCCTATGCAGGCCTTGGAGAGGTTGTTTTGATGAGGGAACCCCCGCCTGGGGAAGCAGATACCCCGAAGCCTGCTAAGGAGAAAAAGAGAAAGAAGAAATCACCAGCTGAGCCCCCGAAGCCCAAAAGGGCTAAAGTTCAAAAGCCCAAGGCTGATTCAGTTGCCTTAACTTGGGAAGCGGCCAAAAGTCTTTGTGCCGAGGGCGGGGAGAATGATGACTGCCAACTGGTACTCAGGGGGAGAGCACTGCTACCTCGAAATCTACGGAGCCGAAGGTGACTGAGTCGGAGGCTGCTGGAATGGAGGTCGTCGAGGTGGCCCTTACCCGAGCTGAGGGAATTGTTGAGGGGAGCTCAAACAAAGTTCCCGAGCCGACCGACGATCAAAACACATCAGATGCCGAGGGGCACTTAGTTGATGAATCCGAAGAAATCAATAACGAAGCCCCTCGAAAGGGGGAGAGGGCCTCCGTTGAACCATTCGAGGTGATCAATGTAGATGGGCCTCTACCGAGCCCATCATTCTATCCTGGGCAAATACGGGATGCCCAAGATATGAAAACTCTCGTCGTGGGGGCATCCCCCAGAGAGAATGGTATGGTTGAAGGTTGTTTTGCTGAGGTCGAGGAAGGACCCGTATCGATGCCTCATGAATCTTTGAAGAAGCCGAGAAGCTTTGAAAACAGGTAACCTTGACTTGACCAATGTATTTTGAGTTTTGATTCTTGCTTTTCTAACACCCTTCCTTTGTGTTTTTAGGCCTTGATGCTCTCCAACCAGGCTTTTTCCAAGTCACAAGCTGAGTTGGCTCGTTGTGAGGACGAATTTAGGAAGCTCGCTTCTGAATTGAACGAGCTTAAGGCCCTTTATGCCCAAAAGGAAGGGGTGCTAGGTGACCTTCGAGCACATTTGGAGAGGATGTCTCGAGAGCGGACCAATCTCGATGAGAAGGTAATACGACCTTCGTGGGCTTACTTCTATGCTTTAGTCAATTTAGCGTTGAATACCTTAGTTTTAGTTCTTTCAACTTAAGCAAAAAGATGATCTAATGCGAGAGGAGCTTAGAGTCAGAGATACTGAAATCCTTGGGTTGAAGCAGCGTATAGATGAAGTGTCCTCCGATAAAGGAACTCTTTGAGAGAAGCTAATCTCGGTTGAGCACCAACTCCAAGGGGCAAAGGGAGAAAGTAGTAAGTACAAAGATCTCCACGGTGAATCAGTTGCTGAGCTGTCTGCGGCTAAGTCCGAAGCTGATGCACTCATATCCTCATTCCGAGAAGATGCTGCTACTACAAATGCTCGAGCCAGGAAGGTATCTGAAGATGCCAAGTTGAAGCTGACCCGAGCCTTGGAGCATGCCCGATTAAGATCTCGGAGATAGGCTCTCAAGAATGTGCGTGCAGGGGGCATCGATTTGTCTGCTGAGATCAAGCGGGTGAAGGCCCTAGAGGAAGCATCGGCAGCTCTGCTTTCTTCTGATGATGGTTCAGCCAGTGGTTCGACCAGTGGCTCGGATGATGATGAAGATGAAGGTGAAGTCCCTGACGGGAAGGAGGCCGTTGATGCTCCGGGGGTTGAGGGCCAAGCCATTGAAGGCACAACTTCTGAGGGGATCCGTCTGGTCAAGTGACCCCGGTGGTAGATTAGGTTTTTTTTTCTTGTTCTCTGCATCGGGCTCCCCGTGGTAGCGTTGTCAACGTATCTTTGTACCATTATTTATAATGAAAAAGGAACCCTTCGATTTTCCCTTTTATAAATTCCCTCTTGCTTGTGTCTTTGTTTACGTGTTGAGTTTTGATGTCTACCGACAATTAGTCCGATATGTTGGACTTTTAGGTAAGAACCCTTAGGTTGTGTTTGATGAACAATTGATAATAGTTGACCGTTTAGGGCTTGGTCCTCGAATCAAGTTTTGACTCAGGCTCATTGACCCTTAGGTTTTCAACATATTGGCCCTAGGCTCTTTAGGCTGGCCCTTAGGCTCTTACGTATTGGCCCTTATTTAGGCTGGCCCTTAGGCTCTTTTTAGATTGGGTCGATGCGACCTCTAATATGGCTATAGTTTTCCCTTATTTTGGCTGAAGACTTTTGAAGTTTTGATTATGCCTTGGCATGTATTGTGCTCGTCCGACTCTTTGACGGCTCAAAAGAGAACCTCGATTATGAGTCGATATGTGACGATAGTTGAGTACCTCGAGAGGTTCGCTTGAAGGCTGAGTTTTCGAAACCTTTCCATCGAAGGCTGATTATTTTCGAAGCCTTTTTATCGTTTGGAGCTGACATTATCGAAGCTCCTTTGCTTATGCCGAGGGTAGCCTTATTAACCGGTACTTTTCGAAGTATTTTCAAAGTATTTGGAGACTTTTAGTTTTATGGCGGCAGTCAGACGTCTCCGAGCCGCGTTAATTCAGCCGTAGCCTTTTAGTTCGACCGTAGTCTTTATGTTTGGCCATAGCCTTTAGTCCCCATGTGCTGTGACCTTGGCGTTTATTTTGAGGGTATGCCTTTTTAAGGGTCTTACAAGTTCGAATATGTAGCCTTGGCCTTAATATCAGGGTTATGCCTTTTTAAGGTCTTATAAATTTAAGCATGCCTTGTTGAGGTCTTACAGATTTGATGTTGCCTCACTGAGGGCTTACGAGCTTGAGGTTGCCTGATCGAGGTCTTACGAATTTCGAGTCTTTGATGGCTCGATGATCTGACTGTCGATAATAGTCCCCGAGTGTTCGAGAGTTTTTGGCTCTTGGGCCATTTTTCGTGACAGTAGTGAATTTCTTCGAGGCACAAAGAGCTGATAAGCAAAGAGGCTTCCTCAATTACTTGATATATGCATACATGTTTTTCGCTTTTGGAGGCTCTATTAATTTTACATGGACACGGTTCATTTGACCGTTTGGCCCAATACAACATTATCCTATCGAGGTCCTCCTAGGCATAGCTCGATTGTTTCCGAGAGGCGACCTCCCGGGGTGATGCCCCCCAGTATTTGAGGTTGATCGAAGAAAAACCTTGAATACTTGACGATTTCTCCTTAGGAAGCATATGGATATTGCCTCGTTAAAAACCTTACCGGTAAAACCCGTTTGGGATGAAAATCCGATCAAAGGGAAAAAGAGTGCAACGCATGCTTTAAGACCCAAGGTCTTCGTGCTGGGGGGTGCTTTGATTCCTATCAATCGAACACCTGCAATAAGTTAGTATGAAACATAAATGAAAAGGGAGAGGATTGTACCTTAGCAATGATAGTGTTTGAGCCTCGATATGTTTCAATTGCTTGCCACGAGGACGCGGCACGGTCCTTTATTCACTCATAGGGATATAGCCGAGAATGCCGGTTGCGGTTGCTACCTGGCTGTTTGTTTGTCTTTTGGCTCCTTCGAGGTGGAGGGCGTTGATGCTGGTGCCATGTCGTGTACCGTGAACATCTCTCTTCCTACATGCTGCTCCCCGTATATTGCTTTTACTCCATCCTTGGTTGGAAATTTCATCATTTGATGAAGGGTTGATGGCAGTGCCCTCATACTGTGTATCCACGGCCTTCCAAGTAAGGCATTGTATCTCATGTCACCTTCGATGACATGAAATTTGGTATCTTGGATCGTGCCGACCATGTTGACCGGGAGGATGATCTCCTCTTTTGTTGTCTCGCTTGCCATGTTGAATCCACTGAGGACTCGAGAGGCGGGTACGATCTGGTCGAGCAGTCCGAGCTGCTCCACCACCCTCGACCTGATTATGTTGGCCGAGCTACCCGGATCTACGAGCACACATTTAATTTGAAATTTATCCAACAGAAAAGAAATTACATGTGCGTCATTATGAGGCTGAGACAAGGTCTCGATGTCCTCTTCACTGAATGTGAGAGCATCCTCCGGTATGTAACTCCGAGTCCGCTTTTCCCTAGTGATGGATATTTTCATCTGCTTGACAACGGGTCCCTGTGGGGCGTCGACCCCTCCAATGATCATGTAGATGACTTGTTGTGGTTCTTATGGTTCGTTCTTCATGTTCGCCTCTCTTTCTCGAAATTGGTTTTTAGCTCGGTCACTGAGGAACCCTCGAAGATGCCCTTTGCTGATCAGTCGAGCTACCTCTTCTCGAAGCTGTATGCAATCCTCGGTCCTATGACCGTGAGTGCTGTGATATTTGCATATCAAGTTAGGCTTCCTCTGTGAAGGGTCTGATAGTATGGGTTTTGGCCACCTGGTATCTTTGATCTTACCTATGGCTGATACGATGCCCGTGATATCGACATTAAAAAATTATACTCGAATAGCCGAGGTTCCTCTACCGGCCCAGTGTGCCTATCGAACCCGGCTTTACTCATGAGTCCCCGGGAAATTTGACCTCGATCTGTCCTTCGATCGCCTCGAGGTATATTATGCTTCGGGGAGTTTCTTTGATCTTCAACATACGGCTGGTATCTTTCCTTGTTTGGTCTCGACTCCCTTTCTGTAAACCTTTGTTCCTTTGCTAAAAGCCTGCTAGGATATACTGAGCCTGAAGGGGCTCCTAATTGGTCGTCTTCGACCCTGATCTTCGATTGATACATGTTGTGCACATCTGTCCAGGTCACAGTGGGATACTCGATCAAATTTTTTTTTAGTTGCTTTGAGGCTACCAAGCTTCGTTCGTTCAAGCCCTGGGTGAAGGCCTGTACTTCCCAGTCATCGGAGACTGGTGGTAATTCCATTCGCTCCATCTGAAAGCGAGATAGGAATTCCCTTAGCATCTCTTTTTCTCTTTGTTTGATTTCGAATACATCGGACTTCCTGGTGGCGACCTTGATGGCACCAGCGTGTGCCCTCACAAAAGAGTCTGCCAACATGACCAATGAATCTATCGAGTTTGGAGGTAGGATGCAATACCACATCATGGCCCCCTTCGACAGTCTTTCTCCAAATTTTTTCAGCAAGACGGACTCAATTTCGTCATCCCTTAAGTCATTCCCTTTTACAGCACAAGTGTAAGCGGTAATGTGCTCAATTGGGTCCGTGGTCCCATTATACTTCGGGACATCAGGCATTCTGAATTTCTTCGGGATGGGATTTGGAGCTACACTTGGTGGGAATGGTTTCTGTATGAACTTCTTTGAATCTACGCCCTTCAGAATCGGAGGTGCGCCCGGGATCTGATCGACCCTCGAGTTATAAGTCTCCACCTTTTTATCATTAGCCTCTATCTTCTTTTCTCCTGATTCGATCCTTTTGGTGAGGTCCTAGAGCATCTTCATAATAGCAGGGTCTGCTGCTGACCCGTTGTTGCTCGACCTATCTGGTGCCTGCTCGACTCGAGGAGCCGTTTCCAGTGCTATTGTGCTTGGAGTTTTTTGGTTGACTTTGTAGCTGAGCAATAGCCACTTGTTGTGCTTGCAACATCTCAAAGATGACTTGAAGGCTAACGTCTCTTTCCTCCCCACGCACACTTTCGTCGGTATGAGAGATTACATCGACATTTACAGCATTGCGTGAACTCATGTCAATGGGGATTCATGCTGGTTCTGCCCCTGGGTTTTGTGGTGGTACACCGGCATCTGCTGGTAACCTAACTACAAATCAGGACCTTGCCTTAATACAACAAAAAACCCAAACATACCATAACAGCCCCTATCAACAAGTTATCAATTAGCCTGAAATTGCAACAACGAGCGACCAGCACACTACCCTACCACATGTGGCGTTTATCCACGTCCTCTATCCTTCCAAACTCTATAAATTAATAGCACAATAGGCTAACACGAGTGGACTACCAAACAGTCCACTAAAAGTTAAATAAATCGAACTCACGGCTTCCGATCACCGTCCCGTGAGTTCTAACTATTAGGAAACGAATTTATCAACCTTCCTTGATATTTAAAAGCTTAAATACAGAAAGTAGGAATTTCTTAACTATGAAGTACCTTCCAAAACTCAAAATACAAAGAAAAAGAGAGGCGATATAGAGATACTTACGTCGTAGGGATCGTTCTAATGTTATCGCTACTTGATTTCATATCCGGGATATTAATCTTCTTTGAATCCCTTGTAGACAGCTTAAGGGCAAGTTTATGGGAGTTCTCTGGTCGTTTTCTATGAAAAATGAAGAGAAAGACGATTTAAAACCTATATATATCAACTTTTGAAAAGTCAAAGAAGTGCTAGCTTGTTACCCTAGCATTGGCCCTTCTTATTACGCTTATATCTTTTTATCCGGATGTTGTATGAATGAATGGTTGAGAGAGTTGGACTAAATTCCAAGACCTTCAATTTGGTATATAATATGTCCCAAAAAGACTTCACATAACGCACGAAGTGTATTGCTCAAAAAGCTTCAGTGACACACCTACTTGTCACCTATGTAGTCTGTGCAATCTTGCAAAACCGCAAATATCATTCTACTCCTATGTCATGTCAACAAACAGATTAATGCGTTAGAAACTAGACTCGCAGATCTTCAATTTGATATGTGTATCATCCCGTAATTCCAAGTATATTTGGAGAAAAGCTCCGCCACATTTGACCAAATTTTCATAATATTTATGAATGTAACTTGTGATGACCTTTGCCAACTTTTGTTCCACAACTCGCTTGACTTCAAAACGTAATACATTACTATCATAAGACTAAATAACTCATATTATAAACTAATTATCCTGTTAGGAACCCTAATATCACCCTAAAAGTACATGTTATAACATTCCCAACTCGTCGACATTCGGGGGAACTTATTTTCTTCAATTTGTTTAGCTTCTAAGCCTTTAAACCCTCTTGGTACTTTTTATCAAAGATATTAAAGATTTGTAATCTCCAAGGTAACGTGATTAACTTACATTATGTACTTTCAATGACATCTCATTTCTAAGCTTACAGCAATTGACTTACGATGTACTCTCACGTACGAAAACATAGGGTGTACGAGTGTCCTCGTCGCCTGAGAGGTCCAGTGTAGCAAAGGAGTTGGGCTGCGATTCCCGCACCAGCCACTTCACCACCCGCTCAACCAGCTCGAGGTGGGGCCCAGGCAGCTAGAGGTCGCCCTAGAGGGGGAGGCTGACTAGGTGGCGGTCAGGCTCGATTCTACGCCATTCCTGCCAAACCAGATATTGTTGCTTCAGATGCAGTGATCACACATATTGTCTCAGTATGCCATAGGGATGCTTCTTTATTATTCAACACTGGTTCCACTTATCCGTATGTAACATCGTATTTTGCTCATTATCTGGATATGCCCGGTGAGTCCTTAGTTTTATCTGTTCATGTATCTATGCTAGTGGGCAATACTATTGTTGTGGACTGTGTATATCGGTCATGTGTAGTGACTATTGCGGGATTGGAGATAAGAGTTGATCTCTTACTGCTTAGTATGGTTGATTTGACGTGATATTGAGTATGGATTGGTTGTCTCTATGTCATGCTATGGTGGATTGTCACGCTAAGACCGTGACATTGGTGATGCCTGGGTATCCAAGGATTGGGTGGAGATGTTGTCTAGATTACGTTCCCAACAGAGTGATTTCATATTTGAAGGCCCAACAGATGGTTGGGAAGGGTTGTGTATCTTATTTGGCCTTTGTGAGGGACGTTGGTACTCATACCCCTAGTATTGATTCTGTTCCGGTGGTATGAGACTTTCTAGATGTGATTCCGAAAGACCTGCCGGGCATGCCGCCCGACAGGGATATTGACTTTGGGAGTGAATTGGTGTCGGGCACTCATCTCATTTCTATTCCTCAGTATCGTATGGCACCCACTAAGTTGAAGGAATTGAAAGAGCAGCTTCAGGAGCTTCTTGATAAGGGGTTTATTAGGCCTAGTGCATCGCCTAGGGGTGCAGCGGTTCTGTTTATGAAGAAGAGTGATGGTACCATACGTATGTGCATCGACTATAGGCAGTTGAACAAAGTTACAATCAAGAATAAGTATCCTTTGCCGCGCATTGATGATCTGTATGACCAGCTTCAGAGAGCAAGAGTGTTCTCTAAGATTGATTTGACATCTAGGTATCACCAACTAATTATTCAGGACTCGGATATTCTAAAGACAGCATTCGGGACCCATTATGGTCATTATGAGTTCCTTGTGATGTCTTTTGGGCTGACCAACGCCCCAACAACATTCATGCATCTAATGAACAGTATATTTCAGCCTTATCTCGACTCGTTTGTCATAGTATTCATTGATGATATCCTGGTGTACTCTCGTAGCTAGGAGGAATATGGGCAGCATTTGAGGATTGTGTTGCAGCAGTTGAGGGAGGAGAAGCTTTATGCCAAGTTCTCCAAATGTTAGTTTTATCTTAGTTCAGTGGCGTTGTTGGGCACGCGGTGTCCAGTGAGGGGATTCAGGTGGATCCAAAGACGATAGAGGTAGTTTAGAGCTGGCCTAGGCCATCCTCAGCTACTCAGATTTGGAGGTTTCTCGGCTTGGCTGGTTATTATCGTTGCTTCGTGGAGGGTTTCTCGTCTATTGCATTTCCCTTGACCAAATTGACCTAGAAGAGTGCTTCTTTCAGGTGGTCAGATGAGTGGGAGGAGAGATTTTAGAAGCTCAAGACTGCCTTGACCACAGCTCCAGTTCTAGTTTTGCCTTCAGCTTCAAGCTCTTATACAGTGTATTGTGATTCTTCTCGGATTGGTATTGGGTGTGTCTTTATGCAGGAGGGTAGAGTGATTGCTTATGCTTCACGCTAGTTGAAGCCCCATAAGAAGAACTACCCTATTCATGATTTGGAGTTGGCTGGCATTGTTCATGCATTGAAGATTTGGAAACATTATCTCTACGGGGTGTCTTGTGAGGTATTTACAGATCATCGAAGTCTCTAGCACTCGTTCAAACAAAAAGATCTAAATTTGAGGCAACGGAGGTTGTTGGAGCTACTAAAGGACTATGATATCACTATTCTGTATCATCTCGGGAAGGCCAATGTGATGGTCGATGCCTTGAGTAGGAAGGTTGTGAGTATGGGTAGCCTTGCATTCATTCCTGTTGGTGAGAGACCTCTTGCAGTTGATGTTCAGGCCTTGGCCAACCACTTTGTGAGATTGGATATTTCGGAGCCCAGCCGGGTTCAGGCTTGTGTGGTTTCTCAGTCTCCCTTGTTTGATCGCATTAGAGAGCTTCAGTATGATGATTTCCATTTACCTGTCCTTAAGGACACGGTTCAGCACGGTGATGCCAAGGATGTTACTATCGGGGATGATGGGGTGTTGAGGATGCAAGGTCTAATATGTGTGCCCAATATAGAGGGGCTGTGTGAGTTTATTCTTGAAAAGGCCCACGGTTCGCGATATTCCATTCATTCGGGTGCCGCAAAGATGTTCCAAGACTTGCTACACAATTATTGGTGGAGGAGAATGAAGAAGTACATAGTAGGGTTTGTAGCTCGGTACCTTAACTGGCAGCAGGTAAAGTATGAGCATCAGAGACCGGGTGGATTGCTTTAGAGGCTTAAGATTTCGGAGTAGAAATGGAGCGTATCACCATGGATTTTGTAGTTTGACTCCCACAGACTTCGAGTAAGTTCGATGTTATTTGGGTGATTGTGGATCGGCTGACCAAATTCACGCACTTCATTCCAGTTAGGACTACTTATTCTTCAGAGCGGTTGGCTGATATTTACATCCGCGAGATTGTTCGCCTTCATAGTGTGTCAGTGTCCATCTCAGATCGAGGCACGCAGTTTAAATCATAATTTTGGAGAGTCGTTTAGCGAGAGTTGGGCACTCAGGTTGAGTTAAGCACATCATTTCACCCCCAGACAGACGGACAGTCTGTGCGCACTCTTCTGATATTGGGACATGCTATGCGATTGTGTCATTGATTTCGGGGGTTCAAGGGATTCGTTTTTGCCGCTCGTGGAGTTTGCTTATAACAACAACTACCATTCGAGCATTCATATGGCTCCGTATGAGGATTTTTATGGGAGACGGTGTTGAACTCCGATGGGTTGGTTTGAGCCGGGTAAGGCTAGGTTATTGGGTACTGACTTGGTTCAGGATGTTTTGGACAAGGCTAAACTGATACAGGATCAGCTTCGCACAGCGCAGTCTAGAAAAGTCACACTGGTAGGAAGGTTTGTTATGTTACTTTCATTGTTAGGGAGATGGTACTGCTCAAGGTTTAACCCTTGAAGGGTGTTAAGAGGTTCGGGAAGAAGGGCAAGTTGAGCCCTCGGTATATTGGGCCATTTGAGGTGCTTTAAAGGATTGGAGAGGTGGCTTACAAACTTGCCTTTCCACCTAGTTTGTCAAGTTTGCATCCAATATTTCATGTTTCTATGCTCCAGAAGTACATTGGCGATCCGTCTCATGTTTTGGATTTCAGCACGGTTCAGTTAGATGGTGATTTGACTTATGATGTGGAGTCGATGGCTGTTTTGGGTCGGTAGGTCCGGAAGTTGAGGTCAAAAGACATAGCTTCAGTGAAGGTGCAGTAGAGAAGTTAGCCAGTTGAGGAGGCTACTTGAGAGACCGAGCGGGAGATGCAGAGCATGTATCCACACATAATTGACATTCCAGGTACGTTTCTAGACCAGTTCGAGGATGAACGTTTATTTAAGAAGGGGAGGATGTGACGACCCGGTCGGTCGTTTCGAGAGTTGTAGCCCTATTCCCTTGCTTTCTGCTCCTTTTGTACTCTACAACTGTTATATGACTTACCAGGTTGGTTGGTTCGGGTCCGTAGAGGATTCAAAACGAGTAGAGACACTAGTTCCAAGGTTGGAAGATTAAGTTGAAAAGGTTGACTGGATGTTGATTTATGTGTACACAACTCCTGAATGGAGTTTGATGGTTCCGTTAGCTCCGTTGGGTGATTTTTAACTTAGGACCGTGTCCGGATTGTGATCTAGAGGTCCGTAGTGGATTTAGGCTTGAAATGGCAAAAGTTGGAAATTTAGAAGATTGACCGAGAGTGGACTTTGTGGTTACTGGGCTCGGATCGTGGTGTTATTTGTGACTTGTGTGCAAAATTTGGGGTCAATCGGACCTGATTTGATAGGTTTCGGCATCGTTGTAGAAATTGGAATTTCCTTATCTTCAATAGGCTTGAATTGGGGAACGATTCATATTTTTAATGATGCTAGAGGTGATTTGAGGGCTCGACTAAGTTTGTATCGTGTTTTAGGACTTTTTGGTATGTATGGTTGAGGTCCTGGGGGCCTCGGGTTATTTCGGATGGTTAACGGATCGAAAATGAGACTTAGTGCGTTGCTGAAGCTAGGAGCTTTCTTGTGCGATTACACCTGCGAGGGGTTGGCCGCAAGTGCGATACCGTAGGTGCGGCTGGAGTTGCGCAAGTGGGGAAATGGGCTGGCCTAGGGTAGGACGCAGGTGCGAAGGGTAAGCCGCATCTGCGAGCAAGCAAGTGCGAGCAAGACTCCGCAGATGCAGAGAAGAGGAGCTGGGCTATTTTCGCAGAAGCAGACGCGGGCCGTAGGTGCGGTCTCGCGGGTGCGAGACCTTGCCCGCAGAAGCGGCAGGTCGGGAGTTGAGTGTAAGTACGCAGGTCTGGACCCCTGACCATAAAAACGGTGCCGCAGAAGCAGCTAAATGAACTGCAGAAGTGGAACCTCTAGGCAGTGTTTAAATCTGAAGGGTTTCGTGATTTCTCTCATTTTGGACTTTGCAAACTTGATCTAAGGTGATTCTTGAGACGATTTTCGAGGAGATTCTTGAGGTAAGGCATTTGTGAACATTTTAATTCAATAATCTTGTTTCCCCATTGATTTTCCCGCTTAGATTGTGTGGATTTGAGGTGTAATTTTGGGAGTTGAGGCTAGGGATTTGGAGAGTTTAAATTGGGGATTTGGGTGTCGATTTGGTGTCGGATTTTGGTAAATTTGGTATGGTTGGACTCGTGGTTGAATGGGCATTTGGATTTTATGACTTTTATTGGATTTCGAGATGTGGGCCCGAGGGCCAACTTTTGAGTTAACTTTTTGACTTTTGATTAAAAGCTTAGTATTTTCTTACGAAATTGAGTCCTTTAGCTCGTGTTGATTGTATCGAATTGTTTGTAGCTAGATTCGAGGAATTCAGAGGCCGTTTCGCGAGGCACATGTGTGTTGGAGTAGAGACTTGCACAGTCTGAGGTAAGTAACAATTCTAAATTTTGTTCTGAGGGTATGAAACCCCGAACTACGTGTCTTGTGATTGGTGTTGAGGTGATGCACATCTAGGTGACAGGCGTGTGGGCGTGCACCGTAGGAATTGTGACTTGGTCCATTCTATGGAACTGTATAGTTTAATAATCTACTGTTATCCGCATATTCTCCATGTGATATAGAAATTGAGCTACAAACAGATCAGATTTGTGTGAATTCCTCCATTCACAGAATGCCCTTATCAATCAAACTTTCTCTCTCTTACCGGAACTACCCTCTGCTTCAGAAATCATGTTTAGGCCATATGTTGGTACTGTAGGGACCTTCAGGGGTCGTGTTATATGTGAATTATCTGCTAAATTGATGTTTTGTACTCGGTCACAATTTTACTTGCATATCATATCTCAGTCTCTATTGTTCTTTGTTGATACATTATATCATTTCTTGTTTATCGTGAAAATGGTAATAACAATCGAATTTGATTATGGGACTCTAAAAATACGTGATCTATTTTTATGCTGGTTGTTATGAAGTTGATGTTATGCGTGAGATTTAGAAATGAGATAAGAGTTAGGAATAAGGGTGATAACCAAACTGATAGGTTAGCAATCGGGGCGTTGATCAAACCGAATCGATGTCGATTAGGGTCTCGAGCTTGCCTGTTCGAGGGCCTCGAGATCGAGTCAGAAGCTCGGATGGGAGCTATCGAGGGTAGTCGATGGGCGACTAACAGTTATAATTATGGCCAATAATAAGCAATAAATGAAGAAAAATAAATAGAATACAATGAATGTAAGCAATAAATGAAGCAATGAACTCAGGAGAATATGTTAGAGGGTAGAGAGAATGTTCTTGTGTATTTTGATATGGAGCAACAGATCCTATACAAATGACAAGGGTTCCCCTTTATATATGAGGGAGAACATAGTACCAGAGCATTAATTACAAAGATATGGGGCAGGTATAGCCACCTACTACCCAGATACGTTTTCAGACTAGTTCACTAGGCTTCGTCAGCTCTAGTAACTTGCCTTGGGAACTCCACCTTGAATCACCGAAACCGGCGATTCACATTGTCCCTAGGCCGGTCATTACTCATAATGTCCTGAAGTCGTACTGTCTCGAAATCGACCATCGAGGATTCTCGGAATCGAGCACTGGAAGCCCTCGAGATGTTGTGATGCTCGTCAAATTGGGCCATCGATTTCTACCGTATACAGATAGTCCCCGCGTTTCTTAGAGTGGAACAATGTGAAACGACTTTGATATCTATCTCTTCGAACTTCCCGTGATGATGTCATATTGATGGTTTAAGCCTTTGTGATAACCGAAACGTCTCGTCAGTCCACTTTTCCAGAATTATTTACTGCACTATCGACCTTTATTCTTCAGAATAATAATATCGTCGTCAGTCCATTTTTCAAAAAATGCATTGGTTGCTCCTGCTGATACGTCTTTCAAAGACATTAATCGGACCGCTGGTTACGCTTCCATCCCCTATAAAAGGGAACCTCCTGGAACCATTTCTTTATTCAAGCGTTCTTAGATTAGTCTTTCACCCTTCCCTTCTGTTTATCCCCATCCATTGTTATTTTCAATGTTTGAGCCCCGCGGTCTTAGGGTCGTATGGTGGCGTTCTCATCAGTCATGTCGCGGCCCTTTCCCAGGACTTTCCCTTGCCGAGCGAGATTACACCGACTTGTTGTCGTTGTCATTGTTGTTGCTGCTATTACTGTTGTCGTTGTTGGCTCGAGATGGTGAGACAGGGGGGCCTATTTCTTCGGGTTTAGGAGGATGTTTGGACTCTACAGCGCTGCTCGGGATGGCATTCGGACTATACACCGCTGCTCACCTCCCTACTACGGCCTAGTGTGGCACTTCATCTCCTTTGCCTTCCTCAACCTTTGAGATGTTGTTGGCGGGGGGATCGAGATCAGGCCTCCGGAGATACGAGAGTATATCCCCGAGAACAGCTTAGACTCTTGGCTTTCGTCGTATGTATTTTCTTTTACTTCTTTGTTTCCGTGTAAGGACCCTTCGTGGGCTTTTGTAATCTTATGTAAGGACCCCTCGTGGGCTTTTGTAATCAAGTTTTTATGAATATAAAGATGTTTCTTTAATTTGCCTCTGATATATGCTATATTTCCCTTTATCTATGTTTATGAAGAATCTGAATGCATGACCCCATCGATTGGTGCATATATCGAGCCCGGGTGCAAGTATTTCTTCCGACTTTTGATTGATTAACACGGCTCCCCGCAGAACCTTTTGACGTTCCTTGGACCGAGCCTGGATTGGACTGATAAACTCGGGCTGTCGGGACCCTGACTTCGAGTTGAATAAAGACTGCCTTTAGGCATTCGAGAGCAATCTCTGAGTGGGGGTTTGCTCAAATCCGGGCCACCTGGTAACTTATTTTGAACTTAGTGTAGATAGCATTAAGGCGTTGTAGATAGATCCCGGGTGAGGGTTTACCTGGGTTCAGATGGTACCCCGGGGCCAAACCCATGTGAGTAGAGTTTAAGCGCTTATTTTCCTCTTGAGAGAAGCCCTCGAGATCGGGTACCATCTCGGGACTTGTAATGACATTGATGACTTTCTGGAGCCAATCTTCCACTTGTTGGAGGTCCTCGAGATCGGGTACTACCTCGGAACTTGCAATGATGCCAATGGCTTCTTGGAGCCTAACTTCTTTTTGATGGAGGTCCTCGAGGTCGGGTACCACCTCGGGACTTACAATGATGCCAATGGCTTCCTGGAGTCTAACATTTTTCTGGTGGAGGTCCTCGAGGTCGGGTACCACCTCGGGACTTGCAATGATGCCAATGGCTTCTTGGAGCCTAACATTTTTCTGGTGGAGGTCCTCGAGGTCGGGTACCACCTGGGGACTTGCAATGATGCCAATGGCTTCTTGGAACCTAACATTTTTCTAGTGGACGTCCTCGAGGTCGGGTACCACCTCAGGACTTGTGATGATACGGGGATCTCCGTTCCAAAACATTACATGGTGTCGCCTAATGTACAATAGGGTCGCAAGGCTATCGAGGCGATTCCGCTGACGCAGCTTCCCGATGTGATATCGGTTAGTGTTTTTTAATCGGCCTCTGAGGAAGGCGGACTGTCGCCGTTTTTTCCATATATATATGGTTGTTTCTGCCTTTTCGGAGATCCCACCATTCTAAGTAGTTGCCCTTATGTTCCTGCGTCAAGGCTTTCATTATTTCAGTACTAACGCACTTGCACAAGTTCCTGCTTTAGTTCTCTAATTTTGCCATAGCCATGACTGCTACATCGGGGTCTGTCCGGCAGAGAGGAGAGAGCTCTGCCTCCGGTATTCAGGACCAACGAGAGCATACCTTGAAGATTACTTCTTCGATAAGAGAGGGACACCTTGAGTCGGTGAGGAAGGACTGTGGATGGGGGGAAAAGGTAGTACTGCAGGTACCTTCCCCGGATGAGAGTATTACAGACCGTACCGAGAGTTTTCTAAATTTGCTTACGTATCCTTTCACGCTGGGCCCCCTTGATAGGGTCGTGCTTGATTTCTGTCGAAAGTATCAAGTTATCTTGGCCCAGATTCACCCGTCATTTTGGCAGATAGTGTTGATGATGAGGTTCTTTGCGGGGAAGGCGGGGCTTGAATTTATACTTAGTCATCTTATCAGGATGTACCGGCCTTTTCATCATCGAGGTCTACTAACCTTACGTTGTCGGTCGACTACACCTTTCATTGTTCATGACGAGGAAGATGGAGATCAGGAGCGGATGAGTCGATTTTTCCGAGTGCGGATTGTTGATATCATTCCCGTGGAGTTTATGCCATTCCCTGAGGAATGGAATAATACACGTAAGTGGTACACTCGTGCCTTCGTAGCTTTTTAATTACGGTGAAGGAGTGTTCCGTAAATATGCTTTCTTTTCCTTTTCTGCAGCGATTTCGTGGATGCCGCACGAGGTCCCTGATCTACCAAATTGGCTCGGGAGTTGGCGGCCCACTCGACCCGCGACGAGCGTAAGTGGCAAGCTTTGTCTAGGGGCCAATGGGAGGCAAAACATCATGGTATGTGCTGTGCGATTCGCTCCCTTCCCTTTTCTCAGCGGGAAAAGTGCTCTCTCTTTCTGTGTACTAACCTTGTTATTGCAGGCATCGGGGAGCCTTCTGAGGCGAGGTCGTGCCCCTTTAGAGAGGGAGAAGGGTTGCTAGCTTCTAGGCCAAAGAATGACAACAATAAGCAGGAGGTACCATTGCAGGGCGATGGTGCTCAAAGCAAGGTGAACCTAGACCGGGGGCCCGGAGTGGAGGTATCGATTGATCCTGCCATGCTCGTGATTTCTGGTTTTGGAAAGGCGGTTTCTCCTCCGCTGTCGTCCTCTTTTTCCGTCGGAGGTACTTCGAGGGATACTCGAGACCCGGAATCGTATGTACCGAGCGACCGTGCCCCGACCGTGGTCAACCCTTTCGGAGCTAAGGGAGCCGGGTTAGCAGATATGTGCTCGACCTACGAGGAAGCCCAGCGGCTTCACTATGCGGTGAGTTTTGGCACAGGCCCTCCGAGTTTCGTGCCTTCCCTTCCTTATTGAGTTTTCCTTTGCAGGCCTTTGACAAGCTTAAGTCCGAGCTGCTTCGCCGCGAGGCCAGGCTGCGGGAAGTTCTGGATGAGGATAGATCCCTTAGGCTCCTTTGTGATGAAAGGGAAGTCGAGCTGGCACGCTTACAGTATGAGGCGAGTCAGAGCTTGAACTATGAGAGCTATTTGAGGGGACAGGTAGTTTTTGTTCCGAGCGAGTGTGCATTCTTTTTTCTAGCTCCTGAGGCTATTGTTTCATTTATTTCAGTTGCAAAAAAAGACGGAGGACCTGGAGCACCTTCAGAACGAAGTTGGCCGAGTCAAGCGCCAGTATGATGAGTTAAAGGCTCGGGCGGACGCTTAGGCTTCGGCGAAAAAAGGCTCCCTGAGCAAAGCCTCTACTTTTGAGGTCAACTTCGCTTAGCTCGTGATAATAACTTGGTTCGAACAGACATGATTACGAAGCTCGAGTTTGAGCTTTTGAAGATAAAGGCCGAGATTGTGGACGCCTGGGCTGAAGCTGTAATGAGCCGAACTAAGGCAGACCAGAAAGTGGCGGTCTATTTGAAGGACGCTGCCGATGCTCAAGCTGAGCTGAGAAGGATTCTTGATCGCGAGGGCCGGAGCAAGGAATATGCTCGGTGTAAGTCTCTAAGGGAAACCCTCGAGGAGATCCATGCTAGGGGCTTCGACCTCTCGGGAGAGAACAAGGTGCTAGATCCCTTCTATCCGACGCCGAGGATAGCGAGGATTATGCTGACGGGTCGTAGTCCCCAAGGGGAATGCAGATTTCCTTTTTTGATTCTATATGTAGTATTTTCAGAGTATGTTGTAAATGGAGCTTGTGTTTTTTTCGTATATATGTACGAAAGAAAACCTTGTGGTTTTATTTCTTCTATATCTCTTCCTGTCTTGAATTTTAGCCAGATGAACTGGTCTTTGAGTTAGAAAGAATCCTTAGATTCATAGTGTGGCCTTGAGGCTCATTGGGCTGGCCCGTAGGCTCTTATGCGCTTTGGCTGACGCGAGAATTGAGTATCCGGCATTTAGCTCTTACGCTTTTGTTTTTGGGCATATTTTGATCAATTGTTTTGGGCTCAGTCTCCGAGTCGGATATCAACTCGAGCTCATTTGACCCTCAAGTTGTTGAATTTTAGGCTGGCGACAGTGGCTCTTACGCTTTTGTTCGATGCGGCCTTTTAGTGTAAGCTGGCGACAATGGCTCTTACGTTTTTGCTCTTAGGCAGATTTAGTTAACTGTTTTGGGTTCAGTCTCCGAATCGGGTTCCGACTCGAGCTCATTCGACCCTCAAGTTTTTGAATTTTAGGCTGGCGATAGTGGCTCTTACGCTTTTGGTCGATGCGACCTTTTAGTGTAAGCTGGTGACAACGGCTCTTACGCTTTTGGTCGATGCGACCTTTTATGTGGGCTGGCGACAATGGCTCTTACGCCTTGGGTCGATGCGACCTTTTATGTAGGCTTTATTTTTCCCTCGATAAGGATTTTTGAAAGTGTTTGCCTAACTCTTCGACGGCTTAATAAAAAACCTCGATTACGAGTCATTATATGGCAATGATCGAGCACCTCGGGAGGTTTGGTTCGGAGGCTGAGTATCTCGAAGCCAGTGTTTAGGAGCTGACATGGTCGAAGCTCTTTTGCTTATGTCGAGGGTAGCCTGTTTAACCGGTTCTTTTCGACGTAGATTCGAAGTAATTGAAGGCCTGTGATTTTGTAGCGACGGTCGGGCGTCCCTGAGTCGCGTTAGTTTGGCTGGTACAGCCTTGTGACCGCAGTTATTTGTGTATGGCCGGAGCCATTTTTGATCCCGAGTGAAGTAGTTTCGGCATCTATATCGAGGGTATGCCTTTTAGGGGTCTTACAAGTTCGATATATAGCCTTAACTTTGAGATCGGGTTTATGCCTTTAGTAAGGTCTTACAAGTTTTACATGCCTTTGAGGTCTTACAGTTTGGATACTTGGTACAAGTATGGTTCATGCCTTGCTTCAAGTCTTACAGATATTGTCACTTGGTACAAGTTTGGTTCATGCCTTGCTTGAGGTCTTACAGATGTCGTCGTTGCCTTATGTAGGTCTTACGAGATCGAGTCTGCCCGCTCGGGGTCTTATGGCCTCGGGTTTTTGATAGGTGGCGATTGGCGACAACCCCCGAGTTATCGAGATTTTTTGGCTCGAGAGCCATTGCGATGGAGATGGCGATTTGACGGCACTCCCCGAGTTATCAAAAATTTCTCGGCTCGGGAGCCATTACTTGCAAACTTGGTGCTGCCTCGTTCGAGGTCTTACGATTCCGGAGTCTCCGACCCGGAGGTTATGTGGCTTTGAGTTTTCGACGCCAGTCCCCGAGTGTTCGGGGCGTTTTTGGCCTTGGAGCCATTTTGTGATCTCAGTGTTGCCTTATTGAGGGCTTATGAGTTAGGTGCTCCGACCCGGGAGTCGCATTGTTTTGAGTTGTCGATGCCAGTCACCGAGTGTTCGGGACGTTTTTGATAGAGGAGCCGTTTTTGCAAAAAATACCGAGTTTCTTTTGAAGCGTGAAATGCTTTGATGAAAAGTATTCTTCGATTACTTTGTATAAGTGTACATGCCTTTTCTGTTAGGAGCTTGGTGGTTCTATGCGGACACGGTTCGTTTGACCATTTAGTCCGGTACATTATTTTCCTATCGAGACCCTGTTCAGCATGTCTTAGCTTCTCCGAGAAGGTGATCTTCCGGGAGGATACCCCCCAGTATTCGAGGTTGATTGCAAAATAAGCCTTGAATACTCGTTGAGTTTTCCTTAGGTAGCATATAGGTGTTGCCTCATTAAAAACCTTGCCGGTAAAACCCTTGTTGGGATAAAATCCCGGGCGAAGGAAAAGAGTGCAACGCATGCTTTCGAAACCTAAGGCCTTCGAGAAGTGCTTCGGCCATTTTGATTGGGTACCTGCACTCAGGTTAGCATAGAGTAAAATTGAAAGAATCGGGAGGCGGTCATACCTTGGCGTAGATTGTGCCGGCGACGTTTTGAGCCCTGATATATTTCAGTCGCTTGTGATGAGGATGCGGTACGTCCCCCTGCTTTGTTTAGTCAGGAGTAGCCGAGAATGTGGCTTGTTATCGCTATTTCACTGTTTTTTTATCCTTCAGCTCCTCCGAAGGTGGAGGCACCGGTGTCGGTGCCACATCATGCACCGCAAACATTTCTATCGCAGCATGCTGTTCCCCGTAGACGGTTTTGATCCCATCCTTTGTCGGGAATTTCATCATTTGATGGAGGGTGGATGGCACCGCTCTCATGCAATGTATCCACGGCCTTCCGAGCAAGGCGTTGTACCTCATGTCTCCCTCGATGACATGGAACTTAGGATTTTGGGTTGTGCCGGCCACGTTGACTGGGAGGGTGATTTCTCCTTTCGTTGTTTCACTTTCCATGTTGAATCCGTTGAGGACTCGAGAGGTGGGTACGATTTGGTCGAGCAGTCCGAGCTGCTCTACCACCCTCGATCTGATAATATTGGCCGAGCTACCTGGATCCACAAGTACACGTTTAATTTGAAATGAATTTACAAGGAAGGAGATTACCAGTGCGTCGTTGTGAGGTTGAGACATGGTCTCGATGTCCTCGTCGCTGAATGTGAGGGCATCCTCGACTATGTAGCCCCGAGTTCGCTTTTCTCTGGTGATGGATATTTTTGTTCTTCTCATCACGGGTTTCTGTGGGGCCTCGATGCCTCCCAAGATCATGTGGATGACATGTTGCAGCTCATTCGTTTCGTTCTTCTTGGCCGCCTCTCTTTCTCGGAACTAAGTTTTGGCTCGGTCGCTTAAGAATTCTCGGAGGTGACCTTTATTGAGTAGTCTGGCTACTTCTTCTCGGAGCTGGTGGCAATCATCGGTCCTGTGGCCATGCGTGTTGTGAAATTTACACACTAAGTTATGATTCCTTTGTGAAGGATCTGACTGTACAGGCCTGGGCCACCTGGAGTGTCTGATTTTACTGATGGCGAACACGATGTTTGATACGTCGACATTGAAGTTGTATTCTGACAAGCAAGGTGCCTCTGTTGGCCCTGTGTGCCTATCAAATCTAGCTCTATTGACGGGTCCCCGAGGGTTCTGTCCTCGGTCCATCCTTCGATCGTTGCGGGGTATGTTGCGCCTCGGGGCGTTCCTCCTGTCTTCGATGTATGGCTGGTACCTTTCTTTGTTTGGTTTGGCTCCTTTGCCAGAAGCCTGCTTGGGTATACCGAGCCTGAGGGGCCCCTAGCTGGTCGTCCTCGACCCTGATTTTCGACTGGTATCGGTTACGAACATCCGACCAGGTCACGTTTGGGTACTCGATTAGGTTCTATTTCAGCTGTTTCGAAGCCATCGAGCTTCGTTCATTCAGACCTTGAGTGAAGGCCTTTACCGCCCAGTCATCGGAGACTGGTGGTAGTTCCATTCGTTCCATTTGAAAGAGAGATACGAACACTCGCAGCATCTCATTATCCCTCTGCTTAATCTTGAAAACGTCATATTTCCTTGTTGCTACCTTGATGGCACCAGCATGTGCCTTTATGAAAGAATCTGCCAGCATGGCAAATGAATCTATTGAGTTTGGGACCAGGTTGTGATACCACATCATCGCCCCTTTAGAAAGTGTTTCTCCGAACTTCTTCAGCAGGACGGACTCGATCTCATCGTCCCTCAGGTCATTGCCTTTTACTGCACAAGTGTAGGCAGTGACGTGCTCGTTGGGATCCGATGTTCCATTATACTTTGGAAGGTCGGGCATCCTGAACTTCTTCGGAATGGGTTTCGGAGCCGCTTCTTGCAGGAACGTCTTTTGCACGAACTTCTTTGAATCCACACCTTTCAGGATCGGGGATGCTCCTGGAATTTGGTCGACCCTAGAGTTGTAAGTCTCGACCTTCTTATCGTTGGCTTCTATCATTTTCTCGCTCGATCCGATCTTTCTGGTGAGGTCCTCGAGCATCTTTACGATGACGGGATCGGCTATCGACCCGTTACTGCTCGATCTCTCCGGTACCTGCTCGGCTGGGGGAGCTGTCCCCGGTGCTACCGTGCTAGGAGTTTTCTGGTGGCTTTGCAGCTTTGCAATAGCCAGCTGTTGTGCCTGCAATATTTCAAAAATAACATGAAGGCTAACCTCCCGTTCTTCTCGAGCTGGGGTTTTCCGGGCTTCTTGTTGGTCGCCTTGGTGTATGCTCCTGTTGGTGTGGGAGCTTATTTCGACGTGTTTAGCGTCGTGTGAAACCGCATCCACGGGAATCAGTTCCACTGCGTTTACACCAACACCTAGGACGTTAACGCCATTTTCTCCATGGTCTTCAAGGTTGATGTTTTCATGTGCGTTTAATGAGTTAGACATTTGACCTGAAATCAAAGATCTTGGACAAGAAAAAATGTGAAAGATAACTTGCGTTACGTAGTTAAACCAGCAAGAAAATAATCACTATTGTTTACCGTGAAAATGGTAATAACAATTAAATTTGATTATGGGACTCTAAAAATACGTGATCTATTTTTATATTGGTTCTTATGCGGTTGATGCTATGCGTGAGATTTAGAAACGAGATAAGAGTTAGGAATAAGGGTGATAACCAAACCGATAGGTTAGCAATCGGGCCTTTGATCAATCCGAATCGCTGTCGATTGGGGTCTCGAGCTTGCCTATTCGAGGGCCTCGGGGTCGAGTCTGAAGCTCAGATGGGAGCTATCGAGGGTAGTCGATGGGCGACTAATAGTTATAGTGAGATCAATGACGGCTCTCTATGGCATATAATAAGCTATAAATGAAGAACAATAAACAGAATACAATGAATGTAAGCAATAAATGAAGCAATGAACTCAGGAGAATATATTAGAGGGCAGAGAGAATGTTCTTGTGTATTTTGATATGGAGCAACAGATCCTCTACAAATGACAAGGGTTCCCCTTTATATATGAGGGAGAACATAGTACCAAAGCATTAATTACAAAGATATGGGGCAGGTATAGCCACCTACTGCCCAGATACATTTTCAGACTAGTTCACTAGGCTTCGTCAGCTCTAGTCACGTGCCTTGGGAACTCCACCTTGAATCACCGAGACCGGCGATTCACATTGTCCCGGGACCGATCATTACTCATAACGTCCTGAAGTCGTACTGTCTCGAAATCAACCATCGAGGATTCTCGGAATCGAGCACCGGAAGCCCTCGAGATGCCGTGATGCTCGTGAAATCGGGCCATCGATTTCTACCGTATACATTTCTGTTTGGGCTGATTATCATGATTATTGAGAGTCCGAGAGACTGGAGAGGTTGTGACTGAGTGAGGTCAAGGGCCTGATTGTGATGATATTTATAGGATCGGGGTGCACGTCGCAACATGTTTCATTGATTTATGCCATGATTGGCTTGTTATAGCACTTGGGCTAAAGGAGCCCCTCCGGAGTCTGTACACACCCCAGTGAGCGCAGGTACCTACTGAGTGTGATTGCCAAGTCCCGAGTTCCAAGCGCGAGTGCCGAGTGATAGGGAGAAATGAGAGACTGTGAGGCATAAGTGACTGTGACGTTGGAGTGAATGGGAGGAATGAGTGACTGTTGCTCTGAGATTATGCACTTGATTTTGTTACTGTTGTACTTCAGGTGCCACATATCACTATCATGTAATTTATGAGAGACATTATATCTTGTTTCAAATGAACTTGACTTGAATTAACTGTTTTGGGCTATTGTCGAACTTGAAAACATGCCTATCTTCCTAAGTTGTAGTTTCTGTAATTGGTCCTACATCCGTGAAGCTCATCACTACTTTCAGTCCATTATTTAGTTTTGTTACTTACTGAGTTGGTTGTACTCACGCTACACCCTGCACTTCATGCGTAGATCCAGGTTTTACTGGACACAGTGGGTGTTGATTGTGTGCGCGGCTTGATCATTTGGAGATTCCAAGGTAGTTGTCCGGCGTTCGTAGACCTTGTCTCTCCTTCCCTATCTTTCAGCTTTATGTATTTAATTTCAGTTTCTTTTCATAGACAGTAGTCTCATATTTGTGATGTATAGATGCTCATGTACTCAGTGACACCTTGATTTTGGGGACTTCCGTGTTGAATTTTGGCTTTCTATCCACTTTATGAGAACTTTGATTATTTAAACTGTTTTAGCTCATTTTCATTTAAAAGTCTTGGAAATATTTTTGAAGTGTCGTCTTACCTAGTACCACGTTAGGCGCCATCACGATAGGTTAAGTTTTGGTTCGTGACAGCTAATTTACGCTTACATGTATTAATCTACCCTTACATGCTTTACTTGACATTGTTAACACTTGTTCTACCTCTTACTTGTTATTTGGCTTTTATATGCTTTAGTAAAAGTAATGCCTTCCTTATTTTCTTGTTGCCTCTTAAATTGTTGAATTACTTTTACTTGAAGTTTTTGTTTCGTGAAATATCTTCTTGTTGAGTTATTGGCGTTGAAGTTGTAAATGTCGTTTTCACATTGAGGTGAAGTTGTTAATTTTTGAGATATCTTTCTTGTTGAGCAATTCGCATTCATCTTGTTATTGTTGAGATTCTAGTATACATTGTGGTTTAGCCATGGGCTATTTTTTTGGAAACGTTCGTATTGTTGATTCTTTTGGCAAGTTGTGGCATATGGGCACTTGTGGTGCAAGTTGTGATTATTTTGTGATATCGATATGCATGCGGTGGTATAAGGCTAGGGGTTGATATGCATGAGGTGAGATAAGGTGAGCTTGATACGCGTGTTGCTAGTAGAGGAACTACTTGAAGTCACGCGGTGTGATAAGGTGCGCTAAAATGTGTGTAACTATTTCAGGAAAAAATAATTTTCAAAACTAAAGGTAAAGGCTCACGCGGTGATATAAGGAAAGATTGTGATTGAAATTGTGAAATGGGAATACGAAGGCGTACCTCATTGTGATTCTTGTTGTTTATTTCATATTGAGAAGAGCTATTGGTTGAACAGTTATTGTTGCTTTTATTCTTTCTTGTCTTACCAATTTTATCTGTATTTTATTATTTGTGGTTCTTATTATTTGTTTCCTTCTTGTTGTCTCTTTGCTTAAAATTCTGTCATTTGTTTACGTTTCTAAAATGCTTTGTTATCATTTATTTCTTCACTTTCCATTACTTCTTGTTGTTGTATTTTTGTTCCGTTTATCTTGTCTTAGTAGGTGTCTTGACCTGGCTTCATCACTACTCTACCGAGGTTAGGATTGACACATACTAGGTACCGTTGTGGTTTACTCATACTACGTTTTTGCATATCTTTTTGCAGATCCAGGCACGTCTGCCCGTGCAGGACGCTAGAGATTGATTGGTTAGCTGCTTTCAGGAGACTTCAATCTATATTTGTCCGACGTCCGCAGGCCTCGGAGTCACCTTCCATAATCATCTCATTGCTATTATTTCCTTTATCAGACAGTGTTGTTGTAGACATTTTTAGAATATTCTGTAGAGTTTATGACTCAGTTCCACCAGATTTTGGGAATTATTTTGCCAGCTGTGTTGTTGGGATTTATTATGATAGTTAATGGTTTAAATTTGAGGTTTTATTATTATTTCTGCTATTTCTTTATACATGTTAGGCTTACCTAGTCATAGAGACTATGTGTCATCACGACATCCTAAGGTGGGAATCGGGATCGTACAAAGTTAGTATCAGAGCTCTAGGTTCATAGGTGTTACGAGTCATAAGCAGGTGTAGTATAGTCTTGCGGATCGGTACCAAGACGTCTGTACTTATCTTTGAGAGGCTACAGAACTGTTAGGAAACTTCTACTTCTTTGATTACTTATCATGCGAATTTGTTGACTACGAAATCTGAGTCTTTATCTTTCTATTCTCTCGCAGATGGAGAGGACACGTACTGCTAGATCCGACGATCAGACACCCGCACCTCCTGCTTGAGCCGCGAGAGGTCGGGGTCAGGGCAGAGGCCGAGGAGGGGATTGTCGTGCTGCTAGAGCACCTGCCCAAGCAGCAACTGAGGAGTCGCCAGTAGCTCCAGCTGGGGGACAGGCACCAGAGGCGCCTATTGTCACCCCTGCACTTCAGGAGACCCTAGCATAATTTTTTAGTATGTTCGGTACTCTAACTTAGGCGGGGTTGATTCCACTTGCACCAGCTACATCTCAGGCTGGGGGAGGAGCTCAGACTCCCACTGCCCGTACTCCAGAGCAGCGGGTCTATGTTGATCAGGTCCCAGAGTTTATGCCAGTGCAGCCCGTTGTTCTGCTTCAGCCCGAGGTTAGGGTAGTGGCATCTGAGGATGAGCAGCTTAGACTTGAGAGGTTCAAGAAGTATCATCCTCCTACTTACAGCGGTCTAGCTACAGTGGATGCACAGGGTTTTCTAGATAAGTGCCACAGTATTCTCCGCACCATCGGCATACGCCAAAGTCCACAATTATGATACGAACCTAATGGTGGCATCAAAGCACCGTTCCGATTTGTTTTCACAAAAGTAAAACATTGCTCAACATTTTCAATCTAGGCTTCCAAGCCATGACCTAAAGGGTCCAAATTAATTCTAAACCTTTACGTAATGAAACTAACTAACCCCGAAAGTCATAAAACCATAAATACACATGTGTGAAACTTCGAAAAAGAAAACGTGGCGCAAATACGCAAAACGACCGGTTGGGTCTTTACATAAATAGAGAAAATACCATTGCCTATGTTAATACGAAACCCACGCTTGTCCAACATAGAAGTTGAAATTATATTCGAAATAAATTTAGGAATATAATAACAATCATCCAGCATAAGTACTTCCGAAGGCGTTATTAAAGAAATTGATCCTACAACTATGGTTGCAACTTTTGCACCATTTTCAATTTGTAGATTAACTTCTCCTTTACTTAGTCTCCTACTTATCTTAAACCCTTTGCAACATATTGCAGATGTTATAACCACTGCCAGTATCTAATACACACAATGAAGAATTAGTAACAGTTAAAGAAACTTTGAAAATATTTTCCATTAATGTCTCGCCTTGTTTCTTGTCCTTTAGAATTAAAAGATACTCCTTGCAGTTTCTCTTCCAATGCTCTTTCTTCTTACAGTTAATATATTTAACATCAGATAGTGACTGCAAGATCACATCTTCAGAAAGCTCTTTGCCAAGCTTGCACCCCAACTTCTCAAGTTCTTCAATAAGATCAATCAAACGATTGACATGTGGTCCAATTGGAGAGTTTTTAATGTTCAACTGTGTATCAGCCATCTTCTTAAGAAGTTCAATGATTGTAGTTGGATCCATATTCTGATGTTTCCTCTGGAGTTCAGAACTCATAGAAGCGAGAATGATACGTTTAATAGCACGACATTCTTCCAGTTATTTGTGATAAACCTTGGTGCCTTCAATATCATCCTCTACAGGGACTATCTTTGTAGGCTTATCGATCACATCAATGAGCTTTTCATGCATGAGAACAATTCTCAAATTTGTATACCAGTCATCAAAGTTTGGCCCTACGAACATGTTTGTCTAAAGTATTTCACATAGTGATATAACAGACATATTGCGAAATCTAAAATATTGTAAAGAAAAGGCAGTAATATAAGAACATATTTACATATATCATAAAGACATTGACTTTTATCTAAATGATAATTTTACTAATTATTTTACACTATTTACCTTCGGTATAGTTTAAGAAATTTTTATTTCTATTAATGGAGTAAAGGAATCCTTTAACAATATGTATGAGCCCCTTGGAAGTAAAGTCGTTTCTCTCATATATTTCAAAGGTAGTTACTCTTACCAATTGTATCCCCATACAATTTGCTTAAATAACTCTATGTCAAATAGTCCCCTCGTAGTCAGGTCGATCCTATTAGTATAATTGAGTTCAACCATCAAGATAGCAAAAAACTTATAAAATTTTATACTCCCAGGTTGTCCAGGCATCTAGTATAAAATTGAATAATTCTTTCAATCCATGCATCTAATGCAATAAATAATTTAGCATATTCTCAAACTATAAGTCTCCTGGTTGTCAGGCCGCTCCTTATAAATAAGAAATAAATAAAAATTATTTATTTTGATGGATAGTTTTACAATAGAATATCTTATGTTTTATTATTTAAGAACTAAAAATTTTAGTAAGAAGTAATTGTTATTAAAATACTTTTTAATAACATGATGGTCAAATCTTTTATAGCACATAAATTTAGTTCGGGTTGTCTACATGCTTAGTCCTAAATTAATTTACATCACATGGAATAAATAATTCAAAATTATGCAACAAATAAGCACGTGACATAAAAACGAAATTCAACATTCTTCTAACATGTTTATTTTATATATCAAATATATCACATAAAAAAAATTCATGCCAGAATATTATTATTTATTAACATCTCATGAGCTAATAAGAATTGAAATTATAGTAGAATACAATAATGTATTATAGATTACTATCGTATCTAATACAAAATTTCAAATTCAAATTACGAAGTATATCTCAGTAGTTTAACTTATATGAATGCATATTTTATACACAATAAAATAATATCAATCCATATGCATTCACACATTTTGACTATTGTACAAGACACAGATATTATGGTTTGAACTCTTCAAATATAATCTTAAAATATTTCCTAAATAAATTTTAGACACAAGAAACCACGGCTTTGATGCCACTGAAGGATTGCGTATTGGTGTTCATAAGCAGCGAAAGACAATAACAATCTTAGGTAGGTCTTTTTGTGTTTAAAGTTTATTTACATGTCAAAAGTTGGATCTAAGACGTACCTGGTGAAGACGGTCTCGTTTCAAAAAAATTCGAAAGTGAGAAGACTGTATGCGTATCCACACCGAGACCAAACCTTGCTATCAACTCTTTGATCAATGAAACCCGCGAACAATTGAATGAAAATTTGTGATGAAGTTTTTCCCAAAAACTTCAACTCAAAATAAAAAGAACAATAGAACAATTTCTTCTCAACAATATTTTCTCTCTTGGCTTTATATTGCGCTCTTATTTTCACAAAGTAATTTCTTTTCCAAGATTTGCTACGACAAATTTTCTCCATCACCCTTTATATAGCCTTACTTGTAACTCTTTTTCCTGTTTGATTGAGGTAATTATTTACTTGGGGTAAATATTTAGGGAAAATTTCACATAAGAACAACTGAGCTTCCTACTTTTCAATTTTATAGCCCATATTTCAATTTACAACCAACTAGCCAAAAAATATAAGCTAAGATTCAACATCCAACTCCAATAGGTTCTCAAAATTACTATTTAATTTTTAAAAAAGATTGCTCAAGCTTTTAAGTTAATTTTCGAATCAGTAACTGTGACTCAAATATTAGTTCAACAAACCAAATCCATTTGGATGGTGAAAATTAGAATTTTACAAGCTTAAATATGTGGGTTTAAATTTTGAATTTGATTTTGTGAGAAATTTGGAGTGGGTATTATTTAGACTTGTTAGAAATTGTATAAGGAGGTTGTATATAAAATTTGAAGTCATTTAATGGAGATTTGGACTGGTTTTGAACAAGAATTACAACTGAAAATCGTGGAAGAAGTTCGTCTACAGACGCTTGTATAAAGGTGTATAAAAGTGTATAATAGTGTATAAGTTGTGTTTATACACTCATATACACTATTATACACGATTATACATAATTATACAAAAAACTGACGTCGTCTTCTTCCTTGCGTCTTTTCTGAAATTTAACTCAAATCTTGCTTAAATCTACTCCAAATCACTTCAAATTTAAACTTTGAACACCTTTTGATATTTTCAATGAATTGGAACAACACCCAATCCAAATAACTAACAAACTAAAAAAATTCTATTTTTGAAAGAAAAGCTTTGAATGACCTTCAATGGTGGACTTTTACGTACTCTTCGATTTTTTTACATTGCAACCAGATGATATAGAGAAAGAAGCAGTTATGGCGAATGTCAACTTGACTCATATGTAGAAGATGTGAGAAGAAGAGAGAGTGAAAGCAATGATTGTGAGAACAAAGATTTAACTCCATAGCTTTTAGAAGCAATGGTTGTAAGAACACAAATTTTAAATTTGCAAGAGTTAGTGTTTTCAAAATATGTACAATATGGGCTAGGTAGGGTAAAACTTAAAAATATGGGCCATTTCTTATTATGGTGTGAAGTCATGTGTATTTTCTTGTAATTCTTTCAAATATTTATTCCAAAAATTAAACCTTACTCGAATTTTTATGGAAAATTAGAATCCCATCTGAATGGGAAGCGTCCTTGTGCACTTTCACGTGAATGCTGGTAGTGTCCAATTCCAAATTGGACTTTAGGTACTAGCTAATATTTTATATTAGAACTGCCAATCTCATTCTTATGGGTTTGAAATCAACTTTTACATCAATCCAATTCTCAATTGGATTGATCAAATTAATCTTCATTAATATTCTACTTATTTATTCACAATATTAATTATATCAGTTGTGCTAACAAATAATATAATAATAATAATAATTTATTTGGACTAAAATTTTATTTATTTATTTGACTAATTAAATTTTATAATTTAATTATTAAATAATAAAATACTTAATCCTTTAGCAAAGATGAGAACATTCGTTTGTGTGTGACCCCATATGTTCAATACTAAGCTGGTAGTAAATTAATCATATCAATATACTAATCAAGGATGGCGTCTAGCAGCACTCCTTTACGACCGGATAATATGAAGTATACAATTTACGCTCAAGAATTAGTCGAAGAATAATGGAGTAATTCCTTCTGTCCTTATAGCTCTGAGTTATCCTAGGATATCGTTTAACTGTCAAATCAAAATAGGCGACCAGCTAAATATAATCGACAATTGAATGACATAAGAAACTCTTTTCTTCTTTCATTCAATTGTCCTGGCCAATGTCTTAATTTGGTCGTTTATAATTCATGACAACATGGAGCTTAAACTTATTATCAAGAGTTGACAGATTCCATCTTGATCAATCAATAATTCTACATGCATTTAATCATGCCCAATATCCTTGCAACTATCGCCCTAGGTCCATAAGTATCTAGTATCAAAACACAATAAATAACTTATCAATTACTATCACAATCAAAGGTCAAAGGAAACTATAGATCACATCTTCAAGATAATATCCTATTGACAGTTTAGGATAATTCTAATCATTAGGAATTATCTAATGAGTCGGTTCAATGATCATATATCTATATGCACCATCAATATATGTGATTTAGTTAATGAGTTCAACTAATCTTTATCTCATAAAGACGATCACATAGATATTGATATAATCGGATTACTAATGTCCAAATTAATAATCTTACGATCAAAACAAATTTAGATTAAATAGTAAGAGACTTTTGCTCTCATTATCATGATCTCCATCACGATGACAAGTGTCAAAATTTAATCAAGGACCTTATTATATTAATTAACCAATTATTAATAACTATGATAAAATAATATCAAATGTCATATATTTTATGTTAAATAACATTCACAAAAATATGATCAAATCATCAAATATGAGATTGTATCTGGGGCATATCTACTATATCCTATCACCTACAATATCTGATGCTGCAGCTCGCTGAGGCCTTCGCTGCATTACTTTTCTTGAAATTGTGCTTAAAACTTTAAACAAGAGGCTGTTCAACTAAATAAATTGAATCGCAGGGAAGTTGCAATTTTGTGAACTTAAAATCAATTGTACTTGTTGTTGTTTTCATGTTATCATTTTGATCTTTATATATTGAATAGCTACTTATAAATGACTGCAGTTCTAAAAGTGAAGCTACATTTGTTGCTCGAGTTATTCAGAAGGGGCAGAATAAATCTGCTATCTCTAGACAACAATTTAATACCAGCTAACAACCACTTACAAAATCAAGATTCAGCTGAATCAGGTCTGTTTCAGTGGCAGACACATCAATCTTATGTCCTGTATAAGACGGTCCAAATTAATGTACGACGACCCGCCTTCATTGACAGTTCTTCTCGCCATACTTGCCATCTGCTCTGTTCTTTGCAAGAATTCACCTCTTCTCTTCTCCATCAGATTTCTAATTGATTTTCCAATAATGTCTCTGTCACATGTATCTTTTATGTCCAATCCCATCTTCCAAACCTCACCAATGAATCGACTATTCACTTGCTGATCAGCAAATCTTGGCCAGCAAATCATTGGTACTCCTTCAACTATACTCTCCAGTGTGGAATTCCAACCAGAGTGAGTCAAGAAACCCCCAATAGCCCTATGGGCCAAGACTTTTTCTTGTGGAACCCAATCAGCCATATAGCCCCTTGCCTTAGTACCCTGCTCTAGTTCCACAGGAATCTCATGTTTTCCCTCTTGTCCAATTATCAGGTCTGCCCTCATTACCCATAAGAAGTTTTGATCACTATTCACTAGACCGTACCAAAACTCTAACAGCTCCTCCTTTGTCACCCCCGCAATGCTTCCGAAACTAACATATAAAACAGATTTTGGTGGCTGCGTGTCGAGCCAATTGATGCAACTTTCATCTTCTTGCCACAAACTATTTGAAGAGGTACATTTTGTTGCAAGTCTAGCCTTTAGATGGGCATGAACTGGTCCAATTGTGTAAACATTTGGACAAACTGTGCGAATTTGAGAAAGTATGGGGCCTTCAAGGTCTTCAAATGTGTTGAGTATGAGTCCCCGAGCTCGAGGGGTTTGTCGCGTCTCAGTCGATAATAGCCTGAAATCCGCGCTAGTTAAGTCACTCACCCTGCAAAAACTTGGCAGATCTCGACCTCTCAGAAAATCTTCCATGCCTTTTACCTTTGTCAATGTGATGTCCATTCCGTTTCCTGTAAATAATTGAACCTCTATTAACAAATATTGAACCTCTTTAAACTGAAATTGACTGTTAAATAGACCATCAATTCATTTGAATGTCAACTACATCTAAAAATCTATAACAAGTGCAGATTAACAGTAGTAAATTTTACTTTCCTTTTTATTACATATGAGTGACGGGGAAGAAAAATAAGAAGGGAGACTGTGAGAATTGAATTCACGCCCCTTTTTTTAACTTCAACTTCAAATATTACTTTTTTTTTTTTTTTTTTTTTTTTTTTTTGAAATCTCAACCAGAAAACCACCACTTATTAGTTCCACTAAACTGTCGGTAGCTGTAATTAAAGTAACAATCATGTTTTTCCCTTTCCAATTTACCTTTGAGGGGAAGTTCGCCAGCTTGAAGTAGCTCAGGGATTGAAAAGTAGGACCAGAAGGCACAGGCACTGATGGTGCGGAAATAGATGATAGGTAAGTTGATTTCCTCGGCTACATCAGCCACCATGCTTAAGATTCCGTCGGCAATGACACATGTCACAGGTGACTCCGCTAGAAACTCTCTTAAAAATGGTTTCGCAATTGTGTTTACCGAATCGTATAACTTTCCTACACCATCACGAGTATTCATCTCATCTAAAGAAATCCCACCGGGAAGTGCTTGTAAATGGAATTCGCTACCAAATCGGGACAGAACATCCGTGTGGTTAAGCAGGCGGTCATGGGTGTCAACTGTAACAAGAAAGGAGACGTGAAAATTGGAAAGTGAAAGAAGCTGGGCAACTTTAAGCATGGAGTTGACATGGCCCTGTGCAGGGAAAGGGAAGATGGCTACATGGGGTACAAAAGCAGATGGATCCATTGACAACATAAGATATTCTAATTTCCACAGAGTAAGCTAGTGAAGTACTGGCAACTTTTGTTTTTATGGTCCACAAAGGCTAAGCTAGTCATTTCAAGGATTTATATGGCCCTGAAAGTTCATCGATCACACATAGGCCAAAATAGGACCGTGCATACTACGGTAAATACCGAATTATAGTATCGAAATCATTTCATGTTGATTAGAGGCCTTCTCGACGTGGAAATCATTCCCGATAGAGCATCCCCCGGGTACGAAGCTCTTCAAAGGGGGCTCCTGAGCAACCTCGGGAACGGCCACCACGGCATCTATAGCCGGATTGGAAGATGAAGGAGCAGGATTGGAAGATGAAGGATCAGTTTGCTGAGGCACTGACTTGGAAGTTTTTACCATCGTAATCTGGAAAATATGAAAATTTGAAGGAAAAATATAAAGATTTGGGTGTGAATGTCTGGGTTGAAGATCCAAAGAGAACGTATGAGGATTGAAGATGAAGATATGAAGGTTTAAGGAGCAATGTATGATGATTTGGAGGAGTTGAAAGCAATTAGAGAATTCGAGGGTAAGTTCTGGAATCAGAAAGTGAAAGAAGGAAATAGGATCGGAGCTTTTATAGAGGAACAATAATCAATGCGCGTCATTTCGCATTCGAGGACAGTCAACCGACGACTGACACGTGTCCGAAGTCAGAACGACGCAACTGATGGGACGTTTGGTTGACCCGTCATCTCGATTGTAACGTACGAATGAAGAAACCGGGGTTCATCTATCGCTTCACATCGTTTCGGTAAACCTACTCTCCGAAAAATGAGTGGACTATCTCTGTACGGGTAAAATCGGGGGTAATGCCTGCCCCGATTTTCCGATGAGAAAACGAAGGGAGAGCACAGATGCACGAGACCTTTTGTCGAGATCTAGGAAGGATGAACGATGTGACCGTCATGGGGTATGGTAAAGCGACGCGCCCCGGGCCAAGAATGAGTTCTAAGACCTCGGGAGACACAGTGAACGGTTACGCTTGACGGATAAAGGGCCGTGATACTCGCACTCAACCAGATATCACGGCGCGGATCTCGCTCAATGTCGATTATGGACCAGTAATTACCGGAAATTGAAGATTTTTACCTTTTTAGACTTTACTAAGGTTAAAACTCCCCTACTAGGGGTGTACATGGACCGTTTTGGTTCGGTTTTTATCAAAACCAAACCAAACCAACTATATCGATTTGGATTGGATCGATTTTGTCGGATTTTTCGTATTTTTTGTTACTTTAATATTATTTCAATCTTCCTTTGTTAAATTTTTGATAAGTAAATATATGTTTAGTAAAATATAAAAAATTGACAAATATTTTATCTATTAAAATATTCTTATGAGGGAATTTTCTTAGTAACACATAATAGTCATTTTTTAAGTCTTCTGACAATAATGTTTCATTCATGTACACTTTCAAGGTTAACCGAATTTAGTAATTAAACATAAAAATTAATATGATACCTAAATAATAACAATCACGTCACATTCGAAAAAGATATAACAATTTAATAGATCTTAACATATGATATGAATATGGAAGAACAAAGAAATTGACGCATTTCAATAACACTTGATGAGAAAGTGATCATACAACCCATTATTTAAGGTTAATAAATATGGAGCACTTCATATACTATTAAATATTATATCCAGCAAGATAATTCCAAATATTTCTAGATATTTTTTTAAAGAAAATTGTATATAAAATCTTAAAAGTACATATAAAAATTATATATTTATATGCCGGTTTGGTTCGGATTTTTTTACTCAATACCAAACCAAATCTAGTCGGATTTTTTACTTGGTTTGGTTTGACTTTTCGGTTTGGTGCGGTTATCCCGTTCGATTTGTACACCCCTATCCCCTACTATATAAAGGGAAAGTTTTTCTTTTGTAACACACATTATAATATGCAAATCAAAGCAATACAAGTGTATTTTCCGTCTTTTAGTTATTGTAAAAGCTTTGCTCATTTGTTCTGTCCTTCATTCACGACCGGGCTTTAATCGAGTGTCCAACCGAGGACAAGGTTACTAGTCAGTCTAAATTTAGGCTTGGTCACAATACTTCAACTGGTTTGAACGTTTATTTCAATTTTAACTCATTTATTTGATATTCTTAATTGTTCGTGATGGATCATACCACATATCCTTAAAATCACATACAAATTTATTTGTTATCCAATTTTGGGGTAAACAATTCTTGTTGTGCTACTTAGTTAATGAAATAAAATCCCTTTGAACCCAAAAAAAAGGGCACACTTTAGTGATGAGCATTATAAGTCACACATACGTCCTCACAGAAGTGTTGTTCCCTGTGTCTGCACAAGAGTATAATTTTTTTTGCATGTCCATCAAAAAAATATTTCACTAGAGAAGCCCCGCTGATATGGTAACTGTTAGGACCTGACTCTTTGTCATCGGGCGTGGCACGGCTGTGGCAAGGATTGGGGCGTGATGGCCTTGTCAATGGCCTAGGTGCAGGTAAAATGATCGTGCGAGCGACGGACAAGACATTGTCATGAGGGCTGTTGTGGGCAAGTATTGGCCAAGGTCTTGGGGCAGGCAAGACACGCTTGGCAAAGGCTTGACAAGGCAGTGTGGGCAGTGTTGGGGCGGCATGGCATGGCATGCACGCCAAAATCAGTGGCACGGGCACTTTGGGTTGTGGCTGCGACAAATGTGGGCTAAGCTAAAATGCGGATGTGCGGAATGATGGCAAAGGCTTTCAATAACTAAGGCAAGTCTATGTGAAGGAAAATACAAGCAATGGCACGAGGGAAACAAAGGTTGACATGGGCAAGGAAGAAACTCGGTCAAGGTAATGTGCGGGCGGCAGCGGCGTCGGGCGTGTGCGGCAAAATCATGGGCGGCGGATTGCGGGCAAGGCATTGGCGCGGAGCAATGTCAAGATGAGCCAAGGCTGGGCGCAATGCCACCCTTGGGCGTGATTCAGCTGGCCAAGTCAAGATAACACATGCAGTGCACATGCCAAAGCAGTTTGGCGGTTACCTTGTCATAACCTCTTGTCCCCATGACTGATTTATGCTTGTATCCATTATAATTTCGTGCATATCATGGCCTAAGTAGTTGGGGATGTCAACACAAGTTAGGATCTGATTTAGCCTTGGCCCGACAAGTGGCAAAAGCTGTAGACAACAAGTGTCAATGTGCTGTCAAGTTCTAAAGGCTGCCTATGTTCTATAAATAGGGCCTTTGGACTTAGTCAGATGCAGGAGGGAAATTTTGTGTGAAATTCTAAGTGGGAAACAAAAGTGAAACGTGAGGGTTTCAAAGTGTTTCAAAAGGGACTAAGGCTAGGCTTGGACTGGTCTTAGTGTTGGCTAAGAACGACTTGTGTTCTTTGTCAAAAGTGTGCAGTAAATGACTTGTGTTCATAGCAAAGTGAGGGTTCCTTTGTATATTTTCGGAATTAATACAAGTGTTGGGAATTTTCCCATATTGGCTTGTGTTCTTTCTGATTTTCTGATTTGCTGCCTAAAAATTTGATTAGGGCCAAACTTGCTGAAATTTGGCTAAGTGTTGGGAAAGACTGAGTCAAGTGGGCAACTTGACTGCCGCACGGGTGTGACTTTGGACTGACCAAAAACGCTCCCGTGACAGTAACCATGTAATCCTATCGTAGTTTGAGAACTTGAGATGAATTATCACTTCGGACCCCGTACAAACACATGTCATGGTCACTTATGAATCTATTTGTTTGGTGTAAACGTTACCGTTTTTTATCGGCAACACCATATGCATTTTCTTCAATAATCTGGGAATTCTCTCTAACAAATATATTTTTCTAATACTTGTCGCAGATCCACTTCCTTCAACAGCTATAGTCTCTTGAAATATAACTTACTTCCACTTAGAGAGATCATTTGAACAACTTTCAACTACGAAAAATCGGACTTATTTACCATTCAGTATTTTTCAAAATTTCCCACTCTCTTTTACATTATTGGATTTTTTACAAGAGTCGTGGTAATGACCCTCGTGATAATAATTGAATAAATTGTTTACCCTAAAAATTAGATAACAATTAAATTTATAATGTGGTTTTAAGGATACGTGATTTCACCTAATACCAATTGATAAATGTAAAGATAAGAGATGCAAATTGACAATAATACAAAGAAAACCAGCGTTTGGACAGAGCCCTCGAGATCGGATACCCTCGAGCCAGTTATGTAAGAACAGTTAAAATGCAACGAGCTAATAAACAAGAGAGCGTAAACTAAAGAGAGAATATTTTATTGCTTTGATCTGTGTGAATATCATATCTACAATGATGGGGACTCCTCTTTATATAGTATAGGAATTGTAATTATGGTATAATTCTAATTTACAGAAGTAAATCTCATGATTAGCCTAAACAACCGCCCTTGATCTAATATGTTCCGGGATTTCCGCCATGGTCTTCGACCGGTTACGGATATCTCGCCTTTCTGTTATTGTGCTTCATTCGAGGTGTGCCATATATGGTCTCGACAGCTACTAGCCTCGATCTCGACGAGCGCCTCGATTCTCGAGTTTGATACTTTATCTTCGTGCTATGACCTGACCCATTACGGGACTGACCCTCGACGTGATGCCCTGATCTTCGATTAAATGGCAAAATTGGGCAAGTTCCTATTTTATCTGTATACGGATCGTCCCCTCGTTTCTTGGAGTGTAATGAAAAGAAGCGAACTGAGCCTTCGATTTTACACCTCGACCAGTTATGTCGTTACCCTTGTGACGTAAGCGAGAGAAGCGACCGAGGCGTCGCGTCGGTACGGTTCCCAAGATCATTAATGAGCATTAGTTGATGGTCGGCCACTAGTACCTTTGAACAGTCGCCGTGAATCCTTATATAGGTCTTCTTCTCACTTTTTTAAACTATACTTTGAATCTTTCTTGTACTAATCTTCAAAATCCTTCTGAGTTTTTCAAATCTTTATGCAAATCTTCAAAGTTCTTCACATCTTATCAGGCTTCTCTGTCCTTGCACAGGTTCTAGGTCTCGTTGCCAACCGTTTTACAAAACTATAAATCTTATCATTTTCTTTCCCTGAATCCATATAAATATGGCAAAAACATCAAAAACCGTTCCTCAAAAGGAGAAAGCTTCTTCATCGTGGCCGGCCGGCGACAAGATGCCGATGGAACCACGCATCGAGGAGTGCGTTCCCGGGGTGTGCGATCTTACTTATGATTTTAAGGTTGAGAAACCCTCGTCGGTCCCTGGCCGATGTGAGCCAATGTCGAGATATATATGCTCGATAACTGAGGGCGACCTTAAGCAGGTAAAGAAAGATTGCCATTGGGAAGGCAAAGAGGTGGTGATTCCAACTCCGAAGAGGACATCACCACTTACGTGAAAGGGTTCTTAAGTGTTAATGGTGACTTTTCTCAGAACTAAGTCCCCAATTTTGAAGTGTTGAAGATTGGCTCTCCGATTGTAATATCTTTCGATTCACTGCTTCTGTGCTGCCATTCTGACGAGGGAGGCTTCCCGTTTTTCATCTGGCAATTCGAGGCTTGTGTTCATAGCCTTGTGATTTGATTCTTCCGCTGTGTATCAAAACCTGACGCTGGGTTCCCCGACCTCGACCGGGATAAGGGCTTCGGCACCATATACTAAGGAGAACGGTGTTTCCCCCGTACTAGATTTTGACGTTGTTCGATACGCCCAAAGGACTTCAGGCAAAAATTCTCTCCATTTTCCCTTAGCGTCGTTCAATCTTTTCTTTAGATTCTGAATGATGGTCTTGTTTGTTGATTTGGTCTGTCCGTTCCCACTAGGATGATACGGTGTCGATAATATCCTTTTTATTTTGTGATCCTCGAGGAACTTCGTTATTTTGCTGCCGATAAATTGTTTTCCATTATCGCATACTATCTCGGCAGGTATCTCGAATCGGCATATGATTTGATCCCAGATGAAGTCTATAACTTCTTTTTCTCTGACTTTCTCGAAAGCCTGTGCTTCAACCCACATAGAGAAATAGTCAGTCACAAATAAAATGAACTTAGCTTTACTTGGGGCCGATGGCAGAGGGCCGACGATATCCATTCCCCATTTCATGAATGGACAATGGGATAGGACTGAATGAAGTTGCTCCCCGGGCTGGTGGATCATTGGTGCATGTCTTTGGCATTTGTCGCATTTTCGAACGAACCCCTTAGTATCTTTTTCCATACTATCCCAATAGTACCCTGATATGATGACTTTGTGAACCAGTGATTCGGCATCGGAATGGTTCCCGCAAGTACCCTCGTGAATTTCTTGTAGGACGTAGTCGGTGTCTCATGGACCCAAACATATTGCCCACGATCCATCGAACATCCTTCTGTACAATGTTCCATCTTCGGCCAATGTGAATCGTGCAGCTTTCGTTCACAGAGTCCTCAATTCCTTACGGTCCGACGGAAGCTTCCCATTCTTTAAATACTTGATATATTTGTTCCTCCAATCCCAAGTTAGGCTTTTGGAGTTTATTTCGGCATGGACTTCTTCTACTACCAACTTTGAAAGTTGTACGACAGTCCCCGAGCTAATTTCGTCGTCTTCGACTGATGACCCCAAATTTGCAAGGGCATCGGCCTCACTTTCTGCTCTCGAGGTACATGCTGTAGGGTCCATTCTTTAAACCGATGTAGGGCTACCTGCAGTTTGTCCAAGTACCTCTGCATTCGATCTTCTCGCACCTCGAAGGTCTTGTTGACTTGGTTAACCACGAGTAGGGAATCACACTTGGCCTCGATGACCTCTGCTCCCAAACTTTTAGCCAGCTCGAGGCCTGCAATCATGGCCTCATACTCGGCCTCATTGTTAGTCAACTTAGGGGTTATTGTCTAATTATATTGCATGTGGGTGGCTCAAAAACGAATATGTGAAAAGGGTCCACACCCCCGAACACGTACCCGTTTTTAGCAAAAGTTCCTTTTCGACCTTGGGTACGAGGGCAGGCGTGAAGTCGGCCACGAAGTTTGGTAAGATTGATGGCCGTTCGGGGTTGATACTCGATATCATACCCACTAATTTTGACGGCCCATTTGGCCAGTCGGCCCGAGAGTTTGGGCTTGTGCAAAATGTTGCGAAGGGGGTAAGTGGTTACAACATAAATTGGGTGACATTGAAAATACGGTTTTATTTTCCTGGAGGCGCTTATTAGAGCAAGTGCTAATTTTTCTAAGTGCGGGTACCGGGTCTCTGAAATGATTTTTAGCTCGATCACTTAGGAACTCTCGAAGGTGACCCTCATTGAATAAACGAGCCACCTCCTCCCTTAACCGCCTACAGTCTTCGGTTCTGTGACCATGGGTTCCATGGTATTGGCATATTTGATTAGGGTTCCTTTAAGCTGGATCGGTCTGTAGGGGTCTGGGCCACCTAGTATCCTTGATTCGTCCAATAGCTGATACAATACCCGATGCATCGACGCTGATGTTGTACTCTGATAAACGTGGCACTTCATTAGGCTCCACATGTTTATCGAAATCACTCTTACTCATGAGCCCTCGAGAGTTTTGACCTTGATCATTTCGAACGGGGTTACGTTCCGGTCCACTGTTTCTACGATCTACGCCGTATTGTTGGTACCGATCTCTGTTTGATTGGGGCTCTCTGTCGATGTCTCTTTGAATCTTGCCTCGGATCTATTTGGATAAACGGAACCGGAAGGAGCTCTTAACTGATCGTCCTCGACTCTGATCTTTGACTGGTATTGATTATGCACATTGGTCCAGGTCACAGCTGGATATTCAATCAAATTCTATTTAAGTTGTTGTGATGCTATCGAACTCCGCTCATTCAACCCTTGAGTGAAGGCTTGGACATCCCAATCATCGGTGACGGGGGGTAGTTCCATGCGTTCTATCTAGAACCGAGATACGGATTTCCTTAGTATTTCATTGTCCTTTTGTCTCACTTTGAAAAGGTCCGATTTCCTAGTCGCGACCTTTATTGCCCCGGCGTGTGCCTTTACGAACGAATCAGCAAGCATGGCAAAGGAATCGATGGAATTGGGCGGCAAATTGTGGTACCATATCATTGCCCCCTTCGATAGAGTTTCTCCAAAAAAAAATCAACAAAATAGATTCAATTTCATCATCTTCTAAGTCATTTCCTTTTATTACGCATGTATAAGAAGTGACATGCTCATTAGGATCAATGGTTCCATTGTACTTGGGAATTTCTGGCATGCGGAATTTCTTCGGAATGGGCTTCGGAGTTGCACTTAATGGGAAAGGTTTCTGTACGAACTTCTTCGAATCCAAACCCTTTAGAATCGGGGGTGCCCACGGTATTTGATCAACCCTTGAGTTGTATGTTTCTACCTTTTTATCGTTAGCCTCAATTTTCTTTTCTCCTGATTCAACCCGTTTAGTGAGCTCCTCGAGCATTTCATGATGGCGGGGTCAGTTCTCGATCCGTTATAGTTTGATTTTTTCGGTATAGGCTCGACCCTGTGAATAACTTCCTGTGATGCATCGAGTTCGATTCTGCTTGGTGCTCGATTCTCATTTTGGAGCTGCGCTATCGCAGCTTACTGAGTCTGCAACATTTCAATATTATTCGAAGGCTAATCCATCCTTCTTCACCACACTGTGTTTTCTGATCGGCTGCCCAAGCATCTCTGCGGATGTTATTTTCAGGGTCGGCGCCTAAATTTCCATGCATCGCAACACGAGAATCAACATCGACTGGATCTACGGCCTGTGGTCCATCGGGATTGGTTGGAGGTACTCCGTTTCCCGGAGCGACTATGTGCGCATTTTCGCCATGAAGACCGAGGCCAGTGTCTGTGTGAGTAGGCACTGCTTGAGAGTTTGACATGTTGATTCCTGAAATCAAAGACACTTACGAGAACAAGTGTAAAAGCAGTGTGTGTTATGAGGATTAATACTAGGTAATCATTATTATCCTTAGCTCCATGGTGGGCGCCAAACTGTTTACCCTAAAAATTGGATAACAATTAAACTTATAATGTGGTTTTAAGGATACGTGATTTCACCTAATACCAATTGATAAACGTAAAGATAAGAGATGCAAATTGACAATAATATAAAGCAAACCAGCGTTTGGACAGAGCCCTCGCGATCGGATACCCTTGAGCCAGTTATGTAAGAACAGTTAAAATGCAACGAGCTGAAAAACAAGAGAGCGTAAACTAAAGAGAGAATATTTTATTGCTTTGATCTGTGTGAATATCATATCTACAAATGATGGAGACTCCTTTTTATATAGTAGAGGAATCTTTGTTATGGTATAATTCTAATTTACAGAAGTAAATCTCATGATTAGCCTAAATAACCGCCCTTGATCTGATCTTTTACGGGATTTCCGCCGTGATCTTCGACCGGTTACGGATTCTCGCCTTCCGTTATTGCGCTTCGTTCGAGGTCTGCCATATATGGTCTCGACAGCCACTGCCTCGATCTCGACGAGCGCCTCGGTTCTTGAGTTTGATACTTTATCTTCGTACTATGACCTGATCCATTACGAGACTGACCCCCGACTTGATGCCTTGGTCTTCGATTAAATGACAAAATCAGGCACTTTCCTATTTTATCCGTGTATAATAATATTGTGAAATAGTTTCATATTCCACGTTTTGCCAATAACACTTGCACTGAGAATATAGACGATGCAACACTCATGTCTGGGAAAAAAAATTTTACTATCTTGTCCCTATTTATGCGAGAGGCGGATGCAGTGTTCTACCGGTGGGTTCAATTGAACCTATAACTTTCGACGCGGAGTAAAAATTTATATATAAAAATTTACTAAAATTGCAAAAATAATAAATATAAACCCATAACTTTAAGAATATAATGGGTTCAATACTAAAACCTCAAAGTTAAACCCATAGGATTCAAATTCTTGATCCGCCTCTGGTTTATGCGATGGGTGTTTGAGTACTGTGACTGATTAAAGAATAGATTATTGGACCGGCTACGGACTACCTTAAGAATGACAAATCGGTCTGATATGCACAAAATAAGATTAAACGAAAGCCATCAAATTATCCATTTTAAGAGTTTGTAATTTTAAACAAAGAGAATTCAAGTCATATTCAACACTATTTATGCACCAAATGAAAGAAGAGTGGCCGAGCACCATGAAGAGCCCAAAGAATTCTAGATCCATAAGAGGGTTATATCCTCATCAGCCTAATATCCTCAACCAAACGATCCAAATCTTTGTATGAAGAGCCCCCTTCATTAACACTTTCTATTGCCAAGTTTCTCATCTCCCTTCCCCTTTCCAAAAATTCAATTTTCCTCACTTCCATCATTTCTCTCACCATCTTCTCAACTATGGCTCTATCACATACATCTTTCATGTCTAACCCAAGCTTCCACACCTCCCCAACGTATCTACTATTCACTTGTTGATCAACAAAGTAAGGCCAACAAATCATAGGCACTCCCTCTACTATACTTTCCAAAGTCGAGTTCCATCCACAATGGGTTAAAAATCCACCAATTGATGGGTGAGCCAAAACTTCTTCTTGTGGAGCCCAACTAACAATACAACCCCTTTCCTTTGTACTTTTAGACAATTCAATGGGAATGTCGTTGTTCTCTTCAAGCCCAATCACTGAACCAGGCCTTTGAACCCACAAGAACCGAGTCTTACTGTTCACCAAACCATACCAAATTTCCAACAATTGGGCCTTACTCATGGCTGCAACACTTCCAATGCTGACAAATAGAACCGATTTGTTCGGCTGCTCGTCGAGCCAATCCATACAACTCATATCCTCTTTCCAGATACTGTTGGATGTTGATGTCTTTGGCACACTACATTTCGAAGATAGACTTTTCTTCAGGTGAATGTGGAGAGGCCCAACGGAGTAGATTTTTGGACACAGAGTTCGGAATTGTGAGAGAATGGGCCCTTCAAGGCCCTCAAATGTGTTGAATATTAGACCTTGGGCTTGGACAATATGTTTCCCCTCCTTGATAATACGTTGGATAGTGGGGTTATTAAGGTCAGGTGCACGGCAGAAACTGGGCAGGTCTCGGCGCCTGATCACACCTTCCATTCCAGGCACATTATTTACTAAAGCATCCAAGTCATTTCCTGTACCAAGCAGAAATATATACAAACTAAATTATCATTATCATTTTTAAATATATTATGATATTGGGTTAGCCAACACAGTATCGCATTGGTAGTTGAAAATATTAGAAAGGTACATATAAAGTGTAAGAATGCTTTTAATGCTATGAGACATTTAGAAAAAAATCATGCGGATTTAACCCAAAGTAAATAATATAATATCATGTTAAGAGCATCTTTAAGAAGGCTTAGCCCATCAATTTTGTATGGTTATTAGACTTTATTAAAACTTCCCGTATTAAATATTTCAAAATATTTGTGTGGCTATAAAGTAAATTGAAGAGTTTAAGTTGTATTATTTTTAAATTTAGGAAGATTTAATTTTCTTTTAACATATTAAAAAGAAAACAAAATCACATAAACCAAATTAAAGCAGATATGGTATACAAAAATATTAACGAAGCGGGTTCAATTGAACTCTTGATACAAAGTGAACTATAAAATATAAAGTAAAATGAAGAGTTCAAGTTCCATTATTTTCAAATTTAAAAAGATTTAATTTTCTTTTAACATATTAAAAAGAAAACAAATACGTCACACATGTCTGACACTTGTCTAGTATGCTATCTTGTCACCTTGACACATGCATTGTTGGCACTTGTCGATCATCCATAGAGAGGTAGTACACTTGGTGTGACATGTGTCGTGCTTATGTGGTCCCCTAAGTCTAGAATACTCTCTTCGTTTCAATTTATGTGAATTTATTTGACTGGGTACGGAGTTTAGGAAAAAATGATAAAGACTTTTAGAATTTGTGGTCATAAACAAGTCAAAAAGGAGTCCAGAGTATTTATGTGGTTATAAAAGCTTCTCATCAAGGGTAGAATTGTAATTTTAAGCTAAATTATTTCTAAATTTAGAAATAGGTCATCCTTTTTGGAAAGAATGAAAAAGGAAATAGGTTCACATAAATTGAAACGGACGGAGATGCTTATTAAGTCTTCATTATTATGCATCCAGAAAAGAGTAGCTTAGTATATATTATGTGTAATACAAAGTGCCCTAAGAATCTGGTCCTCTCGAAAATTTTTATTCTGTACCTCACACAACTGATACTAATTGTGTGAGGCCTCTTTTTTGTCTCACAATTGTGTGGGTCCCAGAATTTTATGAACTTAGATGTGTAAGATATGGTCCACAAATATGTAAGATAAAAAGAGGCCTCATACAATTAGTGTGAGTTGTGTGAAGCATAAAATAAAATCACTCCGTCCTCTCTCAACTGCAATTCACAGTTATTTTTATAAAGTAACGTGAGAATAAAAACGCAGTGGAAAAGAAAGAAAGCAATTTTATATAACTAGAACTAGTTTCACTGAAGATAATTTATGAAACTCTACAGATTCAGGTACATTTTCTAAATTAAAGAATATTATATAATATTTTGTTAAAATCATTAATTTCCACGATCCTGTAATTATGTCGAATATGCAATTAAATTGTTTATATATCACAATCTATATATGTATTGGGGAAATTTTATTCATATTTATAAAGGTGGCGTGTCAAGACACATGGATTGATCAAAATGGTCAAAGTATCATAATTAGTCACGAGATAGGGGTTACAACAAATACGAGCAAAAAGAGATGAGGAGGCACGGGACATCAGTTAAGAAGTAATTCAACGCTCGTACCTATTCAAGACATTTAAAGCTCAAAGATCGTGAAGAATCAAAGGAATGAATCTGACAGCAAAAAAGAGCCTAGATACAACATTTAATGAGTATTAAATATTGGAAACGTTAGAGAATATGTATTTAATGTATATGATTGCATAACGTAATATTTAAAGTCATTAATTGCCCATAATAGCCTTATTATGACAAAGGTAAGGCTCGTATCCCCAAAATATCTATAAAAGGGGAAGGAACAAACAATTGTAGAAAAAAGAAAAACTATTGAAATATACATTGGTATCACTTGTTTTTCTTGGTTATTATATTGCTACTCATAATTATTTTCTTTTATTCATCCCTTTGATTATCAGTAACCCAAGTTCTTCTAAACTCTAATTTTGATTAAAATTCTATTTTTTGATTAAACAATATAACCGTGAAATTCCTTATGTTGATTCTTTTACATAGATAATAAAATTAAAAAGACAAAGTGGTGCTGGAGCAGAATTTAGCTTTTGGACAATCGGAGACCTCGGACATGAAAAGAGTCTTCGATAAATCTCTATAACACTAATTAAATTTGGACAATTCAAATATATAGTGGAAAAAGCAGTAAGCAATTAAAATTCAAGGGTCTTTGACAAAGAACAAGTCAAAACGTTTTTGAAATTGTATTTTCCTATATATTACTTCCTCTGTTTCAATTTACGTGAATCTGTTTGACTTGCCACGAAATTTAAGAAAAATTAAAACTTTTGAAATTTGTTGTCCTAAACAAGTTAAAAAGACAATATTGGTATGATTATAAAAGTTTCTCATTAAAGGTTAAATAGGAAGTTTAAACTAAATTGTTTCCAAATTTAAAAAGGATCATTCTTTTTGAAACGGACCAAAAAGAAATAGGTTCACATAAACTGAACTGATATATATATATATATATATATATATATATATATATATATATATATATATATATATATATGATATTACTGCATCAATCTGTAAATGAAACCCAAGAAAGCTTAATCACTGACCTTTGAAAGGAATTTCCCCAGCTTCAATGAGTTTTGGAACACACAAGTAAGTCCAAAGAGCACAAGGACTTATAGTGTCAAAATAAAGAAGTGGGATCCCAACCTCTTTGGCAATATCAACAGCAAAGGAAAAAATTCCATCAACCAAAAGACAAGTAACTGGCTTCTCAGAATTTGGACTCAGTAAACCAGAAGTTACCATCTCTGTCAACAGTGGGCTGCTCACATCTTCAACACCTTTCACCAGATTCCTTACTTGATCTCCAGTTCTTGGATTATCTTCTGGTAGTCCATCCGGAATTGTCATAAATTTGAAGTTCGGGTATTTCTTGAAGCGAATTTGAACATCCGTGCATTTCAGCAGGCGTTGCTGGATATGTTCAGAGTTGAGAAAAGTGACATGAATTTCTTGGTGAAGGCAGAAGAGCTCAGCTAGTTTTAGCATGCAGTTCACAGGGCCTTGAATCGGTAAGGGGAAAATGAGCACGTGAGGAAGTGCCATTCTTTCTTGGCCACTACAAAATCCTGATTGATTATTAGTAGTAGAAAGGAACTTTCTTGTCCAATCGATTTGGTGGTTTCGATGAAGTTTGGTTGGAGAAGTTGTCAAAAATAATCTCAACATAAAATAATACCGCTGTAGGTGTACAATTTTTTGTTGGAGGAATAAAAAATAATATGCGCATAAGCGATGCATTGTTTAATTGGTCGTATAAAAAAAATAATTTTGGCGTAACATGCAACATTTGGTAACGGTATCAAATAGTGCTCGCACTATGTTATGTGAAAATTTAATTTATATTTTATGTGGGAATATAAAATAAGAATTTACATATAAACAATATGAAAATAAAAAAAATATAAAGTGAAAAGATATTTATTAAATTATTAGCAAGCATCCCCCTTGAGTAGATGTGAAGATGAATAAGAGAAACTCTTGCTAATAATGTTCTCCATTTTATTTATTCACTGCATGATAATTCCTAAATTATTTTTGCTAAAAGCTTAATTACTCGCGCCCAATATTTACATCAAACCAAGTATATACATGATAAATATTTATTATTGTGTAGGGTAAAATATGTTTGTATTAAATACTCGCATAATAAAGCGACACGTGGAGCCGAAGGTAGATGGAGAACGAGACAATGAGCAATCAAGTCTGCGGACAACAATCTTGTTTGTTCCCAAAAGGGAATATTACTTATATAGACAAATTAAATGTCTGTCACCCGGTAACATTTAATGGAAAATATTTTATGGCTTGAAGTAATTAGTCTTTCGTAGAGAATATGTCATTCATAGCCTACTGTTACACATTCTTCAATGGCCCCATAATTGACATTTAAGAGGGGCTTGATCCTACGACCTTGTTTTCTAGGTGCAACTATAAATAATGAGTTCAACAGCCATGTAGGGGAGGAATTTTTTGATAAGCTCATACTATACGTTGTTCAAAGTTCAATAATATTATATCTTCTTGCTTATTAATATTGTTACAACTGCCTCCGGAAGCTCTGCTCTCGGAACCAGGATTTATGTTGCCTTATCTCGATTTCAACGCTAAGTCTTACATTCTTGTTTAGTTTATTTATTATTTTGGGTTCAAGTTGATTCACTTGTCTATAAGCCACGTATAAATTCAACTATACTGTTTTACAGGTAAATAGTTTGGTGCCCACCGTGGGGCTAAGACAGTTGTGTAATTGAGTTTATCCTTGAATATATTACTAAGTTGTTTGATTCTTTGTTTTTAGCAAAAGTCATAAAAAATGGCAGATAACGATGTCAATATCGCACACAACGTTGAGGCCTAAGGAAATCAGTCCCAGCACAAAGATTCCATCAATAATACCCGCAACAAGGGCGATGAGGCCATGCCAGTTCATGGCGGGCAATATCCACGACATGTTCGAGAGGCAATTCCTGATGATGCCGAAGAAGAGCACATCGCTAAAATGGTCAGGATCGTGAGGGAGCAACAAAAAGTCATTATGGGCCACCTCTCTCGATAAGATCAAGTCATGACGGAGTTGAGGCAGGCATTGTCGGGTGCTTCCCCGCGAATGGACGAGGTCCAGTTCCTCTCGGCGCTCCCCCCAGGCCAAACAACATACAGGGTCGACAATATTACCCCGAGGGGCTAAGTTGGCTTTGACAGGGCCGGGCGACACGGTAGCGGATTCGGTAACAACAATGAGAATGATCCTTTTAAAACTGAACTCATGCCGTTTATGAGGTAAATAAACGCCCGAATGGATCAAATTTCAGGCGTACCACCAGTGTTGAAAGGACCGGACTTAAAGAAATACACCCAGTTGGCGTTCAAACCAAGCGCGACAACAGAGTTGATCCCAAAGCAGTTAGAGATGCCAGACGTGCCGAAATATGATGGGACTTCGGATCCTCAGGAGCACATCACCACCTATACAATGGCGGTGAAGGGGAACGATCTAGTTCCGCACGAGATTGAGTCAGTTTTACTAAAGAAATTCGGGGAGACCCTCACGAAGGAAGACTTGACATGGTATTCGCTCTTACCCAAACACTCAATAGATTCCTTCGAGATGCTCGCGGATTCTTTTATCAAAACCTATGCCGGGGCCAGAAAGGTACAGGCCCAAAAGGCCGACATATTTAGGATCGCACAAGGAGAGTCTGAACTGCTACGGGAGCTCGTGATCACATTCTAGAAAGAAAAGATGTTGCTCCCGGCCGTACAAGACGAATGGGCAGCTAAAGTATTTACTAAAGGTTTGAATCCAAGAAGTTCCGATGCTTTCCAAAAATTAAAAGAAAGTTTGTATGACTTCCAGGAAACAGCATGGGCGGATGTTCACAACTGCTATGGGTCAAAGATAATAACTGAGAATGATTAGCTTGGTTTTCCCGCATCAACCAAGGGTTGGGACCGGGAGAAGAATAAGAAGAAACCAAAGGATGATTTTGTCACAGATCGACGATCTTTAAGAGGTTGGTTTTTTCCCTATGAATGGGCCAAAGGACGCAGCAGAGGTTTTAGATATGCAAATAGATTCGCTATCGATAGGAGAGCTGATCGCGGCCGGAATAACATATCACTGCATGACAAGGAGATATCAGGTTCCCGGGACTCCTGCTACCCCAAAATCTTCGAATACAACTTCATCGTCAGAGTAATGGAGCTATTATCGGCTATGAGGAATATTAAAGAAGCACAATTCCCAAAACCCATGAGATCCAATCCCAGTCAAAAGGATCCTAATTTGTGGTGTGAATTCCATGGGACCAACAACCACCGGATATTGTGTTTACCTTGGAAATGGTAATTACAATTAGATTTGATTTTGTGGTTCTAAAAATACGTGATTTATTTTTATGCTAGTTGTTACGCAGTAGATGCTAAGTGTGAGACTAGAAAATAAGATAAGAACTTGAAGATAGCGTGACAAGCAAACCGAGTGGTCAAGAGTCAGGGTCTCGGGCTAGCCTGTATGAGGCCTTGAGGTCGAGCTAAAGCGTTAGACTGTGGATAGCCGATGAAGGACTAACAGTTCTAAGAACATTAATGGGGGCTCTTTATGATCAATGATGAGTAATAAATGAAGAACATTCAATGAAACGTAATAAATGTAAGCAATGTAGTAAATATAAGCAATGAAATCAAGGGAGAATATGTTTAGGTTAAGGGGCAGGGAATGTTCTCGTTCTTGTATTCAATACCATATATCTTTACAAGATGATAAGGGTCCCCTTTCTATAGGAAGGGGAATCCCAACATGATACATGTGTAATTATTACAAAGAAACGTAGCTGGTACAGCTATTTACTAGTCTGGTACAGACTAGTACTATTTTTACAGGTATTGTCAGCTTTGGTCACGTGCCTTGGGAACCTCCCACTTGTCCATGGTAGCCGCTGATTTATGCTGCCCCGAGGTCGAGCTAAGGAACCCTCGGGGTCGAACCTCGAGCTCTGCCTCGGGCCCTCCAGGTGAAGCTACGGAGTGTCAAAATGATCATAAAATCGGACTCTTCGATTTTAGCAGCATACAGATTCCGCATTTCTTAGAGTAAAATAATAAGAAACGGTCTCGAATTCTTGCCTCTTTGATACTTCCACCATGACGTTGGTTACGCCCTATCGAGTGATTGACGTGACAAGCAAGGCATCTAAAGGTCGCGTCCGTACAGCCCTTGAAAAGCCTTTGAATTAATTACAGCGGTCGGCTATCTTTGGCCCGCTCCAATGTACACGTTTGGCCTCTATAAATACTTCGCCTTCGCCCCTTATTTTCCACTACATCATCAAACCTTCAAACGAGTTCTTCTTACTTCCCTATTGTGCTCTCTTCTGATTATAATTTCATTTATCCTTTGAAATCTTTTAACAGGAATGTCGAAAACTTCCACCTCTATCCCTCAGGAAGATGTGCCTTCCTCTTCCTCACGCTTGTCTAAGGGCAAAGCGACAGTATCCCCTCATGTCTGGGAATGCATTCCAGGAGCCTTTGAAACGACCTCCGATTTCAAGACCGACAAACCTTTTTCGAAGCCAGGACGATGTGAACCCGTGTCCCGATATATTAGTTTAATAGCAGATGCCGGAAAGGTGAAGACCGATTGCCGCTGGCGGGACGCGGTGCTAGTGGAGATTCCTTCTTGGGGGGAAGACATAACGACATACAAGGCCGGCTTCCTTAGTGTGTATACCTATCCATTTACCCTTGTCCCGGTGGAGCCATCTTCGCCTTCAATAGACCCCGTGATCTTTGACTTCTGTGAACGATATCGAGTGACTCTCGGCCAAATTCATCCGTCGTTCTGGCGTATTGTTTACATGACAAGATATTATGCGAACATGATTAAGGGGATGCCCTTCACCCTCGACCACCAGAATGTACAGTCCCCAACTCTTCCGGGGGGGGGGGGGGACTAATTA
>NC_031995.1:48329862-48343152 GCF_001879085.1 Nicotiana attenuata
GGGGGGGCTAATTAAGCTCCACTGTCGGGCCTTGAGAGCCCTTTTTTCTTGTACTGACGAGGTTCGGAACGGAGGGTGGATGAGCCATTTCGTCCGAGTTAGGACTTCGGACCTGATTCCAGTGGAGAGGATGCCGTTCCCTGAAAGGTGGAACATGAAACGTAAGTGGATACGCTAATTAAATGTTCTCTTTTCCTTTTGGGTAAATCCCCCTACGAACTGACTTCCTCCGCTGATGCAGTTGTCGCAGCGTACCCTAGTACAGTTAAGGACCTCTCAGGCTGGGTTAGCCAGCTAGATTCGATTTTCCCATACGTTGAGCGCGTGTGGCGTGATCTATCCAAGGCTCGATGGGAAGCCAAGGACCACGGTGAGCCTTTACTTGTGCTGTAATTGAATCTCACAAAAGAACTATCACCGAATGCGTCCTCATTCCCCGTGTTTATATTTTGCATTTGCGCAGGTCTGGAGGAGGTCTTCTTGATGAGAGAAGCACCGCTTGGTGAAGCGGATACCCCGAAACTTGACGAAGAGAAGAAGAAGCGAAGGAGGTCGTCGACTCATTCTCTGAAATCCAAGAAGGCCAAGGTGGAAGAACCTAAGGCTGATTCAGCAACCTTATCTTCAGAAGTTCCGAGGAGTCCCCGAGCTGAAGGCGAGAAGAAAGATGATTCCTCGGTGGCACCCGAGGGGAGAGAAAGCTGACTGTCCCACGTACTGCTGAGTCGATGGCTTCTAAATCGGAACTTGATTCCGTTGTTGTCCTACCTCGGGCTGAAAAAGCCTTCGAGGGTGTATCGGGTAATATCCCCGAGCCGATTGACGGCCATAATATTCCTCGAGCTGAGGCGCATTTGGTAGGCTGTCCGGGGGAGCCTAGTTCTAAAGCTTTCCAGAAACAAGAGACGGCCCCGATTGATCTAGTTGGGGTTATTGAAGTGAGCGATACCCTTCCAGGATCGCTTTTCCTTCGAGGGAGATGCAGGATGCCCAAAATAAAGAGTCTTTCGATGTGGGGGCGCCCGTCGGAGATAAAAATGTGTTTGAAAATTTTTTTGTTGCGCCTGAGGAAAAGACTGAGCTTGACGCCTCGCTTATTTTCAGTGAGATCGACAAGCTCTGTGAGCAGGTAATTTTTTCGTAAATTCTGCTCGGTGCCTTGATCTTCGTCCTGCTAACTTTGTTTCTTGCATAGTTCCAGGCCAAGGTGCTTTATAATCAGACCTTTGCCAGGTTTCAAACTGAGCTGACTTGTTATGAGGGTGAGCACATGAAGCTTACCTCGGAAGCTGATGAGCTTAAAGCTCTTTCTACCAAGAGGGAGGAAGAACTTCGTGGTCTTCAGGATTGTTTGGAGGCGGCGTACCGAGAAAGGACTCATCTTACTGAACAAGTTATATAGTTCCTGTTTGTTTTTTGTCTACGTGCTTATCCGACTTTAGTGCTTTAACACCTTCGGGTCGATCTTTGCAGCTTGAGAAGAAAGATATCCTAATGAGGGAGGAACTCCGAGCCAGGGACTCTGAAATTCTCGAACTCAAACGGCACATGAGTGAGATAGTCTCTGAGAGAGATACTCTCCAAGGGGAGGTGGTCTCAGTCGGACATCAACTTGATGATGTAAGGGCGGAGAGTAATAAGTATAAGGATCTTCATACTGAGTTGGTTGCTGCGCTATCCGGGGTTAGGACTGAAGTCGAGGCGTTCGTATCCTCGTACAAAGAGGATGCTACTACTGTAAATGCTCAGGCCAGGAAGGTGTCCGAGGAGGCCGAGCTGCAATTGTTTCGAGCCGTAAAGCGTGCTCGGTTAGAATCTCGGAGGCAGTCTCTCGAGGATATATATTCGGGCGGCATCGATTTGTCTACCGAGATCAAGAGGGTGAAGACCCTGGAAGAGGAGGCTGCGACCCTGCTTTCTTCTGAAGGCGAATCGAGCAGCGGCTCGGGAGATGACGAAGATGGAGGCGGAATCCCCGAAGGGGAAGAGGCCGTTGAAAACCCGGGGGTCGTGGCTGGTGCTGTTGAAGGCACAACTTCCAAGGGAGCCGTCGAAGGCATAGCCCCGGTGGTAGATTTGGGTTTTATTTGCTCTCTCTGTGGGGGCTTTAAACATAAGTCTTGTAAATACACCCTTGTGAACTTTCAACATATATGTGAAAGGCTTTTTGTTTAACATCGTTTCTTCTTTTTCCTTTGCTTTTTAGGAATAAAATGTGATGCTCGTTGACAATTGGTCCAAAATTTTGGGCCTCAAATTGAACCCTTAGGTTCCTGCTATCGTTGAGCGATTCGTAATGGTCGAAAGTTGACCGTTTGGGGCTTTGTCCCCGATTCATGTTTTGACTTGAGTTCATTGACCTTTAGGTCTAAAATATCGGCCCTAAGGTTATTTGAGCAGGCCTTTGAGCTCTTATGCATTTGGTCGGGGCGATCTTTCATCGGCTCTAAGGCTCTTTTAGGCTGGCCCTTAGGATCTTACGCGTTGGGTCGGTATGACCTCTAATATAGGCTGGCCCTTAGGCTCTTACGCGTTGGTTCGGTACGACCTCTAATATTGGCTGGCGCCTGGCTCTTACGCATTGGGTCGGTACGACCTCTAATATTGGCTGGTGCCTAGGATCTTACGCGTTGGGTCGGTGCGACCTCTAATATAGGCTTTATTTTTCCCTCGTTAAAGACTTTTTTAAGTTTTTATGTTCGCCTGACTCTTCGATGGTTCGACAAGAACCTCGATTGTGAGCCGCTATGCAGCGATAAATGAGCACCTCGGGAGGTTTCTCTCGATGGCTGAATTGTTTCGAAGCCTATTGTTTGGAGCTGACAAGATCGAAGTTCTTTTGCTTGTGCCGAGGGTAGCCTGATTAACTAGTTCTTTTCGAAGTATTTTTCGAAGTAATTTAAAGGCCTGTGAATTTTATGGCGACGGTCTGGCGTCCCGAGTCGCGATAGTTTGGCTGGTACAGCCTTGTGACCGTAGTCATTGTGTTTGGCTGTAGCCTTTTAGTCCCCGAGTGAGGTAGCTGTCGCGCCCCCTTTTTCCTCGCGGAGTCCGGGTTTTGACATTCATTGGGAACAACTCATTTTCTTTTGGGAATTAGGTATGGAATTTGAAGAGTCGCCACCTAACGGATTTAAGGTGCGTTGGGGCACCTAGAGCAAATAACTCATGAAACCGGTTTGCATTACCAGAGATTTGGGTAAAGGCTCGAAATAACCTTGAGGGGAAGGTATTAGGCACCCCTCGCGGTCCACAACGGTGGGTCCCGGCCAAACTCAAATTATGTGAATTAGTCTTATAAACAGATAGAGCAAATTAGACAAATTGGTATTACATATAAAACAAGGGGTAAAAGGGGTCCTAGGTTTTTTAGCCTACAAGATCACATCTGTACAATGCTTGGTAATCGTCCCCAAGTTGGAGTGCTACACATAGCATTAGCGCACAGGTCATCATATCCTTTACTACCCAATTACCCTCCCCTTAGTGGTTACATAAGCGCTTTTGATTGAACAAACTCTATGCGTGCATTATCCGTCCCTTCCTTGCGGCCCTAGAGGTATTTAGGACCTATAATTTAGGAAGTTCTAGACTTTCCTAAGGTACTTAAAGGATAAAAATTAGGCGACAATCAAAACAATTAGGACTGTCAAGTAAAGAACATCAAAGGGGCTCACGTTTACCTCCACAAATAAGCAAACAAAAGCACGTCTCAAACATCAAGATTTCAGACATTTCCAAAGGTCCTAGAACAGGATATCTAGGTGAGCAAATAGAATATATGTAGTATCGTGTTAAAGCGAGGTGATGGAGACCTAATCAGTTTGCCTACTGATTTTGAGACCTGTTGAATCTAGGCAGTTTACAAATAGCAAAAGCTTAATTTTACAGTTTGCAGGATTTAAGTCGCCTTACAGGCTTGCCTATGCGTGTAACAGTGATGTCCTATGAACATGGTATCTAGTCATTGATCAGAAGTACAATAAACCAGCAAAACAGTTTTAACGGGCGGTTTGAGTTCATTATATCCTATAGGCATGCTGTCTAGGTGCAAACGTTACAGAACAGTTTTTATAAACATTATCTCTATAGGCATGATACCTAAGTGTGTAGGCTGCTTTTTTTTTTAAAAACACTCTTATGGACGTAGTTGCTACTGAAGAAACTGATTCTGTACGATCTAGTAGCAGTCATAGTATTTAGGCGAGGGTAAAAAATTCTAAAGCATGGTTTCTAATGCACATAAGAGAATAAACATGATTATTAGGCAGAGTTAATAGCAACCTAGTGACAGGATTTCTAAACAGGCGTGACATATGCAGAACTTTAGAAAGCAGAAGTTTTAGAACAAATGATATAATGCACCTATAAACATGCACAAAAATAATCCTCTAAGCATGGTTGTTAATGCAAGTAGACAATCATAATGATCCTAAGAGCATGATTTCTACCCGATTTCCCACAATATATATATATATATATATATATATATATATATAATCCCCAATTTCTATTTACAAAGATTATTACAGACCATAAAACAAATGAATTGCAAAAATAAACTAAACTATGATATAGGGAGCCTGAATAGGCCCAACATGAACCTGGAAAAAACAGGCCTTCAACAGTCCAAAGTGCCATAGTCTCATAGAGCACCCAATAGTATCCTGGTGTATCAAAGTTCCCAAGGGCCTCAGGGAACTCGGGCAATGCTTACACCAGAAAACTTTCAAAGTAACCCTTTGCGAGCAAGTTGGAAAGCCAACTCCAGTGTGTCAAAGTTCAGAGGAGCCTCATGGACTCCTAAGCAATGCTCACACTAGAGGGGCAAGACCTTAAGTGTTCTAAGAATAGGAGTTTAAAACATGAGATAGTTTTTTAAGAAAATAGTTTTGGATTCTCAGGAAGTAAGGAGCAAACAGGGGTCATTCAATCATTGTAACTCAACAAAGGTCCCAGCAGTCAAATAGTATTCAGAAACAGGGTAACTTAGAGTTCTAGCTTAGCTTATTAATTGTCTCTAGGTGAGCATACAGTCACATACAGAGGGATATTAAGGCTGGGGATCCATATTGTGAGAGGTGAACATTTTAAGAGCATGCTAGTGGAGAAGTAGATAGACATAGGTCCAGTTTAGACATAAGCAAGTGTACAGACTTACTGAAAGCAGAAGCACATAGGTTTGGCTAGAACAAGAATAAACAGGTTGAAAACAAGGCACATAGGTTTACTCAAACAGAAGTAGACATGCTATTGCAGTAACATATAGGTTGAACAGAAGTAAACATGCTTATTGTAGTAAACACATAGGTTTGTGATGTTTAGCTTAAAGTATATATATTTTTATGTATATCGCCTCATATCTTACTCTTCTTTCGTGAATTTGGGATGTTAAATGCTATGAATTATATTAATTTGAAGTGTTTTTACTTGTAGGAATGATTCGGGAGCAATTGGGGGCAAAACGTGCAAGAATTGAAGCTAAAACGAACAAAATCGAAAAAGGAAGCCAGTTGGGCGTCACAGGCAGCGCCTGGCGCCACCTGTGGCGCCAAAAATAGTATACACAAATTGGGGGCAGCGCCAGGCGCCGGTGACGTGAATTTTATCCTATTTCACCCGGGACAAGGTTATTTCGGCCCTAGACCTATCCAACACGTATAAAAGCAAGACTAAACCTATTTTTGAAGGGAGAGACACACTTGGGAGCAAAGATACATGCAAGAAACTTTGAGGAGCAAGAACAACTCGGAATTCTTCATCTTTTCCAGTATTTTCAAGTAATCAAAACTTATGAATTGTTTGATTACATTATGAGTGGCTAAACACCCATTGTTCTGGGGTTGTGATTTAGCCATGAATATTGTTGTTTGATATTAACTTAACCTTGATTATAATTCACCAACATATGGTTGTTTCTTCAATTTTGTGTTTAATTGCTTAATTGTCTGGCCAACAGTTAGGTTCTATTTACTATCTATGCTATGCTTGGGAAAGCCGTGTTTAGATTAGAGAAGAATTGAAGAGAGCATGATCTTAACCCTTAGGGGGAGCGGATTTGTGGTTAGGATAGGAATATACCTAGTCACAGTGCTTAATAAAATATCGTGATATTAATGCGTTCTTAATAGATTGATTTCATAGGAATATAGGCTTTAATCTATTGAGAATACGTGAGTAGTACTTCGAGAGAAGGCTATGAGAGCATTTATCGATTAATTAGCAACCATGAGTGAATTATATGTAAGGGAGAGTTAATTAGAACACAATACGATTGGTGAATCGATCACAACCCTGGAATACTTGTCTCTACTGAATACACAACAATCAACTCGTTACTCGATAATTTAGTTAGTATTTAGAATCGTAGTATAATATAATCATATTATTGGACTTTGATTTTAGCTGGATTGAATAACAATTTTAGTGATTTATTGAGTAGTTTATACAAGTCTCTGTGGGTTCGACACTCAACTTATCATTATATTACTTGTCGACCACGTATACTTGCGTGTGCATTTGGGAGTAACAAGTTTTTGACGTCGTTGCCGGGGATTTGAATATAAACTACTTTCTAGTTTTTGCTTTAATTGTTTATTTCATCTAGTTTAACGTTACTTGATTGTTGCTCTAATCTCAGAAACTTTGATTGAATGCGTAGGGTCAGAAGCCACGACAGACTCAACGGCTTTGACCCCGAACCTGAGTAAACATTTCACAGGAGGTTGAGGGAAGCAAGGGATACAAACAATATTCAAGCACTCATTCAATTTCCTGTGAACATGGCAGAGGAGCAACATATGGCTGTTCAGGAGTAGCAATGCCCAGTATTGCTAATGTTACCTCCAGCATAGTGAAGCCCAGGATCACTGGGCACTTTGAGCTGAAACAGAGCATGATCCAGCTGCTTCATGCAAACGGGCAATTTATGGGTCTTCCACACGAGGATCCACAACAACATATTCTGAACTTCTTGGAGATTAGTGATACTTATATCACTAACGGGGTCACTCCAGATTATGTGAGGCTCACACTTTTTCCATTCTCTCTGTTGGGCGAGGCTAAGCGATGGCTAAAGGCAGAACCCAGCTAATTCCATTACAACATGGAATGATTTGGCGTGAAAATTTCTAGCAAGGTTCTTCCCTTCAAGCAAAACTGCAAAGATCAGAAGTGAGATAGTTGCTTTCAAACAGAAAGCGGGAGAATCTTTATACTCGGCTTGGGAAAGGTTCAAGGGGCTACTCAGAGACTGTCCTCATCACAATCAGACGAATGAAGTGTTAGCTCACACTTTCATAGAAGGTCTACATTCTGAAACAAAGATCGTGGTAGATGCTGCAGCTGGGGGTCAAGTGTTGGAGAAAAGCTTTGACGAGATATATGCATTATTGAACAAATTCTCCAAGAGCAATCCGGATTGGCAAGGAGAGATAGGCAGACACACAGTGCAAAAGTCTGCAGGGGTTCTTGAGTTAGATGTTGTCTCAGCATTATAAACACAGATTGCTACACAGACCAATCAAGTTAATCAGATGAACTTGAGTATCAACAAGCAACAAGTACAACCGGTACAACAGGTTCAAGCTTTTTGTGAAATATGTGGAGAGGGGCACACGAGCGACATACGCCCCGCAAACCCAGAGTCTGTCTGCTTTGTAGGTCATGCAAATCGAGGCCAAACAAATCAGTATGGGGACACTTACAACCCCAACTGGAGGAATCACCCAAACATCTCCTGGGGTGGAAATTAAGGCAATCAGAATCAATACCGGCCTCAAGCACCTCAATAACAATCCAGACCACCTCAGGATGAACAACAAGCTAGCCTTGAGGAGATGATGAAGAAATTGATGGCCGACCAGCAAGCCTTCAATCAGAAATTAATAGCAGATCAACAAACTTTCAATCAGAAATAATGGCTGATCAGCAGGCTCAAGCCACAACACTGAGAAATTTGGAGCACCACGTGGGCCAACTTGCCAGAGCCCAAAATACCAGACCAGCAGGGGCTCTTCCTAGTGATACTGAGCCCAATCCTAAAGCTCAAGTCAATTCGGTTACCTTGATAAATGGAAGAGTATTAGAAGAAGTTCCAAAGAAAAAGAAGAATACAACTCATCCCGAAGAAGAATTAGTTCCCAAGCCAGTTGAGGGGAATGAGAAAGATGATAAACGACTCGAGCCAGTAATTGAGACTAGACCACCACCTCCGTTTCCACAAAGACTACAGAAGCAAAAAGAAGATGCTAAGTACAAGAAATTCCTAGATATTTTGAGCCAAGTGAGTGTAAATTTGCCTTTGGTGGAAATTTTTGCAGGAGGTGCCTAAGTATGCAAGGTATCTCAGAGATATTGTGGCAAACAAACGAAGACATGCAGAGTTCGAAACAGTTGCACTTACTGAAGAGTGTAGTGCCAGAGTTCAGAGTAAACTTCCTCCTAAGTTGAAGGATCCTGGAAGTTTCACAATTCCTTTGTCTCTGGGAAAACAAGAAGTTGGTAGAGCATGTGTGATTTAGGGGCTAGTATAAATTTGATGCCATACTCTTTGTTCAAGAAACTTGGATTGGGGGCGCTCAGACCTACTACAATCACTTTACAGTTAGCAGATAGGTCACTAGTCATGCCAGAAGGAATTATTGAGGATGTGTTTAGTTCTAGTAGGAAAAGTTTATTACTTCCTGCTGATTTTATTGTTCTTGATTACGAGGCAGATGAGGAAGTGCCCATTATTTTGGGGCGACCATTCTTGGCTACTGGTGGAGCAATTATCGATGTGAGGGCAGGGAAGTTAAAAATGAGAGTTGACGATGAGGAGGTCACTTTTAATGTGTACAAGGCACTTAAGCTCCCTAAGCACTATGAGGACTTGTGCATGATTACTGTGGTAGAATCGAAGGGGATAGAGCAGAGTCCTTATGTGAATTGTAGTGATCCAGATGGGACAACTGAGTTAGAGGAGGTAGTGTTGCAAGCTGAGTGTGTAAAGACGATTGCAAAAAGAGCCAAAGATGAAAGAGGAGACCTTCCGAGAGTGTGCAAAAAGGCTAGACTTTATGGGAGAAAGAAGAAGAGAAAGCGCCCAGCCTGAGCAGAGTAGCAGAGTCGTGCCACGACTATAAATAAGGCGCTTGTTGGGAGGAAACCCAACATGTATATCTTTAGTTATTGATTATTTTATTTTAGTGTCAAGTTTTGTGTTGTTTTTATTTTGCAGAGTAGGGAAGTCTGAGTACCCATGGATGAANTTTTAAAATCGTTGGGTTCCCTCCTTCTCTCTCTAAAAATGCTCTCAACCTCTCTCTAAAAAATCAGTAGAAAAATGACCCCAAAAATGAAGCCCCAAAAGGCTATATATTGAAATGGGTCCGGGTTATAAAAAATTAGAAAATTAACCCTCCGATGTCAATTCTGCTATAGCAGAATGGACCGCAGAACGCGAATGCTGGCCGCATAATGCACCGCAAAATCGGCGCCCAAAACAGGGCTACACTGGCCCAGTCTGCGACAGAAATGCGACCGCAGAGTCAACAATGCGACAGGAATGCGATCGCAGATTTGACACAGGATAGCATTTTCCAGCCTTTGGTAATTTGATCATAACTTTGCGTAGGAATGTCCAAATGACGAACGGTTTGAAGCGTTGGAAACTAGACTCAAAGACCTTTAATTTGATAGGTTATTCATCACATAAAAAATTATAAATATTTATATGTGCTTGTTCAAATTAGGGACTAGTGCAAGATCGTTGGGAATTTTTGCCTATTATGGACTTTTCCAATTTTTCTTAGACTTTGGCCTTTCCTTGGACCCCAAATTACTTACCATAAGACTTATACACATATTTACCAAATCCAATGGATGTACGCCATGTTAATAGCACAGAAAAATGTTATAATAAGCCTATGTGACACCACGGAATCCTAAATTACTTAGCGAAAATTTCCGGGGCCTTACAACAGGTCTCTACGTTGACCAACCAAGTCAATCAGATGACCATGATCATTAACAAGCAACAAGCCCAGCCAGTGCAACAAGTTCAAATATTTTGTGAAGTATGTGGAGAGGGTCACATGAGCAATCTATGCCCAGCAAATCCAGAGTCTGTATATTTTGTGGGTAATGCAAATCGAGGCCAAACAAATCAGTATGGGGACACTTATAACCCCAACTGGAGGAATCACCCAAACTTTTACTGGGGTGGAAATCAAGGCAATCGGAATCAATACCGGCCTCAAGCACCTCAACAACAATCCAGACCACCTCAGGATGAACAACAAGCTAGCCTTGAGGAGATGATGAAGAAATTGATGGCCGACCAGCAAGCCCTAAATCAGAGATTAATAGTAGATCAGCAAGCCTTCAATAAGAAACTAATAGTAGATCAACAAACTTTCAATCAGAAAATAATGGCTGATCAGCAGGCTCAAGCCACAACACTGAGAAATTTGGAGCACCACGTGGGCCAACTTGCCGGAGCTCAAAATACCAGACAAGCAGGGGCTCTTCCTAGTGATACTGAGCCTAATCCTAAAGCTCAAGTCTATGCGTTTACCTTGAGAAATGGAAGAGTATCAGAAGAAGTCCCAAAGAAAAAGAAGAATATAACTCATCCTGAAGGAGAATTAGTTCCCAAGCCAGTTGAGGGGAATGAGAAAGATGATAAAGGACCCGAGCCAGAAATTGAGACTAGACCACCACCTCCATTTCCACAAAGACTACAGAAGCAAAAAGATGATGTTAAGTACAAGAAATTCCTAGATATTTTGAGCCAAGTGAGTGTGAATTTGCCTTTGGTGGAAATTTTGCAGGAAGTGCCTAAGTATGCAAGGTATCTCAGAGATATTGTGGCAAACAAATGAAGACATGCAGAGTTCGAAACAGTTGCACTTATTGAAGAGTGCAATGCCAGAGTTTAGAGTAAACTTCCTCCTAAGTTGAAGGATCCTGGGTGTGTCACAATTCCTTTGTCTCTTAGAAAATAAGAAGTTGGTAGAGCCCTGTTTGATTTAGGGGCTAGTATAAATTTGATGCCATACTCTTTGTTCAAGAAACTTGGATTGGGGGCGCTCAGACCTACTACAATCACTTTACAGTTAGCAGATAGGTCACTAGTCATGCCAGAAGGAATTATTGAGGATGTGTTAGTTCTAGTAGGAAAGTTTATTCTTCCTGCTGATTTTATTGTTCTTGATTACGAGGCAGATGAGGAAGTGCCCATTATTTTGGGGCGACCATTCTTGGCTACTGGTGGAGCAATTATTGATGTGAGGGCAGGAAAGTTAAAAATGAGAGTTGACGATGAGGAGGTCACTTTTAATGTGTACAAGGCACTTAAGCTCCCTAAGCATTATGAGGACTTGTGCATGATTACTGTGGTAGAATCGAAGGGGATAGAGCAGAGTCCTTATGTGAATTGTAGTGATCCAGATGGGACAACTGAGTTAGAGGAGGTAGTGTTGCAAGCTGATTGTGTAAAGACGATTGCAAAAAGAGCCAGAGACGAAAGAGGAGACCTTCCGAGAGCGTGCAAAAAGGCTAGACTTCATGGGAGAAAGAATAACAGAAAGCGTCCATCCTGAGCAGAGTAGTAGAATCGTGCCACGACTATAAATAAGGCGCTTGTTGGGAGGCAACCCAACATGTATGTCTTTTAGTTATTGATTATTTTTTTTAGTGTCAAGTTTTGTGATGTTTTTATTTTGCAGAGTAGGGGAAGTCTGAGTACCCAAGGATGAAGCTGAGGAGCATGTTTGAGCTTAAGTGTGGGGTCGTCCCGACCCTTAATATTGAGGATCATGTCCGAGCTAGGCCCGAGAGGGTCTCGGGGAGTATTTCTCACCCTTGTTTTAATACTTTTCTATGTAATCATGCATCGAGGACTATGCATAATATAAGTGTGGGGTGGGGAAACTACTTTCTGAAGTGTAATTGTATAGAACTAATTTTTTTTAGTTTAGTTTTTCTTTTAGAACTCGTAGTAGACATAGTCTAGGTAAAAAAAAACGAAAATTAAAAAGAAAAATTTAGAAAAAGTTCAGACTTTTCCCGATGATGGATCTTTTGGAAAATTTTCTTGAGGGATAAAGTCCGACTAAAAATATCAATTTTTTTTTTAGGATAATTAGGTAGTATCCCTTGGTTTTTCTTTGGGAACCGGTTCTTTTCCAAGGATGTAGCTCGAACCTGGCACCTTATTTTTTTTTAGGAGTAGTTTAGGAAGAAACTGAGTCGCTCCGAGATACTTATTGACATGGTTGATGCTGGCACATTAGGCTATGACATGCATTTTGTTTTCCTGTATATTTGGTTTGAATTGTGAAGCCTAGGTAAAGTAAATAGTCTATTTTGTGACGCCTTTTCTCAGTTGTTTGACTTGTATGCTACATAGTGCAATATTGCTTAAATTTCTCATTTAATTGTGCTTGCTCGACTTGAGAGTTGAACAAAACCATCTTGATTGAGTCATGTGCAACGTGTGTGTGAGGATTCATGATTTTCCATGCTATCCTGTGTAGTCTAGAACTTGCCCCGTGTGTTAATTGAAGCGAAATTGTAGGTTGTGCTAATCTAGGAGATGACGTAGGCATTTTCTTACTTGATCATAGATGTGCTTGTCACATAAAATAAAATTTTTCGTTGTTAGCCCCTTTGAGCCTATAGACCTTTTCTTTGGAACATTACAAGCCATACCCCTATTTTGTTCTTAATTTGATATTGATTGAACCTTTACCTCCTAAGGCACTTAGTCGCTAAAAGAAGTAAGGTTAGAAGTTGGGGAGCATCTTTTGAGTGGAACCATGGAAGGGCCCGTTGGTGCACTAAAGTTGAAATCAAAGACACTAGCCGATGAACTTTAATGTATGGAGTGTGTGAAGAAAAGGAAAAAAAGAGAGAAAGGAAAAGAAAAATTGCAAGGCAAGAGAAAAAAAATATGATAGTTCAAATAATTTGGAAAAACACACTTCCAATTCTTATTGATTGTGCTAGTGGGAGTACAGAAGTGCTTAATTGAAAAAGGACTATGTTGTATATGGTTTGTGGCGAGTGAATTAAATAAGAAGAATATGTGTTTGAGTTGTGAGAGTAGTGTATTAAAGTGCTTAGGAGGGTTAGTCACTATTTCTAAATATATCCTACCCGTCCCTTAGCCTACATTACAACCTTAAAAGTCCTAATTGATCCTAGATTTGGCTAGCTTAAATTAGTAGAGATATACACTACGGGCAAGCTTATGGTACGACCACGGGATGCATATGAATTCTTTGTGAGAGTGAGAGAATTTGT
>NC_031995.1:48344858-48395257 GCF_001879085.1 Nicotiana attenuata
TCAGCAGCAGTAACAAGAATTCTCAGCAACAGTTCAGAAACGATTTTAAACCAAAACACTTCGCAAAGCCCAGGAATACACCACAGAAACCAGCACCCAATAAATTGACCCAAACTGACTCGATTGAACTCAAAACCCACTTGAAATCAGGCCAGGACTACTTCTGAACTTCAGCTACCAAGGATTGAGCTAAGAGATGCAAATCAACCACTAGAACTTGAAATTAACCTGAGAAATTGAATAAAACAGTATTTTTATTTTTTTTGTAATTTCTGTTGTTTTTGGCTTTTTGAATTTTGAATTTTCTTCAGATCTGGAAAACTCAGAGAATACTGATTTTGGGAGGAAAATTTTGAGGGCTCCCCACAACTTGCAAATGAAGGCAAGGGCATGCCCTTTTATAGGCACAAATGAGTGAGTATCAGATTTCAGTTTTTCTTCTAAGGTCCTTCTTTAATTTCAGTTTAGTCCCTGAGTTTTTAACTTGGGACACAAGCAACTATCACTATCAATCTAAACTTTTAACTACCACCCCTCCTAGAAGCTTCTAGTAATTCCCAAATTCAGTCCCCAAATGAAATCCCCAAATTAACCCTTTATTAACTAATTAGACTAAGGACTGACCAGCTAACTCTAATCAACTAAACTAAACTGGATATACTCAACTATAATTAGAAGTTAACTAACTAAACTAAGCATTAATCACAGAATTTTGTTCAATTATTAACCAATTCAATCAACAATCAAAAGTAAACCCTTACCAACTATTAGTCTAACAGAATTAAGACCAGAAGTTGAGCTAAATCAGAAAACATTTAAAAGACAACTATTAAACTAATCGGAACGAATAGCTAACGGGCGATAATTAAACTAAAAACAAAAACCAATCGAACCCTCAGCCTTAACTAATCGTGCAAACTAATTACTGTCAAAATCATTCTAGCACTCTACATGAATCCACATGCTAGCAAGAAAAACAGAGATAGAAAAGTGACTGAAAAAGAAAAGAAAAGAAAGGGAACGAACTTACTAAAAACAAAATCCGGCCAGTTTCACAATCCAAATTCAATTAACTCCGGTAGGAATTGAACACCATCAATCACAGATTCTTTATGAGGAAGGTCCCAGGATCAGGTGGTATCAATTTGGAGAGATTTGGGGCAACTAGGGTTTTGGCCGGAAAACCTTTGATTTAATATTCGAGGCATTTCAGTCATATTCGAGGAAAGGGACTTAGGTATTGGAGATGACGAGGCTGAGGAGAATCTACGGTGTTAATTTGGCGGCCATTGGCGTAACTAGCGTCGTGGCCGGAAAAGTTTTGGGGAAAGATTCGACGAGCTGGGCCGGGATTTGAAGGAAACGGGTAGTGGATTCATTATGAGGGAGAAGAGGGGGTCTCGTGGTGTTATTTTGGGGTGGTTTGGGAGGAGTGGCGTTCGCCGGTCGGCGGCGGCTCCGGCGAGATACAGAGAGGTACGAGGAAGGAGGCCATGTCTCTTAGGTTAAGAGAGAATTCGGACAGTTATAATAGAATACCAAGAGCTATCGTGGGCCGTTAGATTAAGGATGAGGGACGGTTCAGATCAAATTTGCATAATGGGAACTCCAAACGCTGTCGTTCTGAGAGAGAAGGGGAAACGGACCGGGTTAAGCCATTTGGTTTGGGTCGAACTGAGGCGATTTTGGGCCTTTGTTTTTGTTTTGGGCTTAGGCAAATTTAGGTAAAACTACAGCCCACATCTGATTTTCCCTTCATTTGTTTCCTTTTAATTCTTTTATTTCCTTTGGTTTTTTTCTTTTTGTTTTTTCCATTTTGTATTTTTCTGATTTTATAAAAATACAAAAATTAAAATAAAGTCCTGGTATATTTCAAAGCTAAACTAATTAACTCCTAAAATTATTTAAAAACTATTTCGTGACGAATTCACAATTAAAACATTAAAAAGTGAACTATTTTTGTTATTTCCTTCATATTTGCTCTAAAACAAATTATCCCCTAATTAATACTAAAATATAAAATTAAGTCCTAAACAAATGTCAAGTGTATTTTTATATTTTTCATATGAATTAAAATGCACAAATAAAATGCAAACAATTAACATAAAATGTCACAAAATTGCAAAATAATGAAAGAAATCATTTCGTTTGAATTTTGGGAATAATTCATATAGGGAAAAAATCACGTGCTCACAAAGGGTTATACTTGGGCTTGCTTAAACGGGAAGAATGTGAAAATTTCGTATATTCATGCTTCTGTGCCGGTATTGATCATAGTCAAGGGTATAGTGTGTGGTTAAAAGTTAAAGTGCTCCTCTATGATTGAACTTTGTACGTAGTTGGGGGTTTATTAGATTGTCTCATTGCTCGAGGACGAGCAAGAGTCTAAGAGTGGGGTGTTGATGTTTAGCTTAAAGTATATATATTTTTATGTATATCGCTTCATATCTTACTCTTGTTTCGTGAATTTGGGATGTTAAATGCTATGAATTATATTAATTTGAAGTGTTTTTACTTGTAGGAATGATTCGGGAGCAATTGGGGGCAAAACGTGCAAGAATTGAAGCTAAAACGAACAAAATCGGAAAAGGAAGCCAGTTGGGCGCTACAGGCAGCGCCTGGCGCCACGGTATGCACAAATTGGGGGCGCTATGGAGGGCGCCTGGCGCCGGGCTGGGCGCCGGTGACGTGAATTTTATCCTATTTCGCCCGAGACAAGGTTATTTCGGCCCTAGACCTATCCAACATGTATAAAAGCAAGACTAAACCTATTTTTGAAGGGAGAGACGCACTTGGGAGCAAAGATACACGCAAGAAACTTTGAGGAGCAAGAACAACTCGGAATTCTTCATCTTTTCCAGTATTTTCAATTAATTAAAACTTATGCAATTGTTTGATTACATTATGAGTGGCTAAACACCCATTGTTCTGGGGTTGTGATTTAGCCATGAATATTGTTGTTTGATATTAACTTAACCTTGATTATAATTCACCAACATATGGTTGCTTCTTCAATTTTGTGTTTAATTGCTTAATTGTCTGGCCAGCAGTTAGGTTCTATTTACTATCTATGCTATGCTTGGGAAAGCCGTGTTTAGATTAGAGAAGAATTGAAGAAAGCATGATCTTAACTCTTAGGAGGAGCGGATTTGTGGTTAGGATAGGAATATACCTAGTCACCGTGCTTAATTAAATATCGTGATCTTAATGCGTTCTTAATAGATTGATTTCATAGGAATATAGGCGTTAATCTATTGAGAATAGGTGAGTAGTACTTCGGGAGAAAGCATTGAGAGCATTTATCGATTAATTAGCAACCATGAGTGAATTACATGAAAGGGAGAGTTAATTAGAACACAATACGATTGGTGAATCGATCACAACCCTGGAATACTTGCCTCTACTGAATACACAACAATCAACTCGTTATTCGATAATTTAGTTAGTATTTAGAATCGTAGTATAATATAATCATATTATTGGACTTTGATTTTAGCTGGATTGAATAACAATTTTAGTGATTTATTGAGTAGTTTATACAAGTCTCTGTGGGTTCGACACTCAACTTATCATTATATTACTTGTCGACCACGTATACTTGCGTGTGCGTTTGGGAGTAACAGTTTGCTTAAGCAAAAGAAGGGCATGCTGATTATGAGGAAACACACGTGTCAAACTGAATAGCAATAAGCATAGAGTTTAGTGAACATGCTGATTGAGGATAATAATCATGAAGCACAGGATCTAATGAAATAAGTAGACATGCTAAGAAGAGGGCACATAGTTGAATTAAATATCAGTAGACATGCTGAACAGGAAAACATACAGGTTCAGAAGAAAGGCATGATGATTGTAAGAAAACACATAAGATTAATTGAATGGCAATAGTGAGAGCATACCAGTTAAGGAAGCAGAAGCAGAAGATAAAGTAGGTAGGATTCAACAGTCTAGTCTTGGCTTTCAGCCGACTAGACAAGCAATGAACACAAGTAGCAGAGAGAGATGAGAGCAAAGTTTGTGTGTGAGTGCGTTTGTGAACTGTTGTTCATGCTTAAAGAAATCAAAATGAGAGTTTATGTAGCACTTAGTAAGGTAGGCAAATAAGGTGAAGAATAAATCAAATTTCATAAATAGGGTAATCAGAATAAATCAATCAGTTACTTGGGGACTTAACTCGATCAATTACCATAGAAGAATCCGGAAAGGACCCCCTTAAATTGGGGGAATCCCTTAATGGTTCAGATTGGGATTCAAATAAGGCAAACAAATCAATCGCATACCATATAGGAGTCAATTAGATCCCCAAATCAGACTAATAGTCTAATTAAGGCAAGCAGTACTAATTAAAGTCACAAATAAGGAAAATAGGTAAATTACGGAGAAGTACTCATTTTAACGGGAAGAATTGGTTCAAATCCTTAATAGAAATTAATTAAGTAAAANGAAGGTTCGGGGGGCGAGGAAGTCTTCTTCGTCGTTCTCAGGGGCCTGTTTGCCCTCCGGCTCCTCCGAGGTGGAGAGTATTGAGGTTGGTGCCTCCTCATGAACCGCAAACATCTCCTTCGCCGCATGCTGTTCTCCATATACCATTTTTATAGCGTCTGGTGTCGAAAACTTTATCTTCTGATGAAGAGTTGACGGTACTGCCCTCTTGTTATGTATCCATGGCCTTCCAAGCAATGCATTGTACCTCATGTCACCTTCGATGACATGAAATTTTGTGTTTCGAACTGTGTCAGACACATTGACCGGGAGGGTGATCTTCCCCTTCGTTGCTTCGCCGGCCATGTTGAAGCCGTTGAGGACTCGGGAGGTAGGTATGTTTTGATCGAGCAATTCGAGCTGCTCTACCACCTTCGACATGATTAAGTTGGTCGAGCTACCTGGATCCACGAGTACACGTTTAATTTGAACGTCATTCAAGAGAAATAAAATTACCAACGCATCGTTATGGGGATGAGACAAGGTCTCGAAGTCCTCTTCACTGAATGCAAGGATGTCCTCGGGCATGCGGCCCCGAATTTGCCCTACTGTTGCGGCGGAAACTTTTGCCTGCTTGATCACGGATCCTTGAGGAATGTCGGTCCCCCCAATGATCATATGAACGATGTGCTGGGGTTTCCCGTTCCGTTCCTCCTGTCTGCCCCTCTTTCCTACCGGGCAGGAATTTTTCGAGCTTCCTGTTGGTTTTCTTGGCGTATACTCCCGTTAGTGTGGGAGCTTATACTGACGTGCTGGGCGTTGCGTGAGCCCACATCCATGGGGATTGGTTCTGGTGCGCCCTCAGGGTTTGCAGTGGTACACCGGCGCCTGGAACAGCTACACCATTCTCCATGGTCCTCTGGACCATTGTTTTCATGTGCATTTACTGAGTTAGACATTTTGACCTGAAATCAAAGATTCTTGGACAAGAAAAAGTGTGAACGATAACTTGCCTTATTTAGTAACCAGCACGAAAATAATCACTATTATTTTTAACCCCACGGTGGACGCCAAACTGTTTACCTTGAAAATAGTAATTACAATTAGATTTGATTTTGTGGTTCTAAAAATATGTGATTTATTTTTATGCTAGTTGTTAGGCAGTAGATGCTAAGTATGAGACTAGAAAATAAGATAAGGGCTTGAAGATAGTATGATGTGCGAACCGAGTGCCCGAGAATCGGGGTCTCGAGCTATCCTATGTTGGGCCTCGAAGTTAAGCTAATGAGCTCGACTGGAGATGGCCGATGAAGGACTAACATTTCTAAGAGCTTTGATGAGGGCTCTTTATGATCAATGATGAGTAATAAATGAAGAACAATCAATGAAACGTAATAAATGTAAGCAATGTAAAAAATATAAGCAACAAAATCAAGGGAGAATATGTTTAAGTTAGAGACCAGAGAATGTTCTTGTTCTTGTATTGAATATCCCCCCCTAGAAAACGATGAGGGTCCCCTTTATATAGGAGGGGGAATCCCAACATGGTACGTGCGTAATTATTACAAAGAAATATAGATGGTACAACTATTTACTAATCTGGTACAGACTAGTACTACTCTGGCAGGTATTGTCAGCTTTGGTCGCGTGCCTTGGAACCTCTCGCTTGTCCATGATAGCCACCGATTTGTGCTGCCCCGAAGTCGAGCTAAAGAACCCTCGGGGTTGAACCTCGAGCTGTGCCTCGGGCCGTCCAGGTGAAGCTACGGAATGTCACAATGGTCATAAAATCAGACTCTTCGATTTTAGCCGTATACAATGCCATATGTGCCTAATCTAAGCTAGAACTTGGGAAAATGGAGCGGAGTCTGATCCGACAGAGGGGAAAAAACACCTTTCTTTTATATTAGGATCCTCGTCATCTCCATAATTTTTTGCAAGGAAAATGGTCTTTTCAGAAAGCACTATTAAAGTGTACGACCCTGATGGTGCCAAATACTTGCAGATTTTGATAGTGCATCGGAGACCAAATCAGGATCAGATAGACTATTAATGTAAGAAAATTTTACATCATTAAATTATCTTCACTTTAATTTAAAACTCAAAAGAATTTAGATGCTGAAATTTATGATGAAAAAGTGCCAGCTTCTCCATTTGTTATATGCATTTCAACTTTTCAAGAAACATTTGTCAAAGAGAATGGCATAAAGTGACTGATCGATATTGATCAAACCAACTTCTAATTAGAAACATAGTGAACATGACGATTAATGATCAAAGAATGAATATATAGATAAATACAGGAATTTCCATGTCGAATTTTCAATTAAGATGTTAAACAAGAGTACTTAAAATTACCATTTATATTGTTGAAACGTAGTTGTTGATATATCCTTTCTCTTTTCTGTCCATCCTTTTCTCGCCTTTTTTTAGTGTCACAACATTTTTGGTTGCTAAGATGGTTCGGGCATGTGAAATGGAGAACCACGAATGTCCTAGTTAGAAGGTGTGAGAGGTTGTCTTTGTGAGTATAAGGAGAGATAGAGGGAGGCCAAAGAAGTATCGGGAAGAGGTAATTAGGCAAGACATGGAGCTGCTTCAACTTAACGAGGACATGACCCTTAACAGGGGGTGTGAAAGTCGAGAATCATGGTAGAAGATTTGTAGGTAGTCAAGTGTTTTTCTTTTTCTTTCCATGCCAATAGTATCAGTGTTAGTCTGGTATTTTTCTTATTCTTAAATTGCTATTACTATATATGGTTTTCTTATTATCTTTCACTTCGATTTTCTTACCTGTTGTTACTGCTTGTTCCCACTGCTTCTTTTTATTTTATATTGAGCCAGGGATCTATAGGAAACAACGTCTCTATGTTCCCAGGTTAGGAGTTGATGTTAAACAGGTATCAACGGCGGAAGCAAATAGCCAGGATCACTTGCATATAATATAGACAACGCATAATCATAGATTATAATCAAATATAAAATCATACATATCTCTTGAAGCGTGACTGCGATCACAAAAAGACCTTCTTGCATGAGCAAAAACCATCCACGAAATCATCCTCCAGTTCCACAGTCTTCTGCTGTGTGACTCAAATAATGCCCGGAATTAGCAAAACTCGTGTGGGCGAGTTTCTCCTAGGAAAACCGTGTAGTAAAAACTATGGCCTCCTTATGGAATAAGACCCCTTTATATAGCCGCAGGTTTTAGGGTTTAAAACCTTTTCCTAGACCTGTTGGGTCTTCCTTTTTCACCTAGAAATATGATTTCATTTAATTCCTAATTATCCGGGCACAGCAGGGACCACAGTATTTAATTAAATAGGCTTCCTATTATGGACTTAATTCGAATATCCGAATTAATACTACCATAATAAATTATGAATTATTCCACTAAAAATTCGTAACTGCACTCCTCAGTTCAATTTCGAAATTCTTCCATTAAACCTTATTTAACTCCCCATGTTAAGATTCAGATACTAATCAAATAAATTAAATTACTGATAATTTAATTCATTGATTATTTCCTTTAGACTTTCGCTTAACTTATTTCATGTGACGGATAGAAAATCCACCTGCAGGGTTTACACATGAAAACTTATAAGCTTTCATAAAGGTGTATCATCAATCTCTAGACCGAGACATGGATTTCATCAACTAACTATTATTTTGTCAATGTATATCATTATTGTCCAATTTACCAAGCATATTGACCCACGAAAGAATCTCGTCTTTTAATAAATCAAAACAATAATAATATATACAACTAATAATAACTATATCAAGATTAAGAGTATAAGTACATTTAATGGCTAGAGAATTATTTTATTAAGTCGGTATAAAATGCTTATCTCTACTTGGTCCGTTCAATACATACAAAATGTACTAGCACAAGAAGTCGGAATTAAACCATTCCATAATCAAGATAAATTATATTTAATCTTGTGCTACAATCATTCCTGATGGTTTGTCCAATTTCATCATTAGATTGTGCACATGATCTTTATACTTATAAGAACCGATGATTTAATCTTCCATGTATAAGTTAAACTCTATACACTAAATCATCTACTATATAAGTAAAGGACTATATGATCTATTTAAAACTTTATTAAAATTGAATAAACAATTGTTCCACAATAAATACTATATCCAAACCAAAATCTATGGTTAATAGTATATATCCCAACAAGAGTTACATACCTGCATACTCACTATCCTCCCCAAACTCCTCTGGTAGGATTTGAGTGGTTCGTTGTCATCGTTACAACATAACTGGAGGGGAGAGAGAAAGAGAAAGACAAGGATTTTCTTTTAAGTCTTGTATAGTAGTATGTTATATTTTTACTTTAATTTATTTATTTATTTAATTTTTTTTTTTTTTTTTTGAGGAAAGGAGATGGAAAAAGGGACAAAAGTAAACCAATTTGGGCATGCTAGACAACGAACAGAAAAAGTAAAGATGTGAGAAATGAAAAAGATACTTAAGAGTGTCAATTTGAGGAAAGATTAAGGTACCTTTAACTCAAACAAGTAAAAGGTGAAGTCACAGAAAGACATAAGAACCCTAAAGTAGCAAAAACCTAGGCCAAATCACCACCAATTACTTGACATTTGTCAGTGATCTATACGATTAGACAATGACCTAAAATTTCTAAATTACACTTCAATCAAAAATTGTTCTGAATCTCCGAGGTATCATTTAACGCCCACTTGCATTTACTTTAGCATTGGGGAGATCTAGATTAATTAATTAGTAATGTAATAAGGTATAGTGAATAATTAACGCTTAATACTTATATCTAAGTATTGTCAAAACCTGTATTATATTTAACACAAAGAACTCCTAGCTAGTCTCTGCTTACACCCTTTCTTCCTTTAGTTTCTCACAAATTAGTAAGCTCCTTGTTGAGTCTTAATTAGATCTTTTTTTTCTTTTTGGCTATCCTTACTTTTCCTTTGCCAATTCATATATATATAGCTAAGAAAGCTTCTAATTTAATTTAATTACCGAATCTATCAATAGTTTTTTTCTCATACCTATCGAAATCAGTCTCTCTACCTTCACAAGATAGGAGTAAGGTGTGCGTATATATCACTCTCCCTAGACCCACTTGTAGGATTACACTGGATTTTTTGTTTTTGTTGTTGTTGTTAATTATACTAATTTTTGAATCTTCGAAATTAAGCTTTCTGATTTATATATTGTTTCAAATTAAAGGCTTCGGCTAATATATGTTAATTCTTTCTTTTAGCAGAGAAGAAAAAAGGAGAAACCCTGGATATATTGATAACAAAGAGAACAATGGGGAGAGGAAAGATTGCAATTCGAAGGATCGACAACATAACAAGCAGGCAAGTAACTTTCTCAAAGAGAAGAAATGGACTGCTCAAAAAAGCTAAGGAAATTTCAATACTTTGTGATGCTGAAGTTGGACTTATTATTTTCTCCAGTACAGCCAAGCTCTATGATTTTGCAAGCACAAGGTTAGATACAACTTTCCCTGTAATTTCTGGATTGGTATATAATTAGAAAGTTTATGCCTTGATTTTCCTTCTAATTTTCTAGGTCATTTTCTGAAAAAAGTCACTACTGTTTTTTTCTCAAACTTGCTTTATTTTTTTCTTTGAGTCGAGTATCTATCGGATACAGTCCATCTATCTCATACAAGGTAGCGGTAAGGTTTGCTTACGCATTACCCTCCCTAGACCTTGTGAGACTACACTGAATATGTAGTTGTTGTTGTAGTATTTTTGAAAAGAGTATTAATCCTTATCTTTTGCATTATATATAGTTATATACCAGTTATGTTTGTTAAAAAGAGTAAAGGAAAATTAAACGAGAAGCACTCTAGGGAAATGGTTAGGTTAATTCTTCAATGACTAAAAGATTAACAGCAATAACGAGAACCTTCCTCTATTTTTCTTTTTTTGTTTCATGTGTTTTCTCTCCTCCTTTTTTTTTTCAATTTTTCGTTTTAGGGTTCAAGTAAAACTGATAGATTTTCGAAGTTTTCCTAGCTTTCATCTCTTTGGTAATCATAACATCATTCATAAGATGCTTTACCGCTTTAATTTGGATTAAAACATTTAGATCACCTAAAACAAGCCTAGGGCAAATTACAAAGAAAATTTATTAAATGATATAAAATGATGTGAGGGTAGTACTGTAATTTCACCTCTTAAAGTTAGTTATTAGTGTTCATTAGTTAGTCAAGTTGTTAGATTAGTAGTTAAGAGATTAGTTAATTACTTGTATATATACGCGAATATATACACACAACATTCAGTTTCTGAGTAATGAAAAATACTCTCTCTTCCTCTCTATCATCTCTCTCCGTATCTCTCTACTCTATCCCTATCTTCTTCTTAATTCACAACATGGTATCAGAGCTTATGCTCGTAAAATCGAAGCTCATGATCTGAAATCCTTCTTCCGCATTCTTTCTCTGAAATTCTTGTTCTACATGTTACAATCGAGTGAAATTCTTGTTCTGAAATTCTGCATGTTCAAATTGGGTGTTGAATTCTTGATAAAGAATCACAGAAATCGAAAATGGCGATAAACGAAAGAATACCAAATCTGAATTCTGGGCTAAGTACTGGAAATCAAGTGAATCCAACAACTGGGATCGATTACAATCATCCTATTTTCCTTTCCCCTGCTGATGTTAGCAGAATTCAAATCATTTCATTTCAATTAACAGGTATTGAAAACTATTTTATTTGGAAAAGGTTTATGAGAGTTGCCTTGTTAGGTAGGAATAAACTTGGCATGGTTGATTGTACATGCAGTAAGGATAAATTCTCAGATTCGATGGGAAATCATTGGGAACGAGTAAATGCCATCGTTCTATCTTGGCTGATGAACTCTGTGGCAAAAGGTCTTCTTGGAGGTATTATGTATGCCTCCAGTGCTCAAACTGTTTGGGAAGACTTAGCTGAAAGGTTCAATAAAGTTGATGGCTCAAGAACTTTCAATTTACATAAAGAAATAGCCACCTTAACTCAAGGCTCTGCATCTCTCTCGGTATATTTCTCAAAACTTAAAGATCTTTGGAAAGAATTTGAGGCTTTGGTTCCTGCACCTGGGTGTGATTGTCCTAAATCAAGGGATTTTGTTAGCTATCTACAAAAGTTAAGGCTATACCAGTTCCTAGTGAGGTAAAATGAGTCCTATTCACAAGCTCGGAGTCAAATACTTATGAAGACTCCTTTACCTACTGCAAATCAAGCCTATGCTTTAATAGTGAGTGATGAGAGTTAAAAATCTATAGTAGCTAATTCTGGGATTCTTGGAGCCAATCCTATACGAAATTTTGAAGTTGCAATGTATACTAGACATGGTGAAGGTGGTCAAGGCCAAAGGTTCAAGAAAAACTTTAATGTTCAATGTGATTATTGCAAGATGAAAGGCCATATGAAAGAAAACTGTTATAAAATTGTTGGATATCCTCAAGAGCTCAGACAAAAGAAGAGAGGAGGATATAATGCAGCTCATAATGTCAACATTTTGAATGAGAATAATGATAATCAAAATCAGAATTCTGACGTACCTACTGGTGCATATGGCAAAATGCTAATGTTTTAAATCAGTCTACTTGTGGAAGTCAGATGTCTTATGGTCAAGGACAGGAAGCAGTTGCAAATCAACTGGGAAATTACACATTCACAAAAGATAAATATGATCAGATTGTGCAGCTGTTGAACAAAGGAGTAATCTCAACAATCACTAACAATGAAGATTCAGCTGCTAATGCAACAGGTATAGATACTGATACAGCATTGTTGGTTTCAAATGGCTCACAGGAATGCATCATAGACACTGGTGCAACAAATCACATGGTGTCTGATACTAATCTTCTAAATAAGTCTACTATAGTTCAGACAGCCAACCCTAAGAAAGTTTTATTACCTAATGGAGATGTGTCACTAGTTACACATACAGGGGCAAGTTCAATTTCTGATAAGAGCACTATATCTAATGTCTTTCATGTGCCTTAATTTAAATATAATCTTCTTTCAGTTTCAAAAATGACAAAAGAACTACAGTGTGCTGCAACATTATTTCCTGACTTTTGTGTTTTCCAGGATCTCTTCACTGGGAAGGTGAGGGAGATTGGTAAAGAAGTAAGAGAACTATACATACTACTAGCTAGACTGGCAAGGAATAGGTGAAGGGCTGAGTATGCTGCAAAGGGATTAACAACAGGTAAAGCAAATTAGATCAATGTGGAGTTATGGAATCAAAGATTTGGACATGTGTCTGTTATAGTATTGAAGAAAATGCTGCCAGTAGTGTACAAAATATCAGAGATAAAATAGATAAATGCATAATCTGTCTTGCGCTAAACAAACTAGATTGCAATTTCCTTCTAGTGATATCAGAAGCATGTACTGTTTCGATTTGATTCATGTAGACCTATGGGGTCCATACAGAATAGCTACATTTGATGGTAATAAGTACTTTCTTACAATTATAGATGACTACAGTAGAATGACATGGGTGTTTCTTCTTAAACAAAAATCATATGTTAGAACAGACAATGGCACAGAGTTTGTATATTCCTTGTGTGAGCAATTGTTCAAAAATCTTGGGATGATTCATCAAAGAAGTTGTGCTTACACTCCTCAACAAAATGGAGTAGCAGAAAGAAAGCACAGACACATTTTAACAAGAGCTATAAGACTACAAGCCAATATTCCCATAAGGTTTTGGGGTACTGCATTCTGGTTGCAGTATACATTCTTAACAGGTTACCTAGCTCAGTAATTGCAAATATATCTCCTTATGAAAGGCTGCATAACATGAAACCTTCTCTAAATCACTTAATAGTGATAGGCTGCCTATGTTTTGCTAAAGTAGTTCAGGAACAGGACAAGCTAATGTCTAGATCAAGGGTATCTATACATATGGGATATTCAGAAGTTCATAAAGGCTATGTTCTATATGATCTAGAGAATAGGTCATTCTTCATCAACAGAGATGTAATATTCAAGGAAAATATCTTTCCATTTAAAAGAACAAATTCTTCTTCAATACCTATATTTATAGACACTACAACAACTGTAGGGTCATACATGGACAATTCAGAAATATTTTTTTAACAAAGGGTTGATACACAAGCTGATGCAGGTCACAATGGTGATAATTCAGGAAATTCATCTACAGCTAATGACATTACAGAAGAGAACTACAATTCTGAGTCAATGCATGACTTCCAAAATCACAATACAATTGAGGGGGAGTTACAAGCACAGCAGGACTATCAGAACATATCTACTGCAGCTCCTCATACCAGAAGTCAAGTGAATTCAAATCAACTCACTATGAGAAAGTCCACCAGAGATAAAAAGCCACCAGTATGGTTGAAAGATTTTGTTTCTCTAAATATTCATCAAGAGATACCATATGCCTTAAATAAATATATAAGGTATGATCATCTATCTTCTAAATATCAAGCATATATTGCTGCCTTCTCATCAACTACTAAACCTACTACATATTCTGAAGCAAGTAAAGATCCAAGATGGATACAAGCCATGAAAGAAGAAATAAAAGCTCTTGAAAGTAATAATACCTGGACACTAGTCACATTACCAGAAGGCAAGAAACCTATAAGATGCAAGTGGATATATAAAATCAAGTACAAGGCATCAAGAGAGATAGAGAGATTTAAAGCTAGTTTGGTTGCAAAAGGTTATAGTCAACAAGAAGGAATTGACTACCAAGAAAGATTCTCACTAGTTGTAAAAATGGTGACTGTTAGAACAATATTAGCTCTGGCAGCAGCTAAGCAATGGCATATACATCAAATGGATGTACACAATGCTTTCTTACAAGGTGATCTATTTGATGAAATCTACATGGATTTACCATAAAGATTTAGGAGTCAGGGGGAGAAGAGAGTATGCAGACTCACTAAATCCTTATATGGACTAAAAAAAGCTCCTAGGCAATGGAACTTGAAACTGTCTGAAGCTCTTTTGAACGTACAGTTTAAACATAGTCAGTTTGATCATTCCTTATACATAAGGAAAACAAAAGAAGGTATGGTGTTAGTACTGATCTATATTGATGATATGTTAATTACTGGAAGCAATTTAAATCTGATTCATAACACAAAAACTTCTCTACAGAACATCTTCAAGATGAAAGACTTGGGAGAGTTAAGGTACTTTCTGGATTAGAATTTGCTAGGTCCAACAAAGGTATTGTTATGCATCAGAGGAAATACACATTAGAACTCATAGCAGAAGTTGGATTAACTGCAGCAAAACCCTCAACTACACCAATTGATATCAATACTAAACTTACAACAAAACAGTATGATGAGCAGATCTCAAATGATGAAAGATCAGTTGAAGATCCTGTTGTAGATCAGACAGCCTATCAAAGGTTAATAGGTAAACTTTTGTACCTAACTGTCACTAGACCGGATATAACTTATGGAGTTCAAACTCTAAGTCAGTTTCTTCAACAACCAAAGAAATCTCATATGGAAGCTGCCTTAAGAATAGTGAAGTATGTGAAAAACAATCCTGGACAAGGTATATTGTTATCAAGTCAATATAATACAACCATCACAGCATATTGTGATGCAGATTGGGCAGCTTATCCAGTCACTAGAAGATCTGTCACGGATTTTAAAGGTAGGCAATTCTCTAGTGTCTTGGAAATCCAAAAAGCAAACTACTATATCAAGAAGTTCAGCAGAAGCAGAGTACAGAAGCTTAGCTATAACAGTAGCAGAATTGACGTGGCTAGTGGGAATGTTAAAAGAAATTGATGCAGAAGTTAAATTGCCAGTAGACATATTTACTGATAGCAAAGCAGCTATTCAGATTGCTGGTAACCCTGTTTACCATGAGAGAACCAAACATATAGAGATCGATTGTCATTTCATAAGGGAAAAAATTCAACAAGGTCTAGTCTGCACAAAGTATATACCTACCAGTGATCAACCTGCAGATTTGTTCACAAAGGGATTGAGTAAAGTTCAACATGCATATCTGAGTTCCAAGTTAGGTGTTTTTTGATATTTTTGCACCACCTAACTTGAGGGGGAGTGTTAAATGATATAAAATGATATAAGGGTAGTACTGTAACTTCACCTCTTAAAGTTAGTTATTAGTGTTCATTAGTTAGTTAAATTGTTAGATTAGTAGTTAAGATATTAGTTAATTACTTGTATATATACACGAATGTATACACACAACATTCAGTTTCTGAGTAATGAAAAATACTCTCTCTTCCTTTCTATCATCTCTCTCTGTATCTCTCTACTCTATCCCTATCTTCTTCTCAATTCACAACAAAATTGTTACTGATGAGTGTGGTGTGGCTAGATAATTAAGTCAAAAGTTCTCTTAAAGGATTTAATTGAAAGCAAAAAAAATGGAGGAGATTTGGACAAGTAGAATGAAGTTGGGAAGAGGCATAATTTTGAACAAGTTATGCCCAAATTGAAGTTTTATATGTTGCTTGGTCTTATATCTACAAAACTTCTAAAAACGAGGACACAATTTAAACATTGGCTCAAAGTATCAATTTTGAGTAAAATTTTGAACCAGGTTATATTATCATGACTGAGTTTTTTTATCTGTTTTAGGATTAAACCTAGTAATTCTATGACCAGTTTGCATGTGAAATCGTTAGTGAAGTTTATGTGTCTGCATGCATGATACATATATTCTACTCCATATATGCAAAGCTTTAATATTATTACTCTCTTTCTAGCAGGGATTATAAGATGAATATAGAAAAAACATGCACGTAAAACACAAGCACCGTTAAAGAACATTGGGAGACAAATATCACGCTGATATATATAAGAGAGAATTTAGAGTTTGGTACTATATATTAGAGTTAATTACACAAAAATCTCAAAGTAAAATCATTGGAATTATTTTCTAACTATAAAGTCACTCCAACTTTCACTTAATTTCCTAAAATTTCATTCTTGCCAAAATCTAGTTTCCAGACGTCAGGAAATCACCTCATTTTATTAAATACTCCTCCCATTTTAAAAAGATTGTCCTAATTTAACTTGTCAAAAACTTTAATAAAGAAGGGAAGACTTTCGAGATATGTGGTCTTAAATAAGCCACAACAGCCGTGTGGTTGTAAAACTTTTGAAACTTATGGTCTTAAACCTACCATAGGTGGCTATAAATGCTTCCTATTAAAGAAATATTGAATTGTGTCCATCTTTTGTAAAAGAACTAATAAGGAAATAGTGCCAATTTTTAAAACAGATGGAGTATATATCATTTGAAACTAAAAATGCTCCCAAATAAATTGCCCTGACCCAAAACCCTACCCATGATCATGTTATCGTGAAGTTTAATATAATACATTTGCAAATATATATGTGACAGTGCTGCAATTTTCCTATTATTATCAGCATGAGATCTGTAATAGAGAGATACAACAAAGTGAAAGAGGAAGATCATAACCTCATGAATCCTATGTCAGAAGTCAAGGTATATAGCTCTTCATCAAACAGAAAGTTTATTCCACATATATATTTTTCTCTCCTTTAAGTTTATATTTGCTAAAGGCCGCGAAAGTGGCTATTTCTCCAAATCAACCAGGGTTAGACTTGCAATGAGCAAAACCATGGACCTCCCAAGTCCTAAAGAAGAACTTGAAGAATTAACTTAATTAGTTGCATATCCAATTGCTTAAACTTAAAATAGCCAGTTGATATATAATATATGTATATCATGTATATATGTGTTTAATCGTGTATAATTATTATATAATCTATATATACTGGCTAGAAAAAGTAAACTGTGAATTCGACCAACAACTTGTGTAAAAATCCCAAGGCTTAAAACAATCTTTTAAGGCAAAAGACGTATGCATTAAATTTCTAACCAACGAATCAGTTTAGTTAGGGAACACGGAAAGAATAAAAAAAATACGGGGAAATATAGGTGGGGTACTTTACCAACTAATTTTAGCCTATATTCTTTTTTCTAACCTAAATTAGCCTATTTTATACTATACTTTAAAACTTCTTTAATTTCACCTATTAACAGTTATTAAGAAGATCTGTATTAAAAACTGACTTTAGAGTGATATTCATGTTTATCATCATCGATTCAAACATTTATTGGGTGAATTTAAAGTGAAAAATTAAAAACTTCATTGTTAGAGTTTTTACAAACTTGAAAACTCATATATAGGGTTTGTGATTTGTTGAAATTTTTGTTGACAAATTGATGATTGAGGCTCATTGTAGGTCAAATTTGAAGGTATTTGGTGAAAATTAGAGTTATTTGGTGATGTTTTTTTTATGAGTTGAAGTTTGTAGGAGACGAAATCTAATTTCTTTTTTTTAAGTGTATCGTCTTGTATAATGTTGTATGCCGACTATATAAACATAGTTGCAAATAATGGCTATGTAGTTGTAAACTCAAAAACATAGCTACCTACACACAATGTAGGGGGAAATGCACAGTTAGCCAGTAATAAGACATGTATTTACTTTTAAGCCACTGTTTAAAATATCTTTAGTCTTTAGTCACTGCTTTACTAAACTTTTACCCGTCTGGACGAAAATACCCTACTGCTGTAATTCGCTGAAACCTACAAAAATTAAGGACACTTGGTCCTGAAGTTAGAGTTGGAAGTTCAAAATTTAAGGACAGGTAGTCCTTAACTTAAAGTTACAAGCACATAAATTAAGGACATGTAGTCCTGAACGTAGAGTTACAAGTTCAAAAGTTAAGGACAAGTAATCCTAAACTTAGAGTTACATGCTCAAAAACTAAGGACAGACAGTCCTTAACTTAGACTTACAAGCTCATAAATTAAGGACAGTTAGTCCTGAACTTACAGTAACAAGCTCATAAGTTAAGACACTTGGTCCTGAACTTAGAGTTGGAAGTTCAAAAATTAAGGACACTTGGTCCTGAAATTAGAGTTGGAAGTTCAAAAATTAAGGACAGGTAGTCCTTAACTTAGAGTTACAAGCACAGAAATTAAGGACAGGTAATCCTGAACTTAGAGTTCCAAGTTTAAAAAATAAGGACATGTAGTCCTGAACTTAAAATTACAAGTTCAAAAGTTCGGGACAAGTAGTCCTAAACTTAGAGTTACAAGCTCAAAAAATAAGGACAGGTAGTCCTTAACTTAGACTTACAAGCTCATAAATTAAGGACAGCTAGTCCTGAACTTAGTTGGAGGAGTAGGAGTAAGGACACTACCGCCTTTTCATATTAATTTTAATAGACTAGTGGCTAATTTTGCTCAGCATTAAAAATGTTGGATAAAAGTAAATACCACTTTAAAAAGTGGCTACCCCACGTAATTTTTACCACAATGTAGTGTGCTAGGCTGTAATTTTGTAAAAATCCCTCAAAGAATAATCAGTATAATTCCGGGGAAATTTTTGGTTTAATTAGTATTTCATGGTATATTTTAGGAAGAGTTTAAGTTCACTACACTAATACGACAAAAGAATTTGTACTATATTAAGGCCCCAAAAAGATAATTAGAAGTTGTCAGTGTGATTGGTAGTCTAGAATAAATCATACCATAATTTTGGTACAACAGGTTAAATATGTAAAATTCCTTTATCATTTTCTTTTGATTCGGTAAGGTAACTTTTATTAAGAAACTTAAAAAAAGTACCAAGGGGATACTTTCAAAGTACAAGCAAAACATCATAGGAAAAAATTACAAATAAAGATTCTACAATTCCATAAATTCTAACAGCTGCACCAAGTCTCCTACTACCCTTTCCTTACACCAAAAATATAGATTCTGCAAATTAACAACTATTTTTCAGCGTAGGAACCTGGGTCCTCTGATCTTCAAAACATCTTTTATTCCTTTGTAGCCAGATGGTCCACATGATGCATAAGGGAATGGTCATCCACATCTTATTCTTCCTTTTGCCTACTGATTGACCCTGCCAACTTTCCAGTAGGCTTCGAACACTGTTTGGAATTGCCCACTTAGATGTTAAGGAATAGGTCCCAAATCTGTCTCGTCTGCCGGCAATGAAGTAACAAATGATTTCTACTTATATAAATTAAATCCTTTTAGGAAGAGAGCTTAACGTCTATATACGATCGTGCAAATGAAAATAGAAACCTGAATAATAAAACAACTGATGAGTAGTAAACAAGACTCCTGATGAGTGGCAGAGCTAAGAATTTATCCAAGGGTATTCAAATTTGAAAAGAAGTGGGAAAAAAAATCCCGACAAAGGGTCTTCAATATATGTTATATACCTCTAAACTGTAATATTTTACCTATATACATAGTGCAATTTTTCGACCAAGGGTGATCAATTGACCACTCTTATAACCATGTGGTTTCGCCACTGCTCCTGATAGGGCCAAAACCGAATTCAGAGGTGATCCTCCCTTGATAATTTTGCAAAGAATATCCAATATCCATTTGAAGTTGGAATCAACAACAACAAACCAAATGCAATCTCACAAGTGGGGTCTGGGGAGGGTAGTGTTTAGGTAGACCTTACCTCTACCTTGTGAAGGTAGAGAGGCTATTTCTAAGAGATCCTCGGCTTAAGGATTTGAAGTCGGAATCATTTAACTGAAATAGATGCTGCTTTTGGAACATTTCTAAAACCAGCATTAGGAGATGACAATATTCCATGTTCACAAAACTTCTGGATTGCAAAAATACCAATTACATCAGTCATCCAGGTAAGGACTTAAACCATAAAAAAGCCTACCAATTCTAACAGTTCATGATGTCCAAGGAATAAGAAAACTATCGCATGAATCCAGAACAATCCTCGCTCCTCAACCAAGTATGTTAACATGGTTGGCCTGCCTTGTTTATGGCCTAAGCATTGTCGTTGACACATGAAATGGCACCATCTGCTTTGCCTTGGTATCCGCTTTTCTCTCATTCACCTTCTCTTCACTCCTCTCCTACATCGCGCTACTATGGTTTATGTTACTACATCTCATCGTAGGATCAAATGCCAAATCATCATTCAACTGTTGATCTATTGAACTCTCGGATAATTGTGAAGAATCACCTAGAGAGGTTGCCATTCTCTTTGAGCAGGATAAGGAACAGCTGCAAACAGAAGACACCAATCAGGATACCAAGTTGGTAAAGGCAAATTATAAACTTCTCTATATATATATATATCCTTAGGGTCTATTCTAGCTGCTCTCCTATGCAGCCAACAGCTAACTGGCCATCTTTTCAGACTTTGTGGGAAACTTTAGGAGCAAGAGGGCAGCCAGGCGCACTAAGCTCCCGCTATGTGTGGGGTCCGGGGAAGGACCAGACCACAAGTGATCTATTGTACGCAGTCTTACCCTATATTTCTGCAAGAGACTGTTTCCACAGTAATATACTGGAGTGGTCTGGCCTGAAGTAATATTCTATTTGTCGCTTGTAATCTAACTACTTAACAAGTTCTCATGAGTGAAATGAAAACCGGCTAGAGTCTCCAAGCTATTTAAAATGGTAATGAAGACCGTCTCAACAAGAGGGTCGATCTGAAAATTGGGAGTTTCTTCCGCTGACACGATTTGATCTATTCTAACATTCAAGTACAAATAGGGAAACATTACCTTAAGAATTGCAACACCTAAGCTATTATGTGACAGGTAAAAGAGCTACCTTTCATCGGTTCTGAATAAATTCAGTAAATATTCTAAATAATTTACCAAAGCCCACAATAACTATGTTGATCTCTTCCCGAAATATAGACCTATATTGGCCCTCATGTTCCAATATTGACTTACAGCAATCTTTGGACTCTATTGTAAACAGACTTGATCTTTCCGGTTCCCGCAACAGTTCACTCTCCATACTTTTACTTGATCATTCTAGGTGTTTTATTCTTGTTTCGTCTGCATACATTTAGCTGGTTTCAACATCCTTCTTCCAAACCTCCATGGCAATTAGTAATAAAATAAGGACAGCGGAGCACAAAGCATCCCGCATTCACGCAGGGTCCGAGAAAGGGCCGCACCCCAAGGAGTGTGATGTAGACAACCTACCTAATGCAAGCATTAGTGGCTGCTTTCACGTCTCGAACCCATGATCTATAGGTCATACGGAGACAACTTTACCGTTGCTCCAAGGCTTCCCCTTCTCCACTGCAATTAGTAAGTACAAAAATTCTTTCTAAGTCTCAGAACCAAGTGCTCACTGGTTCAGCAGCTTAACTTATCACTTATTTTTGCTTCTGGTCATCTTGTCTAAAGGACAGTTAAAGATGAAGGGTTGGTGCAGCATAAATCGACTCAATTAGTTCAGTGCTCTAGAACGAGATAAACCACAGAAGTACCATCCAAAAACAGATAAGTTTTGGAAAATAGTCGGAATCTTTAGCCAGGAAAAGAATGCTGAGGCAAACTTATAGAGCATGAGTTGGAGTCTCCAACTAAGGGCAGCCCGGTGCACTAAGCTCCGGTTATGCACAGGGTGCGGGGAATGGTCGGACCACAAGGGTTTATTGCACGCAGCATTACCTTGCATTTCTACAAGAGGTTGTTTCATGGTTAAAGACTATTAGTCTCCTGTCCCTAGTTAAAATTTTCTGATCATATTACTGAAAGAACCAAGTACAAGAGTCCCTTTTACAAGTCCAATTCACAATTTGTCTTGAGACTAAAAATTTATGCAGCAGTTCTTGTGACTGAAATCTGGATGTTTATTGTCAGAATGAGATGGTATGAAACGACAGCAAGGTGCACCTTAATTTTCAGTTGTATTCCTGAGAACAGACTGAATAGGGAACATGACCTTGTGGAAACTCCCCACAAGATGAGATGATTCGGTTCAAAGTAAATAGGGAATCTGCTTCTGCTGAGATGGATAAGCCAAAATAGTGAAATCTGGTTTCTTCCTGCATAAATGCCTATTTTATTTGCATTTGCAGACAACTGAAGTCAACTCTCAAAGAGCCACTCTGCTTACCAGGTTGAAGTTCCTGAGGAGACAAGACTCAATACAATCCCATTAAAATATAGATCGTCTGTCTCGCAGAGAATTGCTTTGACATTGCAGATTCCAGTAGAAAAGGAAATCCACAAGCGGATGGAGGACGTCTTACCCCACCTGAATTAGTAAAGGATCTGTCATCAAAGGTAAGTAATATACATATATCTTAATTTAGAAAAAGAGGGAACGTCATGAAGCAATATCCATATGTCCCCCATATCACTAACATAGCCATTCACCAAACGATAGAAAAAAAAAAACTAAGTTGGATTAAACATGCTCAAGAGCTTAAAGATTGACAGTTGATGATCTTGAGAAAATCTATTTTGACTTTGCATGGCACGGATGCCTTAAAACATTCCAACAACAACCAGCTTTTACATATCTAGCAGCTATTGTTCACACATAAGCATAGAGGTCAAATTCATGTGATATAGCCTTGATCTTCCGCGCTTAGGCGAGCATCTATCATGGTCTTTTATATGAACCTATCTATAAGCAGAACCAATGGAGGCGGTCAGGTCACATTTCTTTTCTTTCTACTGATCAGCCATGAGGATAGCATTTAAGGCATCCGATTTCTAAAGAAAAAGCAGCGAGCTAGTTCATGAAACGCCTCTTAAAATTACTTAATAGCATAACCTCTTAAATTCATGCAAACTGCAAATACATCATATATGTCAACAAGAACCAAGGTTCAGCTTTCTAACACTTGCTCGGCCCCAGAGACCTGGCTTCTTTGTCCAAGGCTGGTGACGAGCATCGGAGTAGGGAAACTCTTCACAAACATCCCTGGCGACATGCTAACAAGCCCGGACGTTCAATGTGGTTGGGAAAAGCTCAAGCTGAGATCTCAGCCGAAAAATATGAAAGTAGAAGCACATGAACAACAACCAAAAAAAAAATACTTAACATGCATATCAAGATCATAATAAATCATGTCGCAGAAACTTCTCTTTGTTCTTCCCAGAACTTAATCTTACTTGGCGGATCCATCAGAAACATTCACAACAGGAAAGATATACTATTTGCGTCCTAATGGGTTCAAGGAAAAATCACTTCTACCAACGAGCAGGGTATCTTGAGATGTCAGCTTCTAAGGCTTTGATTCGTATTCTTATCAGCAAGATGGTTGCTATGTCTTTCATTCTACATAGTTTGTTGATATTGGAATCTACCATAAGTGCAAATTAAAGGGTGTCCTAATAGATATTTGAGTTCTGGGAATTCAGGTTAGAAGAGATGCTTGGTTGAAACTTGAAACTCAAGTATCCCAAAAGTCTAAGTTGCTGAAGCACAAGGATGCAGATCCACATATGAGGTAAGAGGTCAATTTTTAAACCAGGTTCTGTATTCATTATAAAGGATTATTTCTTGCTCCCTGAAGCCGTTTGCGCCTCATGACATATTTTTATGCTAAATTTAATTTCTAATGACTCCAATTAGAGGCCATTTGGTACATGGATTGTAAACCAGATAAAGTTTATCTTCCCTATTTCTCCATTGATAGCATCCCTAGTCCAGGATATGAAGATTTATCCAGGATTGCAGTCCTAAAGAAAAGTGGCAACAAGATATATTTCTGCATCCTTCCCTTTGTCCCAACCATCTTCATCTTCCCTCTCCTTCCCACTATACTACTCATGTTATGGTTCTCCCCCCAACCGTCCCACCCCAACATTGTCTCTACCATCCATCAAAAACCCAATTATAATATCTCACACTGATGATTGAGGGATTCAATAGTTGTCTCCTTATATGCTCTTGGACAATCCTCGCGTCATAAGCTAACTTTTGGGGTTAAGTTAAACTCAAGGTCCATTTTCTTCCCATGGTATCAGGGTCAGACCTATACCTATTATTGTGTTTCAAATGTTGGGCCCCTATGTAATCCGCACTCCAGTTGTTCAGGTCTGGTCATGCTGGGGTGGTTTAGTGTAATAGATTGGTTGAGAGATTAGGATGTTGTCTCCTTGTAGAGATGTTGGACAATGCTCCCGTCGTGTGCTAGCTTTAGGATTGAGTTAGGCTCAAGGTGAATTTTCTTCACAAACGCCAAACTTAACCATGGCCTCCCGCAGCGCCAATTCCTTCCCTCACTCTAACATTGTTAATCTCCCTCAGATCCTTGCAACAATTTTACCTATTCTGTATTTCTCTTGTCATTTTTGCTATTCTTACTTTTCTCTCCTCCCGAGCCGAGAGTCTCTAGGAAACAACCTCTCTACCTGTACAAGGTATATCACGACCCATTTTTTGAACACGCCATGACCGGCACCCGATCGCTAAATTCGACCGAGCAAACCATCTGCGCTTATCAAAACTATTATAACTTCAAACTTTATATGCAACAAGGCAATACTTTAATCAAATACTTTTAATTAATTTGAATATCTAAAATAAGTCAACTCCAAAACTTTATTCGTAGTAACTACTGAAATACTGCAAAGTTATTATCAAAAACACCTAAATCTTAACCCACCAACTGTGTCTATGAAGCCTCTATTGAGAAACTGATGCACTGCTCAGGACATAAGATTTCCTGGCCAGTTCTCCAAGTAAACAAAAAAATAACTAAATAATGACGAATTAAAGGAGTACTCCACGAATAAAAGCGGAGCTCACCAATAGCACTGGAAGTGAGGGAAGTCCTAACCTGTAGCCTGCTCGGCTGCAAAACCGGTTCCTACGTTGTACCACATACCAACGCAGGTTCCCAAAAGAGAACGTGAGTACCATCTATTGTACTCAGTGAGTCTCAACGACAGGGGACGAAACTTTAATAAAATATTCATTACAAGCAAAGATTCTAAATGCAAGGAAAACATAAAGCTTCTACGAACAATTCTAAAAATATAATTGCATAACAACAGTTTATGAATATTCTAAAAGAAATTCCTTTCTTTTTCTTTCTTATCTAAAAAAAAATACTTCACTTTATGCTTTGGGAGTTCTAACTATCCTGATTTATTTCTGTCTTAGTCACCGTGTGATCGGCACAGGTTAGATCCCAACCTGATCGAATAGGCCCAATCCACGAGGTGCCACTCGCTTCATGGTTCTCAGCGCTCTTGTATCATACCATAGCCTGGCTAGATAAATTCTCAGCAACGAGACCCTCGGCTCGTGTGCTCCCTACTTTGGCACAAGTAGTTTCAGGAAGTCAACGCCCGGTCAGGACCCTCGGTCTGGTCGATGAACCCTTCTTAGAATAGAGGATAAATCTTTTCTTTCTAAAACTTCCTCTTGTGACTTTTCAAGTCTAAATCTTGTTTGAAAGTGATCTAACAATATTCATAATAATATTCTGGAGTGTATACATAGCATAAGCATGAAATAAAATCGCTCAAAGTATTTTTAAAAGTTCTATCTAACTCTTGAAACTTTAACATGTAAGATCATGTAATAAAGCATCAAAATATGAAAAATAGATGCTTATACTTCTCGAGTAAAATATATAAGCTTTAACTAGAATATACTTCGTCAACATGTACTCGCTCGTTCCCAAATAAGCACATGTTGACTCTTTAAAGCATTTTATCAAATACTTTGTGGGCATGTTTTTCTGAGTAGAACCACTTTAATAAAGGGTTATATCCAGTCACCTCAAAACTCCTCGAGCCAATATGTAAGCTCCAGTCCAATTTATACCCGTTAAACAATCGATTCTACAACAACCAGTGCATTTTAACTAATTTCAAAGTTTTACAGAGAAAGAAGGTAATTAACTATTCAATTCTTATATTGTAGGATAATTGAGAATAAGAAATTTTATATACCTGCATTCAAGAACTAGTTATTTATAAAGAAGCCTATAATTTTTCGTTGTCTGCGTGTTTTGTACAAGGCTAGCTATTTGTAAAGAAGCGTTCTGTTTGCTTTTTTGCCCTTTTAAATGTAAAGTAGTTTCTTGCCATTCCAAGGCTTTAAGCCTTTGCTTACAACAATCACTTTATGGGCTTTTAGGCTCTCTCCCCCCCCCCCCTCCCCCCCCCCTTTTTATTTTATTATTATTTTTTTGTTTTTTTACTTAACTAATAATTAATGATATCTATTTTTAATAATTAATAATATTAAAATTATTAATATTCCACTAATTATATATCCAATTATTTATAAATAGAGAAGTAACTCAAAAGTCAATTACAAGGGTTTAAATCCGTAACAATCATTCCTAAAATCCTCCCCAAGGGACTCAAAATTTTGGCTAACTCCCTAAGTTTTCAAAAGAGTCTTCCTTGTAAATTGAACTATCCAAAAAAAAAAAATCTCTGTCACCAATACCACAACTACACCAACAACAACCAAATATACCATAACATGCCATTCATAGGCACCATACACAGCTTATAAATTAATTACCCACAATCTGCAAGGAGGTACCACAATAACTAACCAAAATCTAAAGCACAACACTTCAACAAAAGTAAATCACTTTAATGAATTAAATGTACTCTGGCATGGTACTGAATTATTTAATAACTAAATATACTTTGACATAAACTAAATTACTTCAACAACTAAGTATAATCTAGCAAGGACATAAACACCCGCTAACTTGTATTTAATTAATGAAATATAAATGCCAAGCCAAACCTAGGTTCACATAACTTATTCCTCAAATAAATAAGGATACTTCTTCCTCATACCTTCCTCGCCCTCCCACGTAGCCTCTTTTGAATGATGATTACTCCAAAAAACTTTTATTGATGTTATATCTTTTGCTCTCAACTTTCTTACTTGCCTATCGAGAATTTCTATAGGTGTCTCTTCATAAGTCAAGCCTTCTTTAATTTCTATGGTATCGGCAGGTAAATATGCGACTCATCATGAATGTACTTTCTAAGCATAGACACATGAAAGACAGGATGAACAGAGGACAATTCAACGGGCAACGCTAGTTCATAAGCCAATTTTCCCTTCTTTTCTATAATCTCCTAAGGCCCGATAAACCTAGGACTAAGTTTCCCTTTCTTACCGAACCTCATAACTCCTTTCATTGATGAAACTTTCAAAAATACCTTATCACCAATCATGAACTCTAAGTCATGATGCCTCTTGTCAGAATAGGACTTTTGACGACTCTGAGCCGTTTTTAATCTTTCTCTGATTAGTTGGACTTTCTCTAAGGCCTTGCAAACAAACTCTGGACCAATCAACGGTACCTCTGCTGGTTCAAAACAACCCACTGGAGACCTATATCTTTGCCCATACAACGCTTCATAAGGAGCCATACCAATGCTGGCTTGATAGCTGTTATTTTAAGCAAATTCTATAAGTGGCAAGTGATCATCCCAATTACCTCCAAAATCTATAACACATGCTCGCAACATATCTTTGAGAGTCTGAATGGTCCTTTCTGCCTGACCATCGATCTGTGAATGGAAAGCGGTTCTCAAATTGACCTTGGTACCTAATCTTTTCTGAAATGCCTTCCAAAAATGCATCGTGAACTGATGGCCTCTGTCAGATATGATTGAAACTGGAGTACCATGCAATCGGACTATTTCTTTGATGTACAATTGCAGATACTGATCTGGGAATCTGTCGTCTTTACTGGTAGGAAATGAGCGGACTTTGTGAGTAGGTCTATGATAAACCAAATTGAATCATGCTTACGGTATGCGCGAGGCAGACCTACTACGAAATCCATATTAATCATCTCCCGTTTCCACTGTGGTATCTCTATATCCTGACTAGGCCACCAAGCCTCTGATGCTCGGCTTTGACTTGTTGGCAATTCAAACATTTAGCCACATGATCTGCTACTTGCTTCTTCATGACTTTCAACCAATACAACTCTTTCAAGTCCAGCTACATTTTGGTAGCACCTGGGTGGACAGAGTACCTCGAGCTGTGAGCTTTTTTCATTATGGCCTTCCTAAGACCATCTACATCAGACACACATGACCGATCATTCAACTTTAAAACTCCATCACTTCCTAGAGTGAAAAGCAGTGATTTCTTTGTTTCTGACTCCTTCTTTTAACTTCATTAAGTACGGATCTTCGTCTTGCTTTGCTTTAACATGCGCAATAAGAGAGAATTGCACTAAGGCATAAGCAGTTATACCCCCTTCTTTGGTCTCATCCAATCTAACTCCATTATTTGCCAGTTTTTGAATTTCTTGACCCAAAGATCGCCTTTGTACTGCAAGATGGGCCAAGATACCCGTTGACTTCCTACTAAGTGGATCTGCTACCACATTAGCTTTGCCCGGGTGATAAAGGATATTGATTTCATAATCCTTCAATAGCTCGAGCCACCTTCTTTGTCTCAAATTTAATTCTTTCTGCTTGAAAGTGTACTGGAGGCTTTTGTGATCTGTAAACACTTCAGAATGCTCGCCATAAAGGTAGTGTCGCCATATCTTTAATGCAAACACCAGTGCTACAAGCTCCAAGTCGTGTGTGGGGTAGTTCTTCTCATGATTCTTTAACTGCCTGGAAGCATAAGTAATAATTTTTCCATCTTGCATAAGAACACAACCAAGACCAACTCTGGAGGCATCACAATACACTGTGAACCCGAACCTGTCGGCAAGGTTAACACAGGTGCAGCGGTCAACCTCTTCTTTAACTCTTGAAAACTCTTCTCACAAGCTTCTGACCACTGGAACTTAACTGCTTTCTGAGTCAACTCAGTTAATGGAGCTGCAAGTGAGGAAAATCCCTCTACAAACCTTCTATAGTAGCCAGTCAACCCCAATAAACTCCTAATTTCGGTTGGCGCTTGCGGACTTGGCCAGTTCTTGACTATTTCTGTCTTCTGAAGGTCTACTTTTATGCCTTCGCTAAATACCACATGGCCTAAGAATGCCACTGACTGCAACCAGAACTCACATTTTGAAAACTTGGCATAAAGCTCATTCTCCTTCAAGGTCTGCAAGGCTATCTTGAGGAGTTCTGCATGCTCTTCCTTGCCTTTAGTTATACCAGAATGTCGTCTATAAACACGATAATAAAGGTATCGAGGAATGACTTGAAAATTTTGTTCATGAGGTCCATGAATGCAGCTGGAGCATTTGTCAACCCGAAGGACATTACTAGAAATTCATAGGGCCCGTAGTGAGTTCTAAAGGCTGTTTTAGATATATCCTCTTCTCTGATTCTCAACTGATGGTACTCCGACCTCAAGTCTATCTTTGAAAAGTACTTTGCACTCTGAAATTGATCAAATAAATCATCAATTCTTGGCAGTGGTTACTTGTTCTTAATGGTAACTTTATTCAACTGCTGATAGTCGACGTACATTCTGAGAGACCCATCTTTCTTCTTGACGAACAGGACCGGGACACCCCACGGTGAAAGACTCAGCCTGATGAAGCCCTTGTCAAGAAGGTCTTTCAACTGTTCCCTCAACTCATTAAGTTCTGCTGGAGCCATCCTATAAAGAGGTATAAATATTGGTTGAGTGTCTGGCATGAGATCGATGCCAAAGTCTATAATTCTTTCAGGAGGAAGTCCGGAAGTTCATATTGGGAAAACTTCTAGAAATTCTCTAACAACTGGCACAGACTGAAGAGCTGGTGGTTCTGATTCTGGATTAATGATGTGAGCTAAATAGGCGAGACACCCCTTACTAATCATTCTTTGTGCCTTAAGGTAAGAAATAAATACTTACCTACAAGCGATGCTGAACTACCCTCCTACTCTAAGACTTTTTCATTTGAAAATTGGAACTTGACTATCTTGGCACAACAATCTAACATGGCATAGCAGGAAGACAACCAATCCATACCCATGACCTCATCGAAATCCACCATTTCTAACTCTATGAGATCGGCCTCGGTGCTGCGACCTTGGACTGAAACTATACAACCTCTATAGACTCTTATGGCTTTCACTAACTCGCCAACTGGAGTAGATACTAGGAATGAATCACTAAGTTGTTCAGGTTCTAGCCCGAGTTTAATTGCAAAGTATGGAGTCACGTACGAAAATGTCAAACCTTGATCAATTATGGCATAAGTATTATGTGAGTAGCCTAGAAGAATACCTGTAATAACTTTTGCAGATGCCTCTACATTCCGACGATCAAGTGTAGCAAACAAACGGGGTTGTCCTCCTCCCTGAGTAACTCGATCTGCACCTCTGCCTGCTCCATGTCCGACCTGATTATGAGAACCACAAGCCTGAGGTGGTGCAGCTATAGTAGCTGAGGAACTAGAAGGACGAGTTGATCCCCTACTGAAATTACATTGCAACTTTGGGAAGTTTGCCTTTATATGACTACTGTCTCCGCAATGATAGCACCGTGGAACCTGAGCTTACACTGACCTGAATGTTGTTGCTTACATGTACCACAAAGAACTTGATGTTGTGAATGTTGCTCAACATGACTCTGGCTATATGAGGATGGTGTCTTAAAATTCTGATTCTGGCGAGACTGGTTTCCATAACTCTGAGTACATCTGAAGGAAGACCCACCACCTGACTAATGACCTGAATGAGCTGGTGCTAATGACCCCTTATTAAAGGAACCCCTTCCTTCTCTGCTGGATGTACCACTAAACCCGCCCGTTGTTCGGGCTTTCTTGTTATGCTCTTTTTCTTCTCTCCTTTGTTGTACGTCTTTTTCTAAGTGCTTGTCAAAACACATAACAAAGGAGAAAGCTTTCATTCCTACCGCTGTAGCTGATGTCGTATTCTTAATGTGGTAAGCCAAACCGCTAACAAACCTGCGGATCCTTGTTTTTCTGTCTTAACCATGTGAGGAGCATGCTTAGCCAAACTTATGAATTCCATGTAGTACTCTTGCACACTTTTATTCCCTTACTAGAGCTGCTCAAATTCTGTAGCCTTAGCTTCCCTATCCTCTTCTGGTATGAAATTAGCCATGAAGGCCTCTTAAAATTCTTCCCACGTAGGCGGGCCATCATCTTCATCTTTTTTCTTTTCCCACATCTCAAACCAAGCGCCAGCCACATCTCTAAGCTGGTAGGCAGCCAGCTCCACAGCTTCATCATCAAATACCTTCATATCTCGGAGGGCTTTCTTGACACCCTCCAGCCACAACATTGGATCTTCATCAACTATAGTACCACAAAACAATGGAGGACTCAACTTCAAAAATTCATTCACTCTTGAGGACTCAGAACTGTTCTGTCTATTTGATTGAGGTGGAATCTCAACTCTTCCCTCGTTCTAGTTGGCCATGAAGGCTTTAAACATCTCCATAGCACTGTTGACAGCATTAAACATCTGACCCACCTCTGGAGATATAGTTTTCTAAGCCGGAACTGCTATTGGGGGGAGGGGTGGTTCACTGGATCCTGAGGTACTTGCTCATCGTGATCCACCCCTTCTTCATGTTCAACCCGGGTTACTTGAACCCCCTTTGTGGATTTACCCTTCCTTTTCTGAGTTGAAGCCTTCTTAGTTCTACCTTGAGCAGCAATAGTAGCAATATTCTTGAGTAGCATCCTGATTGCCAGTGTCAGAGTTGCGAGTACGAGCCATTTCTGCGGGTTTTGGAGAAACAAATATATTAGATAATTTCTTAGAGGTAGGCTCTACTGCACGATCTAAAGTATGACAAAAAATCAGACTTTTCCTAAATGCTAGTAGCCTCCTATTTATAAGTATGGCGCACTTCAGACCCATAAATAAGACGCTACTGACACGGCTTCATAGACCCCTGCGACTCCATAAACCTGATTCTCTGATACCAAGTTTGTCACAATCCATTTTCTAAACAAGCCGTGACGGGCACCCGATCGCTAAATCCGACCGAGCGAACCATCTGCGCTTATCAAAACTATTTTAACTTCAAACTTTATATGCAACAAGGCAATACTTTAATCAAATACTTTTAATTAATTTGAATATCTAAAAGCCAACTCCAAAACTTTATTCGTAGTAACTACTAAAATATTGCAAAGTTATTATCAAAAACACCTGAATCTTAACCCATCGACTGTATCTATGAAGCCTCTATTGATAAACTGACGCACTGTTCAGGACATGAGATTTCCTGGCCAGTTCTCCAAGTAAACAAAAAAAAATAACTAAATAATGACGATTCAAAGGAGTACTCCACGAACAAAAACGAAGTTCACCAATAGCACTGGAAGTGAGGGAAGTCCTAACCCATAACATGCTCGCCTGCAAAATCGGTTCCTACGTTGTACCGCAGACCAACGCAGGTTCCCAAAAGAGAACATTAGTACCATCCATTGTACTCAGTGAGTCTCAACGACAGGGAACGAAATTTTAACAAAATATACATTACAAGCAAAGATTCTAAATGCATGGAAAACATAAAGCTTCTACGAACAATTCTAAAAATATAATTGCATAACAACAATTTATGAATATTCTAAAAGAAATTCTTTTCTTTTCTTTCTTATCTAAAAAAAGTACTTCACTTTATGCTTTGAGGGTTCTAACTATCCTGACTTATTTCTGTCTTAGTCACCGTGTGATCGACACAGGTTCGATCCAATCTGATCGAATAGGCTCAATCCACGAGGTGCCACTTGCTTCATGGTTCTCAGCGCTCCTGTATCATACCTTAGCCTGGCTAGGCAAATTCCCAGCAACGAGACCCTCGGCTCGTATACTCCCTACTTTGGCACAAGTAGTTTCAGGAAGTCACCGCCTCGGTTAGGACCTTCGGCCTGGACGATGACCCCTTCTCAAAATAGGGGATACTCCCAAAAATCTTTTCTTTCTAAAATTTATTCTTGTGACTTTTCAAAAGAAAATTAGATGGTGCACCTTCAAAAGAAAATATGTAGAGGACTTGAGATTGATGGTTGAAACCACAATTTCCAACATATGCATTTATTTGCTTTCTGTAATTTAACAAGGTTCAAAATGTTCTCAAGAAAGGCCATTGCTTTGTAGTGAAGATATAACCAATGCACATACCCTTTCCTTGAATTAATTATGGTTTGCGATAATTCACTAGGGGCTATATTACGGGAAAGATGAATGGAATTTGTATCTGCTTGCTTATAAACTTTAACACTGTTAAGAATCAAGTTCTGTTATTAGTTTTGTCTTATATAACTAGTATAGCAGTTGTCAAGTCAAACTAAACAGCTGGCTTTTTCTTGTTGCTAGTTTTGGCAAGGGGAAGCAGCAAACTTAAGGCAACAGCTGCATTACTTGCAAGAAAGCCACAGGTAAATCAATTCTATAATTGTGATCTTTGCCTCTCTGCACAATGTAATAATTACTGACAATACATCTGACACTTTTTTCCTCCATATCTGTTACATCCTTCAATTCAAAGGATGAACGTGTATATACTCAAGTGGTATTGAATATTATTGAAGTTAAAGGTTGTTAGAACCAAACCTCAAGTGTAAGACACATGCTGAAATATTGCTTCAATGCAACATGGCGTGTCACAGCAGAGAATGCATTTTTCCTTTCCTTCTCTTCTGGTTTGATCTTCCCTCGACATTAAACAAGAAGCGCTAGTACTTCTTTTACACGAATCCTAGTAACTCGATCCTCACTCATCTACCCTCCTAACCAGCTGTTGCCTGTTGCTAAGATCGACTCAACTACTCAAAAGAATACTCATGTTTCAATCACTCCTTAGTTCCTTTGTCACATGAGAGATAGAGCACTAAGGTCAAGCTTGTTGAAAGAAAGGGCAAAGCACAAGCCTATCCTCAGACCAAGGTGATTAAGGATTTATACAAATGTTAATTATCCTTATCTGATAATGACCACAGGCAGCTTTTGGGTGAAAAACTTTCTGGACTCAGCATTAAAGATCTGGAAAACCAACTTGACATAAGTTTGAGAAGCATCCGAATGAAAAAGGTAAAGTCTAAGCCATTTAAAATTTTGTGGTTACTGAACATTCGCTCTATCAAGTTCACAGTGATCCTAAATGTAATAATCCTTCTATGGCAGGAACAAACTTTAACTGATGAAATCAAAGAACTGAACCGGAAGGTCTTACTAGAAAACTATAATAAGTCCCTATGTCTTGTGTTTTAAGTTTCCATATAGAGATGACTTTTAACATTCCTACTGCAGGGCAGTATCATTGTTCAAGAAAATATAGAACTAAATGAGAAGGTGAATCTCCTTTATCAAGAGAAGATAGGATTGCAGAAAAAGGTACTAATTGCAAGAATATTACCTCTATATATTAAACAAAAACGCTCCATGAATTATAATTTCTGTTTCCCATTTACTACAAGCATAGATGTGCTTGGGCTTAATCTAAAGGAGAAAACATTGGTTTCAGGTTTATGGCACGGGAGGCAGAAATGAAGCAAATGAGACTCCTGCTACAAACGCAATCAGCAATGGATATAATTTTATCAATCTCCAGCTACGCCAGCCACAAGGACAGAGGAATTACACATCATCAAATGCAATGAAGCTCGGGTAAATTCTCTATTGCGAATCATTGATGAATTACTTATTAGAATCGCCAAACTAAAATGGGAAACTAATCTCACTGATATGATTCTCAACATTGCAACAGGCTACAACTGCATTACAAAGCAGATTGACAGCTTTCTGTTCTATCTCAACAAGCTCAACAGCTACGAGATAGTTATATGAATGACATTCTTAAACAACATAGAAGGAAGAAGTTCATCAATAGAGAGGCAACAACGTCGGCTCTACCAATATATTGAATGGCTTTACAATCTTTATAAACATGCAGAAGTTAATATATACAATGTAATATGATATTGAAAATAAGAATGGGATCATGGAATTTATCTTGGTTTGCTTCAGTAGCACATAAGTGTGAAATGAAAATAGTTGTACGATTCAAGCTTGTTCTTGGTACCGATGTTTGCATGATTTGCATCCGGAAATCGTTTTGTGAACCATGCAGGGCAAAGCATCAAGCTCAGAAAGTTGTAACGATCCGACTTGTCATTTTAAGAATTAGCGCTCCGTTCAGCAGCTTAAGACCCCAAGAAGCTTCATAATGTGCATTATGACCCGCGTGTATGGTCAAGTTTGGTTTTCGTAAGATTCGGAGTTAAATTTAAAGAAAAATCAAGATCTTATTTTGAAGCTCAAATGGAAAGAGTTGACCGAAGAGTTGACTTTTGACCAAACGACCCCAAAATGGAATTTTAATGATGTCAATAGCTTCGTATGGTGATTTCGGACTTAGACGCGTGTCCAAATTTGGATTTGGAAGTCCATAAGACAATTCAGCGCATTTTGGCGAAGTAAGAAAGTTGACGTGCTCAAATTATATTATTTTATATGTGGAAGAGGTCTATTACCGTGATGGATACCAAATGGATGTGATAGCAAGTGTACGAGGCGTACTATAAGATATATTAGGTCTAAAGAAAGTCCTAAGTCTAAGCCAAGTTGGATAATTTCATAATAGACTAAAGTTGCAAATGAGTACGCACAAGACCTCACTTTGGACGATCATATATAAATAGTTATAAGGTTTCATGTGATGAACAACCTATCAAATGAAAGATCTTCAAGTCTAGTTTCTAACGCTTCAAACCGTTCGTCATTTGGACACTCCTACCAGAAGTTATGACCAAATTACCAAAAGCAGCGTAGAATTTTACACTACCGCGCCGCCCCATGCGGCGCGGCTGTGTAAATTATCAGAGCACCTTAAATTTCGTTTCTAAACACATTTTTCATTACCACGCCACCCCTTGCGGCGCCCAACGCGGCGCGGCTGTACAAAAACGGGTTTTTCTGACCCGACCCCTCTTTCATATAACTCATTTAGGGTTCATATTTTTGGGTATTTCTGGTGTTTTAGAGAGAGGGGAGAACGTTTTTAGAGAGAGAAAGAAGCATAAGTGTTTTGGTTCATCAAAATCTTGTCCAAACCTTGAAATTCCTCAAGTTCTTCATCAAAGAGGTAAGAATTTCTTTTTCCCCAATTCTCCAATTTCGAAATCTAACTAGAAATGGGTAATTAGTAAGATGATTCATGGATGTTTGAGTATTAGTTATACATGCTTGTAACAATAAGGTTATGGGAAGATTATTGAGTTCAAATAGGTAAAGATTGGGTTAAAAATGGTAGAAATCTTCAAAACTTTAATTGAGGATTTGAAAGGCAATCCGATGTCAGAATTCGATAATTTTTGTATGGTTGAACTCGTATCAGAACGGGTATTCGGATTTTGTAAGTTTTTCCGGGATTCATGACGTGGGCCCCACGAGCGATTTTGAGTTAAATTTGAAAATGTAGAAATTCATATGGAAGTAATTCCTATAATTTTTATTGACTAAATCGAATTGTTTATGACTAGATTAGAGAAATTCGGGCACGAATTCGCGCTGCAAAGGCTTGTTGGAATTTTGAATTGGTTGCAAAGCAAGGTAAGTGTTTGGTCTAACCTTAGTTTGAGGGATTAGGAGTTGTGTCATAATTGTTATGTGTTATTTGTTGAGTACGACGTATAGGCATGGTGACGAGTATCTATACGTTGGTGTCAAGCATGCCCGTGAGTCTTATACTTTGATTAATGTGACTCCTATTTGACTTAACTGAAGAGTTTTGCCTCTCCTATTGTTATGTTATATTTCATAACTACTTGACTCATGTTGATTTCCTCATTATTGACTTGTATATTGTAGGATCGTTGCTACGTGTTAGTTTTCCCGTTATTGAACTGTTTCCTTTATGCCAGTATTCTTTTCTTTGGTTATTCCTTTGAGCTGGTTCCACCATTTTCTCGTGATTTACAGCCCCTGAGTTGATTTACTTGTCGTACCTTGTATTATTGTCATTTTTTTTATTGTTATATGTATTGTGGTGATGTTCGATCCTTCTGTTGTGATGTAACTGTTGATTGATGTTCGATCCTTCTGTTGCGTTGTGTATTTATTTTGGGACTACGGATGTGGGATTCCGGTAGCTCCCCCTTGTTTGTTTACTTTGGGACTACAGGTTCGATTCCCGGGAGATCCCCCTGCACATTTACTTTGGGACTACGGGTTAGATTCCCGGGAGATTCCCCCAGTACTGGGTATTTACATTTGGGACTACGGATCGGGATTTCGGTAGATCCCCGCACATTATGAGTTGGACTACGGGACTGCACCCGGGAGATCCACTGGATATTTATATTTGGGGACTACAGGACGGTATCCTGGGATATTCCCGGTTGTTATCTCTGTGCTGAGTTGTACTCCTTCCGTGAATATTTTGTCTCCGTTGTAATTGTTGTTATCAATTCAAGTGTTTTAATGGTTTAGATTCCTTTACGGCTGTGATCCTTTGTGTGGGAATTCATAGTGTTGACAATACCTCGCTCTATTTGTTTATATATATTCAATACTTAAAATTTCAACAATTGTTACATTTTTAACTCAATTGATTTCTCAGCTAAATTTTCCTTAAACCGTTTGAGGTTGTACTTTACTTAAAAAGGAATTTCTTCTATGTTTTAATTTATTGATTTCTCATATTAAAGGTAACAATTCATTCGATATTGTACTTCAATTGAAAAGGGCATTTTCTTTATCAAATTATTTCTAAAAATAACTTCATCTTTTCTTGTTGATTTCCTAATTGGGTTGGGAGATGTACTCTACTTTATGTTAAGTGAATGAGTCTCCTTGAACATTCTTAATTGTATTGGGTTATGGAACCTATGAACTGAGTAATATAAGGATATTGATGTGCAATATGAGACAGAAATATGTGGGCACGAGGTGCCGTGAAAATATGAAAGTGGGCTGAGACCTATATTATTTATGATTATGAAATGAGGCGTCACAAGGTAACCTTTACTCGAAAGAATTATATTCGAAAGATGCGTACTTGTAAGATACTTATTTGAAGGAAATATATTCGAAATATATTTATTGAAAAGCATATTATCTTAGAGGTTATTACTTGAAGGATTTATAGGCGAAACATTTATATTTGAAGGACTCGATTAATTGATTGCACTTGTATTTGTTATTTGTTGAAATGCATTTATGGTGTTCTTGTTGCCTGCTATTTATATATCACTGGTTGATCATTGTTGGCATCATTGTTATCTGCTTCCTATTATTTTGTACGCTATATTGCACATGTATATTTGGTAGTCTAGTCCTAGCCTCGTCACTACTTCGCCGAGGTTAGGCTAGGCACTTACCAGCACATGGGGTTGGTTGTGCTGATACTATACTTCTATACATTTTTGTGTACAGACTCAGGTATTTGATCGATAGTAGTTGTTTGTTGCGGTGGAGACTCAAGGTAAGCCTGCAGCAGCGTTCGCGGTCCTCGGAGTCATCTTCAATTGTACTTACTTCCATATGTTCCTTTTGTTCGGAACAGTGATGTATTTATTTTGTATAACTACTCTTAGAAAAGCTTATGACTTGTACTACCGGTTTTGGAAATTGTAAGTTGTTTAGAGAAATTTCATTTGAAGTTAATAAATATCAATGTTATTTCAGTAAATGTTAGGCTTACCTAGTTTAGAGACTAGGTGCCATCACGACTCCTTCGGAGGGATTTTTGGGTCGTGACAAAAGCTTAGTAGATATTTTTCACTAGCCCATGTTGAGAAACTAGCGCTCCTAATGATTTCAAGTACAAAAACTTCAAGAACGGCCATAGTATGCTACCTTACTAGAGAAAATATATATTAAAAAAAAAAAAGAAGGGAGCCCGATGCTATGTTGCATGGACTCTTCAAAATGGTGCCGCACCAGTGTCGGATCCTTAAAAAATGCACTATTTTTGGAGGATCCGACACGCACACGGCAACATTTTCGGAGAGTTCGAGCAACATAGGCCCGATGCACTAAGCTCCCACTATGCACAGGGTCCAGGGAAGGGTCGGACCACAAGGGTCTATCGTACACAGCCTAAGCTCCCACTATGCACCGGTTCCGGGGAAGGGTCGGACCACAAGGATCTAACGTACACAGCCTTACCCTGCATTTCTGCAAGAGGCTGTTTCCACGGCAGGAACCCGTGACCTCCTGGTTGCATGGAAAAAACTTTACCAGTTACGCCAAAGCTCCCCTTCTATATGTTACCTTACAGATCATTAAATAAAGGTTTCTACAGCTACCCATTCTAAAGATAGATCAAACTTATCTCTCTAACTAGGCCACATGGAAAGCACTCTGTGAAAAAAGAAAACAAAGTGTGACATGCCAATATGTAAGAGAAAAAAAGGTATATTTTATGGTAATCAGATCCTACGGTGATTGAAGGGGAGCCTTGACGTAACTGGTAAAATTGTTGCCCGTGGAAACAGCCTCTTGCAGAAAAGCAGGGTAAGGTTGCGTACAATAGACCCTTGTGTTCCGGCCCTTTCCCGGAGCCGCGCATAACGGGAACTTAGTGCAACGGGCTGCCATTTTTATCCTACAGTGATTAAGGATCTGCAGCAAAACTACATAAGGGTTTGACCTTGATGTCAACTCATCACATCCTAAAGATTGTCCCAAGGGTTCAGTAGTCTGTCCACTCGAATGATACGTGAGTTCTCTTTTGTAAGGCTTAACATAAGGAAGTCTTTGCCAATATTTTAATTTCCCCCTATAACCTGGTTCTATCTTAAACCCAGTTGGGAAATGAATAGTAAATGCATACTTGACCTCAAATTCACTCAACCATCTCTGAGTATACTCCTTTTGCCTCCTTCAACCTTTGCCACCCCAAAACTCTTATTAGCCCCATTTCTATCAATTAATTCAACAACTTCCATATCCACCATCCTAAAAACTTCATCATACTTAATTATAATCGAGTCTCTGAAATTTTTCAGGCAAACCAAATGCAGTCCTCAGCAATCTTAAAGCATGCAAATTTATAGTACCATTAACAGACATCATTAAAATGTTCCTTATTCTCATCACATGCTCATGTTCATTCTATGATATAACATCCTCTTCTTGCTTAAGCAAAATAACAAATTTATCCCTAAACTTGCAGCTTATTATAGATTCCATAAATTATATAAGTCCGAGAAATGTGAAATATAATATTTATAATGCTTTCATCTGTGCCTTATAAGTCGTAATAAGTAATAATTGAATGCAACTTATAAATCTCAATTGCTGAATCTATATATATATATATATAAAAGAGGGTGACGTGGCACCCAAGTTTTCAGTGACGTCCTTTTGTGAAGACAAATCCAATCGCCACTAAATTTTAATTTGTGGCCATTTGTGTACTTTTTTCTGATCTAAAATGTAATTTGTGACGCATTTATTTATTTATTGTTGCTAGTTTAGTCGCCACAAAAGCTAATAATAATAGTGAAACATGTACTTTCACATTCATATTGGTCCAAGCCTTGGCGAAAAATTTGTGCATAAATTATAAAAATAAAAAAATTAGATTAGCCAATTTTTTTATTAGAAAAATGATACTTTAAAGAATAATCTATTTGGTTTCAATAACTCACTTTCACGTTTGTTACTGTTAGAGCACTTCAAGAAATAAATGTTTGTGAAATGTCGGCGACCTATGTTTTTAGTTGCGACTGATTTAGTCTAAATGATAATTACTCGCCATTATGTAAAAATGTCGCCATTTATAGAGGGGTCGTACGTTCGTAACCTTTTTGGCGACCTTTTAATCGCCGTAAGTTAAATACTCGTCGCAAAAGGTCAAACTGAAGGAAAGGCGACCTACATTTTCAGTGGGGGCCTTCTGTCGCCACAAAAAGCTAACTAAGTCGCCACCAGGGGCGGCTCAATAAGTTTGGTGGCCTAAAGCCAAACTTTAATGTGAGACCCTTTTTAAAAAATCATATATAGTTTTAGTTGAAGTAGATTTTTCTAGCTTTTTGAGAATAAAATTACTTAACATTTTTCGCATAAACCATTTAATCTCTCATGTGCATGATCTTAAGTAATAGAACATGATTCAAGAAGTTGATAACTTTGTATTAAAAGAATTTTTTATGTTTCAATATACTTGTTGCAATGATGAAAATCTGAGGAAAAAAATAGAGTTTAAAAGTGTATTACATATTTTCTAATGATTAATGTAATCCTTTTTTTTATATAAAATATTTTACTTTTCTACTTTGAAATACTTAATATTTTCTTCAAAAGATTTGGGGCCTCACGAGAAGAGTTGAGGTGGGATGGATAGGTATCTCCTTCTTTAATTGGAAGTATTCGGTTTCAGTATTTGGAACAAAAAAAATCCCTTATAAGGAACATTTCCCACTTTAATGGATTTTATAAGGTACGAATTTGAATTAATCAATGTCCCAAATTAAATATCGGACATCAAATAAGAATTTGGAAATAAAAATTGGGGCCTCCAAAATTGCGGGGCGGGCCTAAAACCACCACTTTAGTGGCTTTACCCTCTGGCTGCCCTTGGTTGCCACAAAAGTAGTATCCTTAAAAAACGCTTTTCAGTGGCGACCTTTTGCGGCGGTCGCTTGCGTCGCCTAAAAGACGTTGTTTTCTGTTGTGATCTTGTTGCGACCCCTTTAGTCGCCGTAAAAGTTATTTAAAGGTCTCCACTACAAAGGCGACTTATTTGTTCAATGGCGACCTTCTGGCAGAAAAGGCTAATTAGTTGCCACAAAAGGCAGTATCCTTTAAAATTGCTTTATCAGTGGCGACCCTTTGCGGCGATCGCTTGTGTCGCCGCTAAAAGTTAATTTGTCGCCATTTGTTTATTACTTGTGATCTAAAATTTGCTTAGCCAATATTCGCTAGTATAATATGGTTCTATAGCGGCGACCTTATTTTTCATTGGCGACCTTTTCTGTTGCCAAAAGTTAATTTGTGGCCATTATCTTTTGTGCTCTTAAATTTAATTTATGGTGCATTTATTTACTTTTGGGGCGAGCTTAAGCATCACAAAAGCTTAGAGTTAAACAAGAATACAATGAAACATGAGTGGTCACATTATATTTGTCGAGGCCTTGGCAATTTCCTTGGCAATTTTAATTTTTTTTTACAAAGTTATACAAATAAAAATAAAATAAAAAATTCGAATAAGATAATTTTTTTAAATGAAAAAAGTAATAATCTACTTGAAAAACAACTCAACTTCATATTTGGTACTGTTAAGGCTCTACAAGAAGTAAATTTTCAGTGACGACGTTTGAGTCCATTTTTTGTCGCCATTAAAGGTAGTACAATAAGTCGCTATTTGTAGCGGCGACCTACATTGTCAGTGGCGACATCTTCACTCGCCATTAAAAGTTATTTGTGGCTATTTGTTTATTTCTTGTGATACAAAATTTAATTTGTGGCGCATTTTTTACTTTTTATGACAAGCTTAGTCGCCACAAAAGTTAATAATAAAACAGTAATAACAAATGAAACATGGGCGATGACATTCTTATTGGTCCACTGTATTGGGAAAAATTGTATTTATATGTATATGGTGACGTGTCATGACACGTAGACTGGTCAAACAGTCAAAGAATTAAGGTTGGTTAACAGATACGAGCAACAACAGATACGAACAAGTTAAATGGAGGAGGCGCAAGCAGTCATACAAGTAATTCAACGCTCGTACCTATTCAAGACATTTAAAGGTCAAAGATCGTGAAGAATCAAAGGAATGAATCTAACAGCAAAAAAGAGCCCAGATACACCATTTAATGAGTATTAAATACTGGAAACGTTAGAGAATATGTATTTAACGTATATGATTGCATAACGTAACATTTAAAGTCATTAATTGCTCATAATAGCCTTATTATAGCAAAGGTAAGGCCCGTATCCCCAAAATAGCTATAAAAGGGGAAGAAACAAATAATTGTAGGGACAAGAAAACACTATTGGAATATACTTTGATTTACTTGCTTTCTGATCATATTATTCAAAAATTTCTTTCTTTACATGCCTTTCTGATTATCAGTAACCCGTATTCTTCTAAATTCTAGCTTTGACTAAAAATCTATTTTTTGGTTAAACAAATTGGTTCCGTTGCCGGGAATCTGATAATCAATTATATCTCAGCTTGATTTTCTTTGTGGAATCAACTATGTCGAACAACAATGACAATATCCAAGGAAACCCAATCAATCAGCAAAATCAGGGAGATCCGCAAAATGATCAAACACCACGAGACTCACCACGACAATCTCGTGAAGGCACTCCTGAAGGATCTCACACAGAAGAACGAGGTCAATTTGAAAATGCTGAAGCTATGGATGATGCCTTACAAAAACTTATCGCTACTCAGGTCAACAAAGCTTTACAAGCTTTTGTTAGTCAATTACCTGCTGCTCCACCCACACCTACTCCAAATAACAATACTTTGGAGAACCCTCGTTCTGGACTGGTTAATTCAGGCAGCGGTGGAACCCCCAGTGAAACACAGGAGGGAGATCCAGGTAATCCAATTAATTCTGATTTGCAAAATCTAGTACTAACATTGCAGAAACAGCTTAGGGAGCAAAACGACCGCATAGAACAAATACCCGGAGTACCACCGGTGATTAAGGGGGTAGATATAGATAAATATTCTCAACAGCCATGGAAGCCAAGTGTCGCCCCTCTCCCAATTCCAAAGAAGTTCAAGATGCCCGATATTCCAAAGTATGATGGGACAACAGACCCACGAGATCATGTTACTGCATTTACAACAGGAGTCAAGGGCAATGATTTGACTAAGCAGGAGATTGAATCAGTCTTGGTCAAAAAATTCGGTGAAACACTCACTAAAGAGGCACTAATATGGTATTCTCTCTTACCTGAAAATTCTATAAATTCATTTGCTGAGCTTGCAGATTTATTTATCAAAGCACACTCGAGAGCTAAAAAAGTTGAAAAAAGAATATAGGGAGGACATCTTCAAAATCAAGCAAGGAGATTCAGTGTTGCTCAGAGAATTCGTGGATAGATTTATGATAAGTTAGGATTTTAATGTGTTTTGTGCCCCTACTTGCCTAAGCTTTGGTTATAAAATGCTACAAAATAGTCCCAAAATGCTCACAAACTGTACTTGATTGCAGGTTTGATCGACAAAGCGATGAATGTCAAATATCGGCTCAAAAAGGAGTGAAACCTGCTCAAGTGTCAAAGACTAAGTAAGTTGAGGAAAAGAGGACCTAGTGCGGAGCGCGCAACTGTGAACGCGGCCGCACTAGCAGGTTCAGAGGATGACAGGCTCAAGGGGACATGCTACGCGGCCGCGGTTATTTCCACGTGGTCCGCGGTCAGGCTCCGCGGCCGCGCTACCCTTTTACGCGGTCCGCGGAACAGAGATTCAGAGGACCCTAATTTTGGTCAACTCCAAGCAAAGCGGCCCGCGTTCATTTCTGTGCGGCCGTGCCAACTTCCACCGCGGTCGCGCTACATTTTCACGCGGTCCGCGGTTCTCAACTTCAGAGAAGCAGAAACCAAGAGTTCAAGAGCCAGTGCGGCCGCGGTCATGTTTGCGCGGTCCGCGCTGACCCCGCAGGGGTATTTTAGTCCAATTTTTTCAGCCCAGTATAAATAGGACCTTTTTCCATTTTTAGGCCAAGTTTGATGTTCTGAACACAGTTGAGCTCGTGAGACCGAATATTGTAGCCATTTTTGGCACTTTTGCTCTTCATTATTATAGCTTCTTCCTAGTAATTAATTAATATGCTTACTTCTTCATCTATTTCTTTAATTTCTGTACCTAGCATGAGTAGCTAAACCCACTAGCTAGGGTTGTGGCTCAACCCTAGTGTAGGTAATTGATTGGTGTTGCCATCTAAGGTTAAAATGATATTGGGTGTTTGTTATTTGGGTTGATTTTAGGTTTTAATTAAGGATTGGTGGTTGCAAACACTGATTCTAGCTTTGTGGGTTTAACTCTTCTTGAGAAAGAGAGTCCATGACCCCAAAATTGACCCAACAAGGAATTGGGATGGACCCATGAGAAATGGTAGTCCCAATTAACGGGTTAAATCTCGAGAGAGTAATCACCCTACTTGAACCCTAGTTGCTTGGTCTAATTGGCCTACCCAATTGGTCTCGAGAGAGTCAATTGGGCAAAATCATTCTCTCTACCGAGAGGTGTGAGAGTGGGTACAATTGTGCAACGATTATAGCATAAGCCCCAAATATGTCAATCTATCTTAGTAGCATCTACCCGTTAATTAGACACCTAGGCAATGCCACGACCCTAGTGCCTTTCTCTATATTAAATACAACTTAGCAATATTCTCGTAGCATAATTTAGTTTTAATCATTAGTTTTATAATAGTAGTGATAAAAACCAAAAATATTTGAAGTGACATTAGAAGCACAACCGCATCTCTAGACTAGACAGATAATACAACTCCACTACTAGCTCCCTGTGGAAATTCGATCCCGAACCACTATTCGGGTAAACGCTATTGCGACCCGCTCTTCCTACCTTAGTGTAGCATCGAGTTGGCAGCGATTAACTTTTTGGCACTGTTGCCGGGGAGGTTACAGTGTTGACTATCTGTTTGGTTAGTTTTGTGTTTTGCTTCTCTTTCCTTCTTGTTTACTAATTTTGTTTGTGTCGATCATTCAGGTACTATGGCTTTAAATGCTAATGATCCTATTGGCAATGCCATGGCGGGGGAGGAGGTAGAAGATATTGATCATGATGAGGTTCCCGTACCTCAAGTTCCACGTAGAGGTCGTCAGGCCAATGATAACAATCCTATTCCAGACCCTCCTCCGCCACCGCCAAGAGCAGTCCCAAGAGTTCTCCCAAATCAAGGGTACGCGAGTGCCATTGTTCCTCCCCGAATTCGGGCGGGGAACTTTCAAATCACAAATGTCATGTTAACACTGCTCGAGCAACGAGGATATTTTACGGGCGCCTCCGATCAAAATGCATACAAGCACTTGAAGGGGTTCGTAGATACATGCCGGGGCAGCAAACAAACAAACGTGTCAGAGGACGCATTGAGATTGAGGCTTTTCCCGTTTTCTCACCGGGGTAAAGCGTTGGATTGGTTAGAAAGGCTTCCAAATCATTCTATCACCACATGGGATGAATTGGCGGACAAATTTATTGCCAAGTTCTTTTCTCCAAGTCATATGGCGGCTCTTCGGGATGAGATTCTAGCTTTCAAGCAAATGCCAACGGAACCTTTGCACGAAATACGGGAAAGATATAGAACAATTGTGAACCAATTGGCCGGAGGGAACTTTATGAAACTTTCTTACCAAGAGGCATGTGAAGTACTTTATGAAATGGCCGACACCTCTTCAGTATGGCAAAGCCGAGCGAATGTGCCCCAAGGTGACCCCACGGTCATCCATTTGCACAAGGAATTGAACGATCATGGCCAAGCTATTGCCGAGCTTACAACAACTATGAATCAATTGGCGAAGGAACCCGCGCCAAGTCAATGCAATGGAAGGTGTTTCTATGTTGAAAAGGAGGCAAAGAGGGCAACAACAACCTCCAGGTAATTGTGAGAAATTTGACAACAACAATGATGGTGGTGGTTATTCAAATGAGTGCTATGATGATCAAAGCAAGGAATGTCAATATGTCAATAACTACCAAGGGAATAGAGGAAATCAAGGGAATCAACAGTGGCGCCCTCAAGGAAATTGGGGCAATCAACAAGGTGGCGGTAATTGGAATAACAATAACCAACAACAAGGTGGTAGAAATTGGAACAACAACAATCAAAACAACAATTGGGGTAACCAAGGTAACAATCAAGGCAATTGGAACGGGAACAATAATAATTGGAACAACAACAATAGTCAAGGCGGGTGGAATAACAATGGAAATCAAGGCAACCGGGGGCAAGGTTTTCAAAGGCCCCCGATGTATCAACAACCGAACAATCCGCCTCCGTTTCAATCTCAAGGGTCTAGTTCTTCCGGAAATGATATAGGAAGGATAGAGATGATGTTCGAGCAGATGATGAAAAAGAACCAAGACTCTGATGCACAATTGGCTTCTCATAACACATCTATCCGGAACCTAGAAATGCAACTAGGCCAAATTTCTCAAGCTTTGAATACCCGACCTAAGGGTGCTACCAAGTGATACGGTAGTGAATCCGAAGGGAGGTAACAATCATGTGATGGCAGTCACAACGAGAAGCGGAAGAGGCGGTGATGTGCATGCCTCGAATGAAGATCGAGTTGGGACGATGATGTTGGGGTCAAAGAAGATGTGGGTCCTTTGATTGTTGAAGATGTGGTTGAGACAAATGTGAACAATGAGGTGAGGATAGATATTGATGAGGCCGAGGTGGAAACTCAAGAAGCCGTGAACCCGTCTAAGGAGCACATAATCAACATACCGGAGCCGGTGGTGCCAAAAGCCAAGGCACCTTTGCCTAGACCACCTCCACCTTATCCTCAGCGGTTAGCAAAGCAAAAGAGTGACAATCAGTTCAAAAAATTCATAGATATGATAAAAATACTTACAATTAATGTGCCTTTGGTGGAGGCACTTGAACAAATGTCGGGCTATGCGAAGTTCATGAAGGATTTGGTCACAAAGAAGCGTTCCATGGATTGTGAAACAATAAAGATGACTCACCAAGGCAGTGCGATAGTGCATTCTATGGCCCCGAAACTTGAGGACCCTGGAGCTTTTACTATCCCTTGCACTATTGGTAGTGCGGAGTTTACTAAGGCCCTTTGTGACTTGGGGACTAGCATTAATTTGATGCCTTATTCAGTCTTCAAGACTTTGGGAATTGGGCAACCTAGGCCCACCTCAATGAGACTTCAAATGGCAGACCGGTCGATGAAGCGGCCTTTGGATATAATTGATGGCGTACTTGTCCGGGTGGAGAAATTTATATTGCCGGCCGACTTTGTCATATTGGATTGTGAAGTGGACTTTGAAGTGCCGATTATTCTTGGAAGACCTTTCCTAGCTACGGGGAAGGCCTTGGTTGATGTTGAAACGGGTGAGTTGACATTCCGAGTGGGAGATGAGAAGGTGGTATTCCATGTTTGCAAATCAATGAGACAACCCAATAGCATGGAGGTGTGTTCACTTGTGGACATTGTCACATATGTGATAGTGGATGACACAAGTTCCATGATAAATGTTGAAGATCCTCTTGAGGCCGTGCTTCTTGACATGGATGTCGATGATGATGCTAGCAGAATGGAGTGCGTGAATACATTGCATGGTATGGGTTCGTATTCATATGAGCCTAGGAAGTTATCTTTAGATCTTGAAAACCGCAAAACTCCACCAACTAAGCCATCCATTGAGGAGCCACCGGTGTTGGAGTTGAAGCCACTTCCTCCACACCTCAGGTATGAATTTCTAGGCTCAAATTCAACTCTTCCAGTTATTCTTTCTTCTTGCCTTACTAACTTGCAGGTTGAGGCCACTTTAGAGGTGCTTCAAAGGCGAAAGAGGGCAATAGGATGGACTCTGGCGGACATTCGGGGAATAAGCCCCGCATTTTGCATGCATAAAATTATCTTGGAGGACGATGCAAGGACCTCCCTTGAACATCAAAGGAGGGTAAATGAAGCGATGCAAGAAGTGATAAAGAAAGAGGTTATCGAGTGGCTTGACGCCGGTGTGGTTTATCCAATATCCGATAGCTCGTGGACTTCTCCGGTCCAATGTGTGCCAAAGAAAGGAGGGATGACGGTGGAGACCAATGACAACAATGAGCTATATTCCCACTCGAAACCATTAACCGGGTGGAAATTTTGTATGGATTACGAAACTCAACAAAGGTTGACCCGCAAGGAATCATTTTCCCCTTGCAATTTCTCTATCAAATGCTTGATCGCCTTGCGGGGCGAAGCTTTCTATTGCTTTTTGGATGGGTACTCGGGCTAACAATCAAATCTTAATTTGCCCCGGAAGACCAAGAGAAGACCACTTTTAACATGCCCCTATGGTACATTGTTTTCTCCCGGATGCCATTCGGGTTTGTGCAATGCTACGGCGACCTTCAACGTTGTATGATGGCTATTTTCACACGACATGGTGGAGGACATATTGAGGTATTTATGGATGATTTTAGTGGGTTGGTGACTCTTTTGATAAATGCTTGGTGAATTTGGATAGAGTCTTGGCTCGTTGTGAAGAAACGATCCCGTTCTCAATTGGGAAAAAATGCCATTTTATGGTTTGAAGAAGGTATAAGTGTTGGGCCACAAGATTTCAAAACATGGATTGAGGTAGATAAGGCGAAAATTGAGGTGATTTCAAGGCTCCCTCCCCCTAACTTCTGTCAAAGGGGTGAGGAGTTTTTCCTTGGGCATGCCGGGTTCTACCGGCGGTTTATCAAAGATTTCTCGAAGGTTGTGAATCCACTGTGGCAAGCTACTAGAGAAAGATGCCAAGTTTGTTTTTGATGAAAAATTCATGGAGGCTTTGAAACTTTTAAAGCACAAGTTTGACCAACTACCCCTATCATAACTGCACCTAATTGGAGTTTACCCTTTGAACTAAATGTGTGATGCTAGTGATGTTGCAGTGGGGGCGGTGTTGGGTCAACGGGTTTAACAAAATATTCCATACCGTGGATTATGCAAGTAAGACTAATGAATGAAGCTCAAACGAATTACACGGTGACGGAGAAGGAGTTATTGGCCATTGTATTTTTTGCCATGGCAGAAATCCGGCCTATCTTGATGGGGGCCAAGGTGTATGTGCACAGCGGGACCATGCCCCGCCCTTCGGCTATTTGATGACCAAGAAAGATTCCAAGGCAAGATTGAATGAGATGGGTGTTACTTCTTCAAATATTTGACATTCAGAAATAGTGGGACCGAAGGGAAAGATGAGAAACCAAGTTGCGGACATTTGTCCCGCGTTGGAGGAGAAGGAGGCCATATTGTGACGCCTTGAGTAAATGATGCATTCCCGAAAGCAACTTCTTTCTGTGTCAATGTGTGACAATTCATGGTTCGCGACATCGCCAACTTCATTGTGAACCGGATTATCCCATATGAGCTTCTCTTCTATAACCAAGGAAGAAACTCAAGCGGGATAGTTTGGATTGTTATTGGGATGATCCCGTACTTGTTTTAAAATTTGCAAGGATTTGTGTGATTAGAAGATGTGTCCCGGAAGGTGAACAATTGCAGCATATTGGAGCTTGTCCACTCCTCCCCCTATGGTGGCCTCAAGGAGGGGTGAAGGACGACTCTAAGGTTTGGGTTGCGGTTTCTATTGCCGACTTCTGTTTAAACTC
>NC_031995.1:48396580-48424168 GCF_001879085.1 Nicotiana attenuata
ATATTAGAGTAGGTTTATTTTCAGGTACTTCCATTATGTTTCTCTAGCTTAGTCAAGTCTAGTCTTGTAACTTTGGATTAGTTTTTTAAGTACTATTACGGGGGATCAAGCAATCAAAACTTTCTAGCAAGCAAGCAATTCTCTGTACTGGTGTCTCTCCCCCTCGACACCGCGTTGCTTTTCTGTAATAGCTTTCATTAATGCAATCAAGCTTTCTTTCATTCTGAATTCTCATTTCTGTTCTCTCAATTGCTCTTGACATTGGTTTTCCCGTACGGCACTGACAATCTCGTCTAGCGTACGGAGGGGACCTCAGTTGGCGGACAGCAACTGCACTGACATCAGTTGCCTAGCCTTACGTCGTCCTTCCAAGGAATCTCAGGAAGGCGCCGCGTAACAGGTAACACGTGCATTCTGGTTGCTGTTGATTATGTTTCCAAGTAGGTTGAAGTTGTAGCTTTGCCTAACAATGAGGCACGGAGTGTAGTGGCTTTCTTAAAGAAAAGTATTTTTACAAGGTTTGGCACTCCTAGGGCGATCATTAGTGATGGGCGTTCTCATTTTTGCAACAAGGCCTTCGATACTTTACTTTCCAAGTATGGTGTCAATCATAAAGTGTCAACCCCTTATCATCCCCAGGCTAGTGGGCAAGTTGAAGTCTCCAACAAGGAGATATAGAGCATATTGTCAAAAACTGCCAATGCAAATAGGACTGACTGGTCAAAGAAACCGGATGATGCTTTGTGGGCTTACAGGACTGCTTACAAGACGCCAATTGGTATGTCTCTGTACCGGTTGGTATTTGGAAAAGCGTGCCATCTTCCGGTTGAGTTAGAACATAAGGCCATGTGGGTGCTGAAAAAGTTAAATCTTGAGTGGAATGTTGCAGCAAATCTCCAGGTAGAGCAACTCAATGAACTCGATGAGTTTAGATTTCATGCCTAATCTAGATCGTCCTTGTATAAGGACAAGATGAAGTACTTACATGACAAATATGCCCGAAGCAAGGAATTCAAGGAGGGTGATTTGGTTCTTCTATTCAATTCTCGATTACGACTATTTCCGAGAAAGCTCAAGTCAAAATGGAGTGGCCCTTTTGAAGTGGTGCATGTAACTCCATTTGGTGATCTTGATTTAAAAAACAAAAATGGTGAAATTTTCCGAGTTAATGGGCACCGAGTGAAGCACTATCTTGGCAAGTTTGATAACAGCCACGTGGTGGCAATGATCCATTTCAAGTGATTGATGGTAACTTGCATCGTGCCGCGACGTTAAATCAGGCGCTTCTTGGGAGGCAACCCATGTGTTTTTCTTTCTTTTTGATTTTCTTCTTAGTGTAGGCTTTGTTTTGGACTAACTGGTTGTGAATTTTGTGTAGGAAATTTGATGCAGTGCAGGACCAATACTGGAAAATTTGGCTAAGTATGTAATTGGACCGCTGATCGCGCTAAAAATTCCGCGGTCAGCGGAATTTTTTTCGCGGGGGCGTAATTCTGTAGCGGATGCGGACTTGGAAAGTCCAAATTGTGACCTCTCTAAGTTTCCACCACGTCCGCGATGGCTTTTTCGCGGTTGCAGCAACTTAGATTTCTAGGTCACAAAAGTTAAATCGGTGTGGGCCCTCAGATTTCTAGTATAAATAGGAGGGCCCTCCTCCTTTACCCTTTTCGCACCTTTCACTCTCAAAGGAAATAAGCTACTGTTTATCTTCTTCTATTCTGAGCCCAGTATCATAGCTTTAATCAGAAATTAGTTTCTACCACAAAATCAAACAACTGGTATGTTCAAATCATAGCATTGCTTTTATATTTTTGCTTTTCTTTTCTTTTAGTTTTAACTTCTTGGAAATAGCCTCTTTGCCCTTTTCGGGGTAGGGGTAAGGTCTGCGTACACTCTACTCTCCCCAAACCCCACTAGTGGGATTTTACTAGGTATGTTGTTATTAGTTTTAACTTCTTCTTTTTAATTAGGGTTTGATTAATCATCATAATATAGGCATTGATGTTAAAAATTCATGTGGGTATTTGTTATGTATGCCTAATAGGGGGTAGGGTTGTTCATTTTAGCACCTATTTGCCTAATTTGTATGCTAGCAAAAAAACCCTTCAATGCCCGTTCTTTTTGAATTTGCAGCCGCGGCCGTAATTCCACGGTCAGTGTTCATACAATGTCTTGAGTTAAAAATGGCTCACTTTCCACAGTCTGTGGTGGAAATTCTACGGTCAGCGGCTTGTTTTACATAGCCGCGATACGTGGACCGCGGATTTTAAGTTTAGAGTCTTGCTTAGTTGAGTCCGCGGTCGCGTTAGTTTTTACGCGGACAGCATTGCAACTTTCGCGGTCGCGCCCAAAATTTTACTCTCAGTAGTAGTCCAACTTTAGAGACTGGGTAGTCTGAATCCCAGTTTTTCGCAGCCGCGCCCAAAATTCCGCTTTCAGCGGTAGCCAGTCCGCGGCCGTACTCCTTTTTTTCGCTGTCAGCGGACCTCTGCTTTTGAAACACTATCAACTTTACATCTGCCTTCCTTTAATGATTCTTTCAACAACAATACTAATGAGCTTTCACTGATTGTGTATGCAGACAATGGTCAAATCTAGAGGCAGGAGTGATAAACAAAAAGGGAGAGTAGAGTCCTCTCGAGAAAGGATCAAGTTACCCCTAGCAGTACAACAATCCATTGGGAAAATGCAAAAGGCCATCAAAGCTGCGGACAGAGCAGCATCCCATTCTGAAGGAAGTGAGTATGTCCCTTCCTAGGAAGTTTCGAAATGAGACTCAGCGCCAACCCATGTTCCTACAGACTTTCCAGAGAAATTTCAGTTACGAGACGAACCTACACCCTCTACTTCTTCTGAGTCGTCTGATGGCTCAGATGAGAGTAGTGAGGCTTCAGCATCAGCTTCTCCACCTGCCATACCTTTGGCCTCACCAATGAACCCTATTGATGTAGATAATGAGATCCCTGATGACGGGAGAGGTGGTGACACCCAGGTAGGGGGGTTGGAGAGAACAAGGAACCCTGTGGTATGGCAAGAACGGTTCGTTAATGAGAAAGCCTATCACAAATTCAGGGAATGGTGGCCGCAGAGGTCTCTCACCCTCGAGAGGCAATTCATAGAGAGGGATCTTCTATCCCACAACCCCAATGTGAAGAGGCAATTTGATGAAATAATGGGGTCGAAATTCTTTACAAGCAAGCTGCCGGAGGCCAATGAATAATTAGTCAAGGAGTTCTATGCCAACGTAGCCCACATCAAAAAGGGCACCTATGTGACCAAGGTGCAGAACCGGAAGATTAGATTTGATGGCAAGACGCTGAATGACTATGCTGGGTTCAATGATGAGGATGAGCCCATGTATCTGGAGAAGGTGGCTATGGATGATTTAGCACGCCCTTGGCTTGCATCGATGATCGCTATTCCTGGTACTACTCCAGCTTGGCTAACACCTGGGGCCCCGATCTACATGAACACTTTGAGCTTTGAAGCGAAGGGGTGGTCTACTTTTGTGTGCAGCCGGTTAGACCCTACTACACTTGACATTGATATGTCGCTTTCCCGGGCTCTTATTGTACGGGCTATCATAGTGAGGTACCCGATCAATGTCGGAAATATTATGGCCAAGGTGATTAACAGAGCGGTTGGAAAAGATGAGAGCTCATATTCTTTCCCAAACTTCCTCACCATGTACCTGGAGGATCAGGAAGTAGAAAGAAGGGATTTTGACAACAAAGTGAAACCGAAAAGGTCATTTTCATGGTACAGCCTTCAGGGTCCGAACAAACCCAAGTCCAAGGGCAAAGCCACCACTTCCACTGGCTAGTCTGATGAGCCAGGGGTGGTGGCCGCTGGTTCTGAGCCTTCCACTGTCATGCCATATCCTCCCTCCGGACCATCTACTTCTATGCCCTCTTCAGTGCCTTCTTCATCAGCATACCCTTTCACTACACTGAGGGTTAATCAGACTCTTTCCAGCATCAACAACTGGATGCAGGCAGCTACATCTAAGCTTTCTGTCATATCCAGCGTAGTGGCAGCTCAGTCAGTTCCAAATCAGCCTCAGGTGCTTGCTTTAGTGGAGGAATCTCTAAAGGAGCTTTTGGACAACCAGAAGAAGCTCCTGGACAACCAAAAGCTTATCATGGATGCTTTGGAGGCACAAGGAAAAGCAATCAAGGACCTGGGCAAACAAACGAAGAAGATGAAGAAGACTCGGGCCTCAAAGGAGTCAGTAAAGCTGCTAAGCAAGGAGGTTGAGAAGATTAGATCAGCTGGAGACATTCCATTGGACTTACTCTTGGAGGAGCCAGTCCCAGGAGCTCAGGCAGCACAGGCACCAGAGCAGGAAGATGATAGAGAGCTCATGAGGAGAGGTGACTCAGGCCAGCCACAGGACCCAGCCGGTGACCCCATGCAGACATAGGCATCATAGGGAGTTCTTCTTTACTCTCTACCCTCCCCTATTCTATTTTTGCTGATAGCATTGAGGAGAATGCTACTTTTTATTTGGGGGTGGCCTATTTTGATGATGATTTGGATATTGTGGATATTTGGTTTGTAATAAACTTGATACTATTTTCCGTTATTCTCGTACTTTTTACTTTTGGTATGTATATAAAGTTACTTTTCCATGTATATATTCATTCCCCTTTTATGTATATTCGTCTCAATCCCCTATTGTACATATTCAGTTTACTTTCCGTATTTTACTTTATAACTTCTTTTGCAATTCTCCTTAATAGCATAGCTTCTTATATCATTCAGTAGTTTCTTTTTCAATTTATAGCTTCTTACTTTTACAAGTTTCCGTGATCAATAAGCCTTTGGTTTTCTTAATGCCACGGTTCTTTCCAAAGGTGGAATTGGTGTGAACCGGGTGGCTCTTCCCGATGATGGATGGCGTGACAACCTTCTTAAGGGTTTAAGTCTGTTTTTCTTTATGTTTTTGTGTAAATAGTAGTAATGAATAAAAGTGACTCAGGCAAAGCTTCACTTGGGCCTAGCACATTTACCTTTGACATTATGGTTAGAAACAAATTGATTTGCAAGGAATGGTGCTAGTTGTGACCTTTAGACTCTTGTGTTGACTAAACAATCATCGAGTGGCTTCTTGGAGCCATTTGTGTTGCTCAATCTTAGCTAGGGTTGTTGTAGGCCCTCGGCTCTATCTCCTTAGCAATCCAACGGCTTGTGAGGTGAGGTATTGATTTGCAAATCCAAGTCCCGTGCCAATAAGTCTAGAACTTACCCTGAATATTTGTCTAGGCGAAATTCTAAGTGTAGCTCGACTTGAGAAATAATTATAGGCTCTCCTTGATCCAAATTGAAACTTGAAAGCATCCATAGCCCACCAAATATGATATCCCCAGTCAACCCCGTTGAGCCGAAGCCCTTGTTCTTTCAATAAATATGATACAAGCCTTTATCCGTTCTAAAATGACCCTCTCTTGGCACCCAATCTTTCCTTAGCACAATTGGCAAAAGCATAAGTTTGGGGGGAGAGACGAGGAATGCAAAAGTGATAAAAGGTACAAAATGAAGAAAAGGGAAAGTAAAAGAAAAAGAAAAAGAAAGAAAAGTCAAAAAGTCAAAAAGAAAGTGAATAATATAAAAAATGAAGGGATTCAATAAAAGCAATGATTGAAGGCTTGGAATGATTAGAAAGGAGAAAAAAGATTGACATGAACAGGAAAGAGTGACAGTGTGTCTCTCTAGTCCCCTAAGGATGACTCAACGAGTCAAGAAAGTGTGAGCCGAAATGAGAAAATGAAGTGCTTAAGGAAAGATGAAACCTTCATAGACCGATATATCCGACCTTGAACCAAAAGCCTTCATTATATTCCCGCAAAAGCCCTATATGATTTCGAGTTGAGTGAGATTACATTAGTGGTGACTCACATTAGGGGCAAGCTTATGGTACTTAGAGCCGGACTTGTGATATTCCTTTTTGAGAGATGAGCGTACTTTTCCAAAATCCTTGTTCTGAGTGCTACAATCTAAAGTGAGGTTTGCTTATGGAGAGTAGAGGAGTAAGAGTTTGGGTTCCACAATGACCTATGTAGTAGAAAGAGTTTCCTTGATGAGTTAAGTCAAATCTTGATGCTATTGTATCACACTGGGCTATCATACTAAAAAGGTTGTGTGTTGTTAATAATGCATTTTAGTTGAGGGTAATTGTTAGTCCCAATTGATGCTTGATGAAGTCACCTTAGGACAGCTAAAAATTTTCTTTCTTTTATCTTTAGAGGTGGGAATTACTTTGTTTGTTTGAGGACAAGCAAAAGCTTAAGTTTGGGGAGTTGATAACTATGGATTTTAGCCTATCTTATGCTCTCTTTTGCTTAGGTTTTGGATAAAAAATGTATAAAAGTATTCCCGAAAACTGACTTATTGTGCTTGTCTGCAGGGTTTGGTCAAAATGAGGCAAGAAAGCTATAATCAACTCATGAAGGAGTTAAAATTGCACAAGTTCAAAGCTGAGATAAAAGCGCTGACCGCAAAGGAAAAGAGCGGCCGCGAAAGATCCGCCGCTGAAGCGGCCTCAATTACGCGTTCCGCGAAATTGAGGTTCAGAGAAGGTGTTTTGAGTGCAACACAGACCGCTGACCGTGATGAAAAAGGGCGGTCGTGGAATACCTGACGCGGTAGTATTTCCACTGAGAGCGGCGATCAAGGTTCAGAGACCCTGCAAAGTGAGCCTAATTGAGGAGCGCGGTCCGCGTTTAAATTGCGCGGCCGTGGTTGAGGCCAACTCTGAGCCAGTATATTTTACGTTGTCTGCGAAATCAAGTCCAAACAAGCACAAAAGTGAAGAAACGCGGTCCGCACTTGTTCGGCCGCGGAAGTCCTTACGCTAAGGCGCTCATTATTTCGCTGACAGTAAAACCTCCGTAGGGATATTTTTTCCCAGTAATTTCAGCTGTGTATAAATAGTTCTTTTTCATATTTTTAGGTCATCTTTTTTTTGAGGAGCTCGTGAACAGCTGTATTTACTACTTAGAGTAATTTTAGAGCAGCTTTAGCTATTAATCTTAGATTTTATTCTTGTAATCAACTTTTATGGCTTATATTTCATCTCCATCTTTGATTTGTACCTTGATTATGAGTAGCTAAACCCATTAGCTAGGGTTGTGACTGTCACACTTCGTTTCTCCATCTGAAAGGGATATAAGGGAGTTTTTCCAATTTAAAGTGACAATAACCGAAACGGGATTATTTATATCAAATTTCAGAGTCGCCAGTTAGGATAATTTATGGTGTCCCAAGTCACCGATTTAAAATCCCGAATCGAGGAAAGTTTGACTCTGTTTTACAATCCGCGAAACACAGAAATCCGGGTAAGGAATTTTGTTAACCCAGTAGAAGGTGTTAGGCATTCCCGTGTTCCATGGTTTTGGCACGGTCGCTTTAATCATACTTGGCTCAATAAAATTGTCTAGTTACTTATTTAAGAACCTACGTACATTTTCCTCTTCTAATTAAGAAATTATCCTAAAAATGAGTCACGTGTACGTATACTCATTTCATTCGGCGCGTAAAAAATCATGTCACGCGTACATGTCCACACGATTAATCACGCTTTATTATTATTAAAAAAATTTGGTCGAAGTTGCGAGAACGCATACCCCGATTTTACTTTTAGGATCACAATTATGTCACGCTAACGTGTCCACAACCACAATGATAGATTAAATTGCGCCTAAAGCATGCTACGATGATAAGCAATAAATATAAAGCAAGCCAACCGATTAAATCGAACCTATTATATAATTCAAGCTTAAGTCCATTCGGTTAAGGTAAATATCTAACTAGCCCACTTCAAAACTCATGAGCAAAAATCTCATTATCACTTTACTTTCACCTACGAATCTGGCAACAAGACTCAAGCAAATTTCATTGGAATATCAAAAGATATCACAAAGAATTATGCAAAACCGTATGAATCTGTCATTCAAATACCACACACACGACGAAAATCGGGAAATAAAAGATTAAAGGTAGAAATAGACCTCAATGCAGCTGAAGACACACGTGAACAGTTGCGATCCATTTTCGATCTTTAAGAATTTAATCTTAACTTTTGTTAAACCAACTCAGTAACACTTAATTGAAGATCATATACTAGTTGAACATAAACGAAAACAAATTCCAGCAGTATAACCACACAGACAATAGGATGATATACATACTTGTTACTTTCAAACATATATCGCAACATATACACGGATTTCGGATAAAAAATCGAATAAATTGCAACACGAACAGAAGAAATGAAGCTTGAACCAACTGACCGGATCAGGACCAACGACGGCAACCTCGGATCTTGAAAAAAAAACTTCGTCCTGCCAGTCTCTACTCCATCGGCTCTTTAATAACACCTTGAACTTTGACAGATTATTCAAAAACGTTCAGCACCACAATTTCGTTCTTGAGACACCAAAATGGAAAGCATAGGTGAAGGAGGAAGATTCTGATCTTTTGTAATTTGGAACAAGATTATGCTATAAAATATGGTAAGATATCGTTAGAAGAAATTAAGAAAAGAGAATGAAATAGAAAATGGAAAGAAATAAAAGATAAGGAAAGCTGGTCAAAGAATTGAAAGAGGAAAGGGTGTATTCACTTGTGACGGAATGGATTTGACGAGGCGGAAGATTGCGAAATTGATTTTTTTTGGGGTTGATTTTGCTGAAATTTTTTGTTTTTAGAGTGGGGGTCGGTCCTTTTGTCTTGTGCGGCTTCTCTTCTGAGACTAGGTTAGGGGTCCTTAGGCTTTTTTTATTTTTGTTAAAAGGAAGATTCTAGAAGGGTCTCTAGAGTTAGCTTAATGGGTATTGGGTATTGGGTTTAGATTTATGGGCTAAGTCCGAATTGGATCCTAAAATTGGGCTCTAAGACTCTTAAAATTGTGGCCCAACACCTTAGTTAACTCCCTTTAATATAAGATAAAAATACTACACAATGCAAAATTAATTCTAATTAATTAAACTAAACTATATTAAAACATGAAACTATTTTTTTGTATTTTCAAGATGATATAAAGATAAAAATAAGGTACTATTTTATTGTATTTTTTTTAATTTTATGAAAGGTACATAAACTAAAAGTAACTAGATAAAATATCAATTAGCTAAATAAAAGAAAATATTTTTGTAATTTTTATTTTTGTTATAAAATAAAACAAAATAGTTAAAACTAGTTGAAATAGCGATATTAGCCCTAAACTGAATATTTTTATGCTAAAATGTGTAAAATCTTGGGGAGGGTCAAAAATTACATGTCTACAGTGACCCAACCCTAGTATGAGTATTTAATGGGTCTTCAGTTTTAGGGCTTAATTGTTTATGGGTTAATGATATTTAGCTTGATTCATGCTTTAATTGTTGAATTGGTGGTTGCAAACACTGATTCGTGCCTTTATAACTTAGACTCTTCTTGAGAAAGAGGGACTAATAGCCTGTTTGGCCAAGCTTCTTTTTGGCCAAAAGTGCTTTTTTTTTGCCAAAAGCATTTTTGGCCAAAAATTGAGGTGTTTGGCCAAGCTTTTGGAAGGAAAAAAAGTGATTTTGAGGAGAAGCAGAGGCAGTTTTGGAGAAGCAGAAAAAAGTAACGTCTCTCCAAAAGCACTTTTTTGAGAAGCACTTTTGAGAAAAATACACTTAGAAGCAGTTTTTAAAGCTTGGCCAAACACTAATTACTGCTCAGAAGTGTTTTTCAAACTAATTAGCCAAACACAAACTGCTTCTCACCAAAAGTACTTTTGAGAAAAACACTTTTGAAAAAAAGCACTTCTCAAAATAAGCTGATTTTTGCAGCTTGGCCAAACGAGCTATAAGTCTAGGAAATTCAAGCTAACAAGGAATTGGGGTGCGTTCAAGAGATTCATAGCACCAATCAAAGGGTTAAACCTAGAGATAGTAATACCCGACTTGAGCCAATTTTGCTTGCATTGTTTGAACACCCAATTGGGCCTGAGAAAGCCAATTAGGGAAAAGTCACTCAAACCACCGAGAGGTATAGAGTGAGTAACTATGTATAAAGGTTATATCATGATCACAAATATAACAAGTTTGTCCTAAATTCTAGACCGTATTAGATACTCGCCTAGGTGTAAAGTCACTTCCCTAGTGCTTTTTATCAATTGAGAAAAATCCTACAAAAATATTGTACTTAGATTATTTTCAGCAATCAGTAGCATTAAAAGTAAAATAGAAACAAATCCAAATATGGTTAGAAGTGCAATTAAGAGCAACACGCATAGCTAGATTCGATAGAAACCCAACTCCCAACCAATATTAGCTCCTTGTATATCGATCCCGACCTTTTCGGGTAAAAGCTGCATCGAACACTCTTTGCCATTTTACAGTAGTGTAGGGTTGGAGCCGATCAGTCCTGAAAGTCGTCTTAAGAATATCCGAGTTCCGAATCTTCAACTGGTGATACCCTGACCTCAGATCAATCTTGGAGAACACCCTCGCTCTTTGTAGCTGGTCAAATAGATCATCAATACGAGGCAAGGGATACTTTTTCTTGATTGTGACTTTGTTCAACTGTCTATAACCAATGCACATTCTCACAGTTCCATCCTTCTTTTTCACAAAAAGAATCGGTGCACCCCAAGGTGACACACTAGGCCTAATAAACCCCTTCTCAAAGAGTTCCTGAAGCTACTCCTTCAACTCAGCCGGTGCCATACGGTACGAAGGAATAAAAATCGGTTGAGTGCCCAGCACCAAATCAATACCAAAATCAATATTCCTGTTGGGTGGCATGCCCGGCAGGTCTGCAGGAAATACATTTGGAAAATCTCGCACTACCAGAACAGAATCAATAGTAGGGGTATCAACACCAACATCCCTCACAAAGGCCAAATAAGATAAACAACCCTTCCCAACCATCCGTTGGACCTTCAAATATGAAATCACTCTACTGGGAACATAGTCTAGAGAACCTCACCACTCAACCCATGGATCCCAGCATCGCCAACGTTACCGTCTTAGCGTGACAATCCAAAATAGCATGACATGGAGACAACCACTCCATACCCAATATCACATCGAAATTAACCATACTAAGCAGCACTTGATCAACACTAGTCTCCAATCCCCCAACAGTCACTACACACGACCGTATACACGGTCTACAACATTAGTATCGTTCACCGACGTAGATACATGAACAGATGAAACTAGAGACTCACGGGGCATATCCAAATAATGAGCAAAATATGATAACATATATGAATAAGTGGAACTAGGATCAAATAATAAAGAGGCATCCATGTGGCAAACTGAGACAATACCTGTGATCACTGCATCTGAAGCAATGGCATCTGGTCTGGCTGGAAGAGCATAGAAGCGTGCCTAATTGCCACCTGATCAGCCTCCCTCTTTAGGGTGACCTATAGCTGATTGGGCCCTACCCCGAGCTGGCTGAGCGGGTGATGTAGCGACTGGTGCACAAGACGCAGCCTGACTCCTCTGCTGGCTGGACCTCCCTGACGACGAGGACATTGCCTGCACACATGCCCAAACTCCCCATACTCAAAACAACTCCCTGGTGCTGGTGATGGGGACTGAAGGGAGCCCCGAGCACCGGGATATCTGGTAGAAGGACCTGGCATAGATGAGCCCTGAACCGATGGAGCACGGGACGTCTCTCAAAGATCAGTACAGACGTCTCCGCACCGATCCGCAAGACTCTACTAAACCTGCTCATGACTCTTGAGACCTATGTAACCTAGGCTCTACTACCAATTTGTCACGATTCAAATCCTAACCTGTCGTGATGGCACCTATCAATGGTACTAGGCAAGCCGGCAATTTCCAAAATACTTCCAAAAATTAACAGAAAATGAATCAAGAAATTTTATAATAGCAAAGTTTTCATAAACAGGGGTAAAACCCAAAACACAAGTGTGGAAAAATAGCTCCCAATATTGGGGTCTTACTGAGCCCATGAGCATCTATATATCACCAGTCTAGAAATGAAGTGTCTATCAAAGTCTAGATCCAAATGCAACAAAAGAAGAGATAAGGAAGGAGAAGCAAGGGCTACGAATGCCAGGCAACTACCTCGATATCTCCAACAGTCAGCTACATGAATATCAACACCCTCCGTATCCATAAACTCTTGGATCTGCACACGAAGTGCAGGGTGTAGCGTGAGCACAACCAACTCAGTAAGTAACAGTAATAAATAAGGAACAGAAAGATAGTGATGAGCTGCATAATTATAATTCATTTTCAGTAGTCTCAACAGTAAAATAGACATGCTTTCAAATCAGGAAAAAAATTAAGTCAAATCAGTTTATTCATACCAAGTTCAAGTAAAACCCCGGATAAAAATATCTTTCAAAAATTCTCAAAACAGTAATATATGGAAACTGTGTACAACAACAATGAAATTGTATACAGCCTCTCAAGGCAACAATCACTCAGTCCTCCCATTCACTCCACCCTCACAATCACTCATTCCTCACAGCCACTTTTTCCTTACGCTCACTCAGTACTAGGCAGCACTCCCACTTAGTAGGCACCTGTGCTCATTGGGGGTCTGTACAGACTTCGGAGGGGCTCCTACAGTCTAAGCGCTATATCAAGCCAATCATGGCGTAAATCAATGAAACATGCTGCGGCGTGCAGCCCGATCCCATAAACATCCTCACAATCAGACACTCGGCCTCACTAAGTCATCAACCTCTCCAATCTCTTTGACTCTCAGAAATCATAAAAAAATCAACCCAAACAGCAATGATATGATGTATGAACAAGAATAATAGAGACTGGGATATGATATGCGAATAAAAGCTAAGACAAAGTACAAATAGCATTTAGCAGGCAATTCAACATGTAACACGATGAGATATGATATGCGAATAAAAGCTAAGACTAAGCTAAGAAACAAAAATGTTATATGATGATTATGTAATTTATGTTTCTTTAATTTCATATAGTTTAGTTAATGAAATATTTTATTAAAAAGTAAGATGCCAACTGAAATTTTATTAACACAACATGATATAATATAATAAAAATATAAATTGTAGATTAAAATAATAAATATTCTTTAATATTGACCGCGCAACGCGTGAGTTCTAATGCTAGTTGGCTATAAAAGTTGGAGCAGTAGCTAGTACCTCTCCATTATGGAGGCAAATATCATCTTGTAAAGAATCCGTATCTCATGGTATAGAGATACGGAAAATCATCCCGAGCAATTCTGATATCATAAGTCCATAACCGTCCTAAAAATCATGAATATTGTTCGCGCTTTGCATTATTAGGAAATTCTTCTAATCCATTAAACACAACTTCAGCATGTCTGAACATTCTAGAATTAAAAAAATTAAAGCAAGAAACACAGTTCAACTAGAACCAAGTAAGGTAAAAAGATAGTACTCCAACATTTATATGAATGCTGTTAGATTAACACAAGAAATGAAATCACTTGATTCTAGCCTAAGGGTGTTAAACGGGCGGGTCAGCCCGGTTCCGGACCGGCCCAGACCGGTAGAACCCGGAACCGGCCCAGACCGGTAAGGGGGGCTGGGCTGGGTATGGGTGGGTTTGGACGGTTTAAATTTTTGAAACGGGTTACCCGGCCCGGTAAAACCCGTTAGATGAACAGTGCCGTTAAACCGGTTAACCGGCCCGGAACGTGAATATATCATAAATATACCGTGAATATACTATAAATATACTATGAGTATACCATGAATATACCAATTATTGTATACTAATTAACATAATTTAAAATTGTTGGAATTTAACATATAGTGTATATATTTAGGGTATAAAACTATAAATGCTGAAATCATAGAATATGATGGTAACGTATTATTTTTAAAATATGCTATATATGTGTTATTTTAAGATTTTAAGACAATTTGTGTTATTTTAAATTATTAGACGTATTTATGCTTAATGATTTAGTTTGTTAGATTAATTTATTATGCATGAAAATTTAGTTTACTATTTATTTGTTAATTTACTTTTTAAATGCAAACTATAATTTTGTAATTTTGAAATAAATATAGCACTTGCAATTTATAAGTGCAATTTTTTCCCATCTTCCTTGTATTCTTTATGTTAGTACTTTGTATTAATACTATAACTTACAATATTTATACAAAATCCATACAAAAAAAAAATTATACTAAACCCGGCCCGGCCCGGCCTCCTCAACCCGTAACCCTTATGGTTCAGTTTTTATCCGGAAGAACCCGAACCCGTTAAACCCGTTAAGATCCAACCCGTAACCGGCCCGGACCGTAACCCGCACGGGTCCAAAAAATATAGGCCCGGCCCGGCCCGGCCCACCCGTTAAACACCTTTATTCTAGCCAAAAGACGGCGATAAAGGTGCATATAACCAAATTTTTTTTTAAAAAAGTACTAACCAATGTTCTAAATATTTAAAGCAAAGTTGGAGTATAAATGATACACCCATAAATTATTCAACTTTATATTCCTCCTTCATTTAAGATGAGGAACATGTTAAAAGAATAGATTTACATAAGTTGAAACATTTAAATAAAACTATATGCAGACTGGAGATTATATATATTTCTTTCAAAATATTGACAGAAATTGAAGAGTTGCCTAACTAAAGGCCACATGTGCAATATTTTGGTAGTCGGGGCACATTGTTTATTACGCAAAAGAAAAATATCAGTAGGAGTACTAAACTTTCTTGTTCGATGATTGGAATATTTCTGGGACTAAACTGCAGTTTACCACTTCCCGTCGTTAGTAGTCTAAAACCCGACTCTGATAGCGACGGCGACAAGTTACCTACAGAGCCCAAAAATATAGTAGTTCTCTAAACACCCAATTCTTCGGAATGCATGCCGTGGAATCGCAGGTAATTCTCCTTTGAAAAAATCGTGAAAATGTCGGGAGGCGAGTACAGCGATCACAACGTTTTATTACGTTCTACTTCATCGGCGTCAGAAGGCGATTTAGAAAGCCAGTCGCCGAGGAGAACGAATACCAGAAGCGTTAAGGATCTATTAAAGCGGTTGGATCGAGGGTTTTCGGGTCGGCGATCAGATAGGGACCAAAACTCGTCTTCTCCTTCTTCTAATCGCGGTGTTTCGGATGAAATTCTCGGCGATAGTGCTCCGCCGGAATGGGCGATGTTACTTGTTGGATGTCTCCTTGGCCTTGCTACTGGCCTTTGTGTTGCCGCCTTTAACCGCGGGGTTAGTTTCAGCTTCTCTTTCAAAATTTTATAGCTTTTTATTCCTTTTTCGTTTTGCTTATAATGAACTTATTTTTGCCTCCAATAACTGGACAAATACGAAAAATTTAACCTCCAATGGGACCATTATACTCTATTCTGGCCTGTTTCAGTCCAATACTATATAGTTTATCTTCTAAAGCACATTAGGGTTCTTATTTAGTACCAAAATCTGAAAACTAAAAATTATGGACATTGGGAACAGCAAAATGCTGTTGCGTTCGGAGATCTGCATGTTATATTTAAAGATACTCCTCTTATTTATTTGCTTATGTCTCTTTCCTGGGGTTGTAGGGTTTCCACAGTATAGATCTGAAGTTAATGAGTAGCCGCAGTTCCTCTGTATGTGTGTGTTTTAATGAGGGAATATGCATGTGGGGGACTGATTTTGTGACTTGCAAGCTTATCCAACCATTTTCTTTGTTGATTAAAGGTGTTGCATTTAGAGAGTTACTTTGAACAGTATTGTTTCTTGTATTGGATGATAACGAGGATATTTGTTTAGGTACACGTAATACACGAGTGGGCGTGGGCTGGTACTCCTAATGATGGTGCTGCTTGGCTTCGCTTGCAAAGGCTAGCTGATACTTGGCACCGGATACTTTTAATACCAGTTTTGGGTGGAGTCATTGTTGGCATGCTGCATGGTCTGGTTGAAATATTGGACCAAATAACACAGTCCAGCTCTTCTCAGGGACAAGGATTTGATTTGGTTGCTGGAATCTTCCCTACAGTGAAGGCCATTCAGGCTGCTATAACTCTGGGTACTGGTTGTTCTTTGGGTCCTGAAGGCCCTAGTGTAGATATTGGGAAGTCATGTGCCTATGGATGCTCAGTGATGATGGAAAACAACCGGGAAAGAAGAATAGCTCTCATTGCAGCTGGTGCAGCTGCTGGAATTGCTTCAGGTATGCTGTTTTCTCATTAAGAAGTATCTGAACCAGGAGTTTTTTCGTTTATCACTTCCAAAGTAATGAAGAGTATAAGACCTTTTGCAAAATTATATGTCAGGAAGATGCATGGTTTGTTTATAAATTCTGGTATGATGATAACTGAGAGGTTAGAGGTAATCTAGGGACATTGACAAAGATTGGAGACATTGGTTGCTCGATCTCAAAACCATTATGAACGGATGATTATTTGTAAAATTCTCTCGTTAGGAAGGTTTTTGCTATGTTATTGCCTATATGGATTATGAATCTCATGCATATTCAAGTAACACTAAGAGCACTAAAGAGACTCTCATGCTTTCCCATCTTTTACTTCACTCCCAAGAGACCTTTCTCTTTCCCAAAAATGAAACAGTATCACCAAAATAGGCTGTTGCCTTGGCGCCCAGCTGTCCCTTTATTTGTAGCAAATAGAAAAGCCAGCTAGTCTTTTGGGCCTTTTTTTTTTTTTTTTAAAATTAAATAGTCTTTTGGGCTTGAAATGTTCAATATGGGTCTTATCATCAAAGGAGTAGAAACTATTCCTGCAAGCTAATATGACTTCTGTGTTCCCACAGGCTGTTTGTAATTGTAAGGGGATATACTTGCTTATTATGTTTGTCGATATGCCACATACATATTCCTCCTTAGTGTACTTCTTGATATGTGTATGTCTGGGACAGTATAATTGTTTGTGTGAATTGTGGAGCTTTGTGCCTTTCCGGAGCTTGCCTCAGCTGGTGGATGGATCTTCAGGTTTAAGTTTCTTGTACTACAGGTTTCAATGCAGCGGTAGCGGGTTCTTTCTTTGCGATTGAAACAGTTTTAAGACCACTCCGTGCAGAAAATTCACCCCCATTTACAACTGCAATGATCATATTGGCTTCTGTTATATCATCAACTGTATCAAATGCAGTACTTGGAGAGAAACAGGCTTTCACAGTGCCCACGTATGATATGAAATCTGCTGCTGGTATTTGATCTAATTCTGGTTTATTTTATCATGGCTAAAACATTGCTACATCAGTGCTTCGGTATTTCCGTGGCTGCTGTTCTCGTTATTTATGCTGTATCTGCACTTGTACCAATTTCCATGGATTTTTGCTCTTTCACAATTTCGCTGCACACAGTTGCTGTTCATGTTGCATTGTTGGATGGAAAATTTTGTAATCAGGGAACTGGGAGTTGCATTTCTGCTCTATTTTTACCATTTCTCCTGAGAATGTTTACTGTTGGTATTGTCTGTTCATACTTACATATAGGGGTGTTCATAAAAAACCGAAAAACCGAACCAAACCGAAAACCAAACCAAACCAACCAAAATAACCGATACTTTTTGGTTTGGTTTGGTTTTGGTTTTGAATTTTAAAAACCGATCAAATTTGGTTTGGTTTTGGTTTTAAATAGAAAAAACCGAAAAAGACCGAACCAAACCGACTATAGGAGTAGCTATTTCAAATTTATTATTACACCTATATATATATATGTATATTTTTATACAAAGTTTCAAAAATTTAATGGTAAATGTTAATAGTTTGCACTTTTGGTATAGTTCTTTACCTTTACATTATAGTTTGATTGGTAATTTTCTTTTGTTAAGTGTAAGAATCCATTTCGTGTTAAAAATAATATATTTTTAATTGAGTCCTTTAATTATTCATCACTATTTGATTCAATTATCATCAATATATCTTGGTCAATAATAGATTTCTCAAAGGGCAATTGATTTGATAGTGTTACGTTGAAAATGTGGTCGCCGGAATATATGTTTGGTAGTGTATGTCTTATATTTAAGAAAAAACCGACAAAACCGAGAAACCGACAAAAACCGACATAAACCGAATCGAGAAAAAACCGACTTAATTGGTTTGGTTTGGTTCTAATATTTGAAAAACCGACTTACTTGGTTTGGTTTCTTTTAAGGGAAAAACTGACCCAAACCGAACTCTTTCACCAGAGGCGGAGCCACGATTTGAACCTTATGGGTTCGGATTTGTAATCCTATTAAGTTACTGGGTTCTAAATTAATAAGTTGTATATATTAAATGGATTTCTTAAGAGAAGTACATGGTTTGGACAAAAGCTACTGGGTTCGGCTGAACCCATATCCCGCACTCTACCTCCGCCCCTATCTTTCACATGCTAAATAAGGAATGGATAACATCAAACACTCTTTTCTTCGCTTCTATATGCCTATTGTAACATGTGAATATACTGCGCTTTTGATGGTAACAAGGAAAACAGTGATGTGTTCTTATATTTTCACGCATAGGCACACATTAATTAGCTCGTAACTTGGAGTCAGTGTGCTATTCTAGTTTTTAGCACGTACTATAATTATGCTTAAGGATTAACCTCTTTCACCTCTTTCACTATCTCGGACTTTCCATTGTGTAAAAGTGGGCTGTAGTCATTTCCTGTATGATAGATTTTAGAAAGGGAGTGGATAAAGTGATGGCTGTTGTAGATAACTGGTTATCATGTTACTTCATGCGTTACATGCATAAGCTCTGTCTTGATTGTAATTCTATTCAATATGGATTTCTTTCTGAATGCTTAAGAATCTTCCTTTTATAGAGCTTCCGTTGTATCTGATACTGGGGATGCTGTGTGGAGTAGTAAGTGTGGCTTTCACTCGATTGGTGTCCTGGTTCACCAAGGGGTTTCAGTTCCTCAAGGAAAAATTTGGACTTTCTGATGTTGTCTGCCCTGCCTTGGGGGGTTTAGGAGCTGGTGTAATAGCTCTTAGATATCCTGGAATTCTCTATTGGGGTTTCACTAATGTTGATGAAATCCTTCATACTGGGAAGACTGCATCTGCACCTGGAATCGGATTGCTAGCCCAATTAGTTGCTGCTAAAGTCGTGGCCACTGCTTTGTGCAAAGGGTCTGGCCTTGTTGGTGGATTGTATGCACCAAGCTTAATGATAGGTGCTGCTGTAGGTGCTGTATTTGGAGGGCTAGCTGGGGAACTAATAAATTCAGCTATTCCAGGGAATGCTGCTATTGCCCAGCCACAGGCATATGCACTGGTCAGATGATATACTTTTTCCATATTACTTTCTCCAAACAATTATTTTATTGCACTTCATTGCAGTTTAGGAAGTAAACTTTTCTAATGGATAAATTTAAACAATGTAGGTGGGAATGGCTGCTACACTAGCTTCCGTTTGCTCAGTGCCTTTGACTTCAGTGCTCTTATTGTTTGAGTTGACAAAAGATTATAGAATTTTGCTTCCTCTCATGGTTAGTCTTGCTGAACAAAGATTCACTAGCTCTACTTGTTTTCATGTGTGTTACTAAAAGCTGTCTCACTTGCTTAAACACCTAGCTATGTCCATAATCTCCTATCTTCTGAGTAACTCAAGTCTGTCACATAATCTTTCTTACTTTCTAGTTTCTACTAACCCTAGTCTTCTTTCTGATGGATGGCCGTCATACTAGGTTATGGAGGAAATGTACTTTTATTACGCATGAGTTACTTCTGAGTTTCTTTCATCCTGAAATCAAGGTTTCTTGACTTTCATGGATGTCTGGTTTTTCTTTACAAGTTATATCTTAGGGAATCATTATTTATGTATCTGAGTTTTAACTTTGTGGCAGTATGGCTGTTTGTTTGTACTAAGTTTTAACTTAGTTGCACTGAATTTGAGCTCTTAGTGTGTGTTTAACCTCCAAATTTGGATTGTGTGTATCTTTTGGCTCTTATTTGAATATTCTGCTGGAAGAGACTAAATTAGAAATTTTTGGGTGAAAAGATAAAGTAGTTTGCTTAAATCTTGGTTGAGATCACTCTGGGGACGGGTCAGGTGGTGAATGTAATGTTGACAATTGATCCTGACACGTTGTACTGTTGTCCCCTCTACATATGAGAGGTCAGAGGGCTAGAAAGTAGGAGAGCATTCTATAATTAGGAGGAGAGTATTCTGTAGTTAGGAGCCTAATTCTCTTATATTACATTGCATTACATCACATAATAATGTAATATTACATTGTATGTGTATATATCTGTGTGGCCAATATTAATGAGAATTTTTTATTTATATTTGTACTTTACATTTTATATTTTAATGGAATTCTTTTCTAAAAAATGTTTAAATTTATTTTTCTTCTCTAAATAATACTAATCGCAAATTGAACTTTTACTGTCCTTTTTTCGTAATTTGATACTTAAAAGTGCTTTTTTAAAAGATTGGCCAAACACAATGAGCTTGCAAAAAGCACTACTCAAACGAATCGGCCAAACACAAACTACTTATTTTGCAAACGTACTTTTTCATAAAGCACTTTTGAATAAAAGCGCTTTTCAAAATAAGTAGTTTTTGGCAGCTTGGCCAACGGGCTCTTAAACACATTATATTGTACTATAGTAAGACTTAACCGTTATAGGACTTTCACATATACAAATATGACTTGTATATTTGACAACTAGGAGTTAATGGAATCCTATAGAACACCTGGATTTATACAATAAAGGATCAGACACGATCTATGTAAAGTAGATCTAGAATGCTTTCTCACTTAGTTACAAAGTTGTATGAGATAAATCTGACTTGTTCTCCTAGTTTCCAGACGTGTTAGTTCTCCTAATACTCTAGGTTATCTGGTATCTTGTGGACCCATTGACGTCAAATGGGGATATGTCTGTTCATTATTACGATCAGGAAACAAAAACATTTATTTATTGAAGTCCAGCCCAATCTTGAGTAAAGCTTCCACCATATCTAGGAAAGTTAGAGCTGAAATACAGAGTTTCCTACAAATAAATAAATTAACAATTATTTTGTTTAACTTATCTCGTTGATTTGAATTAGTAAGATTGATCTCATCTGAAGGTAGGGGTAAGGTCTGCCTACACACTACCCTCTCCGGATCCCACTATGTAAGATTATACTAAGTATGTTGTTGTTGTTGATCTCATCTGAAGACCTTGTATTGAAGTCTAGTCCAGTCTCAGCAGAAATACCAAATATTAAGCTGAAAATGTAGAGTTCTTAATATATAAAACAATAGATGATTCATTACGTCTCTTGATTTTATTAGTAAAGGTAAAGCTAATTTATTAATCTAGATATCTGATGGAATTATTCTAACTCAGTTCAACTGAAAGATAGAACACCGAAAAAAGTTTTACTTCAGAATTTAACTACTCCCTATGTTCCAATTTCTGTGTCTTACTTTTCCTTTTTAGTCGGGTTCAAAAAGAATGTCTCTTTCTATATTTAGTAACTCTTCAGCCCCAACTTTCCACATGGCATATTTATGACCACAAGATTCAAGAGCATTTTGGTACATTACACCATCTTTAGTTTAAGACCACAATATTTAAATGTCTTCCTCACTTCTTATACTCCGTGCCCAGTCAAACTAAGACACCTATATTGAAACGGAAGGAGTACCTCTTTTACTAGCCAACGACCAGAGTGCAAATTCTTAGTTGTTTGCTATTACAAGGCGTGTTGGTTACTTGCGTCCTAGTAATTAAATCAACTAGGAAGATTCCTTGAGCTCCAATCGAAAGAACCGTGAATAAGTATGGTTGAAATCTTAGTTTGGACAGGCAAACTCATGCTCGCATCACTCAATTATAGAACAGGAACATATCTCTGCATGTTTTAGCAATTAGGTAAAAGTGCAATTTGTTAATACTTCTAGAAATGACAGTATAACATAACTTACTAATAAAAAGCTTGCTGATTTGTTTGCCACCTCATCTAATAGCTTAACCTGATAGAGTTGGGACACATTCATTTATTCATTCTAGATCACTTGCATGAAGAAGTAGACTAACACACCTGGACTTTGCATTAGCCACTAGTTGAAGGAGAGGATCGGCTTCTCGGAGCTGAGGTATATGAAGAATGGCATTGATAAACATCTGGAATGGAGTCAACTGGCCGCCCTGCTTGGTTGAAGCATGTGAAAATGTTTGGTAGATGGGCGGTGTCAAGTCTTGAACTCATTACTTCTACCTGCTCTTGTAGCATGTGGAATTGTTTGACTACCTCATCTAGAAGCTTAAGTTAGAGAGACACATTCATTTATTTATTTTAAGTAACAAAAATGCTGGTTGCAATAACCTTGTGTTTTTTCCCCATACAGATTCAGAGATTTGTGATAGAATACTGCATTGCCTTCCTAGCTAGTTTTTTTTTTGGGGGGGGAGGGGGGGTAGGGGGGGGGGTAGGGGGTGTGTGAAGGTGATTGAACTTGGAAGATCGAAATTTTTTTCTTATGTGTTTGTATAAGTAAATTAGGGTTATTTCCATGTAGAGCTATAGTTTTTACAGATTGTAGTGATAATGCCTGACCATATCGTTTGCTAGTTAGTGGATCTCAGTTATCTTCGTACAATCGCATGAATAAACTTTGTTATTGTATGTTGAATTTTCAATGCCATAACATATGTGGTGTAACACTTACCTTTTAATCATGCAAGTGTTTTAAATGTTCCTCACTAGGGTGCTGTTGGACTGGCAATATGGGTGCCTTCTGTTACAGACCAGCCAAAGGAAACCGAGGTATCAGAAGCGAAGTTTGCATCAAAAGGTTACTCAATTCTTTCACCAGTTGATGAGAAAAATGAAGGGAATGTTCCGAGGAAATCTGGTGAGGGAAATGACTTGGAACTATTGGTGATTGGGAGTCATAATAGTCGTGAATCATTTGATGAAGGTCTCATTCTGGAAGATCTAAAGGTACTATCTTTGCTTTCGGCATCTAAGAATGTGGAAAACTTTGTGTTTTAATGGATCTTATACTCATGTTTCATTTTCTTATTGATTTTTTTAACCAAACACTGCCTCGTTTTCTTTTGAATACTTGTTCTATGATTTAGGTACGTGAAGTTTCTAATGTGTATTTCCTTCTATTAGGTTTCTCAGGCCATGTCAAATGATTATTTGAAGGTCTCTCTGAGCCAAACTGTGAAAGAAGCTTTAGAGTGCATGCATGACGGCCAACAGAGTTGCGTTATTGTGGTTGGTGCTGAAGGTTACTTGGAAGGAATTCTAACATATGGTGACGTCAAAAGAAGTTTGTTTAAGAGCCATGGGGATTCTTCTAACAGTGATTTATCACTCACAGATGTATGCAATTTAGATTGCCATCATGCCAAATGTCTTTTATTTTCAGTTCTTTTGTTTTCTCTTTCCCGTCTTTGCCCCGGGGAGTTCACTCCCTGCACGTTCCTGCTTTTTCTTACTTTAGTTACATGATTTAGCAGGCAAATACTTGTCTTGTGTCCTCTATATGCACAAGAGGAATAAGTTATCGTGGCCAAGATTGTGGACTCCTAACTTGTTATCCTGATACGGATCTAGCAACTGCAAAGCAACTAATGGAGGCCAAAGGAATTAAACAATTGCCTGTGGTCAAACGTGGTGGAGAATTCAGAAGAGAAAGAAAGCGCAGAATTATTGCTATTCTGCGTTATGATTCAATAGAGGAGTCAATCAGGTTTTGCATTTTCTCAATGTAGTTTCTCCTATTGTACTTGTATGTTGTTCCATTCTCTCTAATTCAAGATTTTAAATTTGGTTCTATGTGGTATGCAAGTCACAAAGTAGAAGTTCTATTTTTTTTGGAATTTAAAAAAGAAAAAAAAGAAAAAAAATGGATTAATGGCACTTCTTCTTGCATTAGCTGTAGATCCTACCAGTAGCTTTATCCATAGAATTAAATTGCAAACTTATCAAATCCAATGGTGTTATCTTTAGAAATTTAGCAGAAATCTTTGTTATGCAGGCCTGTGAATGAATGTGAACTTAAGTGATAGTTATAGGGTTCTTTTAAAATTTGGTGCTAAACTAGAGCTTGAAAAAATTAAGTGTGAAGCACTGTACAGCTGTAGCACGATTGAACACTTCTTATGGCCAGTGTGTTGTCTAGGTTGGTTGGTGTCTTGGTGAGGGTAGGTTGTGAGTATGACCTTTGATATTTAGTCTTTGGCCAAGTCTGATCTTGTCTAGCTTGCTTCCGATAGTCAGCTGCAAAAGAACATTATTATGTTACTAACCAAGTAAGTAAAAGGAAGGAAAGAAATGCAAGGTTTTGAAGATAGAAGTAACTCAACCCAGAAAATTAAGATGAATTATCTTTTGTTATTTCATTTTTGGTGTAAAGAAAACTATGCAGATCAAGCTGAACTTAACTAGAGTTTTTAGAAATCCTTGTAAGATGAACAAGGATGTACTTTTGTTTTTCTGAATTGTAAATTGGCTTCCAGCGAAACCTTTGTGCCGATGCCTAATAGGCTGTACCTTTCTCCTGAGGAAAAAAAAAGAGGGGAGGAAGAAGAGTAAAACTACTCAACTGTGGAATTTGAATTATCTAGAAGTGCTTGGTTTTTGTATTGTCCGTGTTTTCTGAACGTAATAGATTCCGCAGGAGTGAAGTGAGTCGCCGAAAGTCAGTCTACCAGCAGAGTGAAGAAGATAATGACAAGCACATTGTAACAAATGGCCATTAATTGCTCAAGGCACTGAATATCAATAGCAAGTTTCAACAAGAATTCTTATGTTTAGTTCTATAGTTGAGCATCAGTTGGTATATACAACTCTACTGCACTCTTCTCTAGTCCGAGAATGGGAGACAAGATGCAACAAGAAATTTACCACCTTAGCTGGACATCAGCAGATATATCAAATATACTGTATATTCCTATTCTTTAACTTATGCTGCGTGCAGAAATTGAGGTTCCTTGTCAAGCTAGTGACCTGCTTGTTTCTGGAGTGGACACGCTGCACCAGGCCGCCTACAGAGCCCGTGCTTAATAGCATAAATTTTCCTCAAACAGTTTTGGTTGTATTTGCTGAAATCGGAAAGGCAGTTTACCCGTGTAAATTTGACATTTGACATTTTGTAAATGAAACTTATATTTGATAGTTCAGGATAAATTCAAAGCAATATCGCCATTGACGATTATATTAGCAAATCGAAAGGCAGCATATTGCTAATAGTTGAAATTATATTGATAAACCTCTCTTTTGAACTGTTAAGATTACCTTTACCTCAATTTGTTTTCATCGCAATTGAATTAGATACCTAATGTAACATGTTTTGGGTAAAATTACAAGAAGGTAACACGTGTAATAATAACAAAGTATGCTAGGGATATAGTGATGTGTGCGCCCTTCCGTTATTGGGTATTAATATTGTGATTCAAGAATATTAATTTACGGATCGGCAATAATAGACGAAAAATAAAAAGGAAGAAAGAAGAAAAAAACGTCAGATTGAAACTTATAACGGGCAGACTTAATAGTGTTCCTCCAATCGGTTGCGGCGCCTAACAGTTTGGTCACGCAGTGAATTTTATCTAAATAAAAATTTGTTGCGGCCAAACACACACACAAGTACACGCGGTTGTCAAGTAATAAAGTGATAAGATATAGTGGCGAACTCACGAGGAATTGTTATCAACTATTAACTAGATCAGACTATTCTAGTTATCTCAATAAGGATTAAACCCAAAAGTAGTGATGCTAAAATAATTAAACTAAACAGAAAACAAATAAGAACTCTCAACAAAGGAAGAGTAGATTTTTATGTTATCAACGTAATGAAAACGATCCAGGGTTATGGGCTATCTAACATTCCTATTGTATTCTTCAATTAAATTGACTAGCTAATTCATCTAGTTTATTGGTTGACAGGGTTAATATTGCTCATAAGAATCTGTCGAGTTATTACTCGCCTATTCAAGCTAACCTAATGCCTATATGTCTTAGAACTAACAAGAATTCATTTATAATTCCTGTACATCAACCAAGCAAGGCAGTTAGGTATATATCTATCCTAATCGCGAATCCGTTCCCCGATGCCCGGGTTCAAGAACGTGCTCTATTCAATCCTATGTGCAATCCAGAATTCCCACTTTCGAGTTCAATTTCTAGATTCTTAGATAGTATTCAATTGATGATCAATCAATCAAACAATTAAGTGTAGGATTGAGTAAATAAACCAATACGATAAATCAATAAAGCAAAATCAATATTCGAATAACAATAGTCATGAAAGAACCACAACCATATAACGTGAAGGTTCGATCCACATTGACATGGTAGCCAAACAACAAATCATACAAAAAAATACTAAGTTTGGCGGAAGAAAGATGGAATCTGAAGAATTCCAACATTCACGGCTGCTCCGTGCTCTCCCTTGGTCAAAAGTTACTCTAAAAAACATCCTCCCCTCCAAAATATGTTTAGATTTGTTTTTATAGTAGTTGGGGAGACATTGGGTCGAAATAATCTTGTCCACGTGAAATAGGACAATTTCCTATCACCCAGCGCCAAGGGTAGCGTGGGGCGCTAGCCCAGGCTCTGGAAAAAACTTGGTTGAGGAAGTTGGGCCACAGGTAGCGCCCTACGCAAGCCTAGGGCTACAATGTCCACTTTTTTCCTTTTGCTCCTTTTTTGCTTCAAATCGTGCACTTTCGTCACACATTGCCTCTGGATGACTCCTACACATAAAAATATCATGAATTAGCACAAATTGTTACATTACATATCCTAAATCTGCGAAACATGAGTAAAATGCAAGACAATATGCATATAAATATACATACTTTAAGCCGAATATCAACATCCCACACTTAAACACTTGGTCGCCCTCAAGCAATGGAACTCTCAACTACACCCCCAACAACGTACATATCAACACGGGAGGAGCAATTCATTTTTCTTAATATACACTCTACCAATGACCATGGTTGATAGCAACAATTAAATAGTAGAATATGCAATCACTTACACCTTTCTTTATTTGTGTCATTCTTCAAAAATATTCACAACAAGGACAACGTGCTCATAGCAATTTTAGCCTCAAAAACTGACTCAATGTCAAAATGTACTCATGGATTGAATACCCAACATCATAGAGAAATCTAAAAACTTCACCTATCCTCATGAAAACCATATTCTCTCACAACAAGAACAAGAAAATAAGTTGATTCCACACATTCAAATCTCATGATCGAATATAGTTTAAGCACTGGCATATATCAAAGTAAATTCCTCTCTCACAAAGAAGTCACATGCATGTAATTGGTAGCATAGGCTTCCCCACAATGTAAATCTCTACTAATATAGGCTCACTCGATCTAAAATCAACTAGGACTTCTTCATGGTTGTAATGTAGGCTAAGGGACAGAAATGATATATTTAGGAATAGTGGTTCACCCTCCTAAGCACTTTAACACATCACATAATCAACTTTAAATGCATATTTCCTCAATCCCACTTCAACTGCACAAACAATATCACCACAAAAAATATTTCCTTTTTCTTTAAGCACTAACGTCATTTACGCTTCACTAGCGGAATTTTTTTTTATTCATCTATATATATATATATATATATATATATATATATATATATATATATATATATATATATATATATATATATATATAT